>NC_082668.1:106240354-106559521 GCF_025265405.1 Mesoplodon densirostris | reverse complement strand
AAACTGGGTATTGACAATCTGTAGATTTCCATTCCTTCCAGGCATTGTGAGAAAAATGGAAGGTTTCTTTTCTGCCTCTGCAAAGTGACAGATATGTGTATAGAATGAGGTTTTATTAATCAGAGTTATATCTTGTCTCTCTCTCTCTTTTTCCACTCTCCTCCTGTTTGTTCTTTCTCCTGAGTGGTGATCTCCATGGTAACAGATAGAACAGCTTATAGCATCTGTAATGACTATTATTAATAACAATAATGATCATCACAATGATAATACCGATCGGATAGAACGAGAGCCAAAATAAGAGTTAAATGCTGTCTCTGTATGTAAACAATTTATAGTTTCTGAAATGAGAGCGAGAGGGACCAGGCAGATCACCTAGAGCTGCAGGACAAAGGTTCCTAGAGGGCTTTCCTGGGGTGACAACCAGGAAAGATTTCACAGCAGGGATAAGGAAATAGAATATTCTGGAATATCCTGCCATTACTACTCTGCTGACTATTTGTGAAATCTCTTTTGCTTTTCTCTTGATGATGTTGTTGACTGCGTGTATTTTGATCATATCACTTGAAAGTTATTTTACATGTGAACCCTTACATAATACATGCTGGTGAGTAGCCTCCTCTTGATGAAGCTCTCCTGAAGTCTTACACGGCGTTCAGTGCTAACCGAGGTGCTGATGATCTAAGGATGAAAGACCTCTGTTGACTTGTCCATTCTCAAGGAAAACAGTGTATAGTCTATTGCCAGCCCCAACCCTGCCACCAACAGAACTCTGGGCATCCCCACTTACTTGTAATCTCAAGAGAACTTACAACAGCATGAGACATCTGTCATTCTCATGCATACCACGTTTTCCCCCAAATGACTGTAAACTTTTGAAGAAGTTAGGCAGTGCACTATCCTCCTGTGTATGTACCTTGGGGGCTATCACACAGTATACATAGAATGAGTGATACATTTCACATCCTGGGAGATCTCAGCTTTGTAAGGAGATAGACTTGAAAGCTAAATTCACAAAGCAACACGGGAAATGCTTTACTAGTCTTCATAACAACCCATTGTCATATCTTTGAAATGAAGCCTTGGACCTTTATAATACATGCTATTTGATGGCCTATGGCCTGTAATTCCTTTATGCTTAAAGGTGGCATGATAGCTTGTATGGATTTGGGTTATGGCATCATTTACCCTCAGGCAAGTGCATTGGGCTGAATGCTGCTTTTAAAAAGCAAATATTTTATTTTTATTTTTTAATGAGATATAATTGGCATACAACTTTGTGTAAGTTTAAGATGTACAATATGTTGATTTGATACATTTATATATTACAATATGATTATCATGGTAGCATTAGCTAACACCTCTATTATGTCACGTAATTATCTTTTATTTTTTCTGGTGGGAACGGTTAAGATCTAGTCTCTTAGCAACTTTGAAGTTTATAATACAGTACTGTTGACTATAATCATTATGCTGTGGATTCGATATCTAGAACTTATTTATTTGCTAATCACAAGTTTGTACCCTTAATTAACATCTCCCCATTTTTCCAAAGCTATAGTAAGTAAACCAGTATGGTATTGGCACAAAAATAGCCACATATACCAGTAGAACAGAACAGAGAGCCCAGAAATAAACCCTCATATAAATGATCAATTGATATTTTACAAGGGAACCAAATATACTCAATGGGTAAAGGACAGTCTCTTCAATAAATGTTGTTGGGAAAATGGGCAAGCCCATGCAGAAAAATGAAATTGGTCCCCTATCTTATACGACTCAAAAATTAACTTGAAAAGGATTAAAGGCTTCAACAGAAGACCTAATAGCATAAAAACCTAGAAGAAAACATAAGGAAGAATTCCCTTTGACACTGGTCTTGGCAAAGATTTTTTGACTCTGACAGCAAAAGCACAAGCAACAAAAGAAAAAAATCAGCAAGTGAGACTACATCAGGCTAAAAAGCTTCTGCACAGGAAAAGAATTATTCAACAAAATTAAAAAAGCAATCTAAGGAACGAGAGAAACTATTTGCAAACCATCTATTTGATTAAAAAAACAAATATTTTAAATACATAGTAACTAATTTTAGAATAACTAAGATCCTTAGTGAATTGAATAGGTTTCTGCCAGTTCAAAAACTCTTCAAATGCAGTCCTCTCTTAAGCAGAGGATTTGTCTTGGGTAACTCAGTACATGTATTTCTTTAAGCAAGTTAGAAAGATGGGGCTCTGTTTTTCATCATGGGACTGAATACAGTAGAAGAAATAATAGAAAATGAACTGGTTAACAAACCATGGTATCAAGGGCAATGATTTTCTAGGTTTCTGGGTCTATGAGGACTAAACGACAAATTCTGTTTTAGACATCTGCAGAAATGCAAGGGATGAAAATAAATATAGAGACACATGAGTCTATTTCAGAGTGAAAAGATAATTGGACAAGATGATAATCATTTATTATATACAGCGGCAGCTATATTACAAGAAACTGCAGTCCAGCTAACCTCATTTGCCAGATGAGTTTCCCAACCCCAACCCTCTAAGGAATGAAGTCCTCGTCCTCATTTTAACGTCATCGAAAAGTTCGAACATAAAGATTCTTTACTCTTTTGCATGCCAGACAACCAGTTATGTGTCCATGTAAAGCAAGATACCGAATCAGTATAATAACATAATGGGTGGAAAGATTAATATAAATATCCCATTTACCAGTGAGGAAACTTCAGAGATGTATATAACTTGCCCAAAGTCTTACTGCTGGAGCAGAACATAGATGCCCATCACATGGGCTAGTTTCTAAAGCCAGAAGTCTCACGGTACCTTGAGCCCTAGATGCATCTCTAGAGGCTAGAACTTAGGGTGGATGTCCTATGGTGGAGGGCAGGTACTGGAGGCAGGTCAGCCAAGGGGGGTGTATGGAGCCTGGAGGACTTTATGATGCTCTGCCGTTCATAGCATTTAGATGATTAACTCCGCAGTCTCTGCATGAAACTGGACCAAAATGAGTTACAGGGAAACCTCTGCTGGTTTCCTTGTGTGGGACTCCAAGTTCACAGAACTGCCAGAGGGAAGCATTTCCTGTTCTGGATCTTTTGAATGTGTTTTCCCCATGGGTCTGCAGAGAGAAGGCCAGGCTCAGAGTGTCTCCCCTTTGCCCCCTTTAGGTGTTTGTGGGTCTTACTCTCTGGTCAGGGAAAGAACCGTGTTAATACAAGCGACCATGAGAACTCTAAGAGACCAGTCAAGACTTCTTCTTTTTGATGCTGTTGTTAATATCAGCATCTGACATCTGTGAGCTCCTTGAGTTGGAGATGTTATATACCTTTATCTAAGAGGTACACACAGATTTCTGTTGAATGTCATTATTTAGTTAATAAGGGAGCTTCTCACACTAGTCCCCTCACATAAATCTTTACAACCACCTTCTACAGTGGCATCATTGCTATTTTTTTAAAGTATTACTGATGAGGAAACTGAACTTTAGAGAAGTAATCATTTGACCAAGGATGCTTAACCAGCACGTGTAAAGCTGGCACACAAATCCAGATCTTCTGGCTCCAGAACCCATGCTGTGTCCACTAATCTCCACTGTGCACTGACCAAATTTACCATCTTGAGCATTTAGCTCATGGGTCCAATTTTATTTAAAGTATATATAGGTCCGTGAATGGATCTCCCTCCATCCACCTAAAAGACTTCAAAACGAATCTTACTTGTTTGAAAATCCTTCACCTAGACCCTCCCTAGCTAAGACCACCTCACCTGTCCCCATCCAATTCCAAACATCAGGAACATCAGCCATCAAAGCTGCCTCTCCTGAGTGGCACTGACCCCTGGCCTTTCATGTTTTGTCAGGGTTCAGGGCTTAATCTGCACTGCTACCCAGGAAGTGGGGGAAAAAACAGAAAGTGAGAAAAAATAATATGCAGTTGTCTCCTTGTTTTTAGCCTTTATGTTGCTCTCTCCCAGGAGAAGAATAATGAGAGGACAAAGGGCAACTTTGAAATGAAAGCCAGCTAACGGACCCTAGGTTTCGAGTAATCGTCTCTCTTCCTGTCACTCAGACTGTGTTGTGATGTCAGCTAAGTGAACTGTGGGGACCTTTTGGAGATCTTAGTAGTTCCTTTGTATCTTCTGTATATTGCATGTATCAAAAAGGACCAAGAGTTGAACTATTAAAACCAGTTCACTCTCAGGGCCAGAACGTGGGGTTCACGCTATTTGTGGCTTTAAGATAAAAGACTGTCTCTCTGACATGTCTTCCTTTTCCATCTTGCCAAAGATAGAATATGGTTTTGGAAAAATGAGCTAATGAGTGAACAAATAAGAAAATTGATAATGAATGTATGAACAATGGATGCATATATAGATATGAAAAATCAGTGTACATTTGGAAGGAAATCCACATTTATATGATTTAATGATGCTATGTGGACCACTTTGGGAATCAGAAAGATTGGATACATTGAGACTAGGGACAAGTTTACTTTCTCTCCCCTTCTTACATTTATCTCTATATTTATATCCAGTATCTATACTTATACTGTTATCTACTATGATTATTATCAGTACTGGAAATGATGTACATAAAATGTACATGTAGTATGGAACAGTAGTATGGATCAGTAGTATGGAACAGTAGTATGGAACAGTAGTATGCCATCTATTATTAGAGGTTAGATTTCCATTTCTTCTGAGCACCGTGGACATTTCAAAATCAGCAGTTTTTATTTCTCCCTCTACAATATTGCATGATTGAGCAATTATTTTCTTTGGTTATTTTATTGACACTTGTCTATATTGGCACCAACATTTTTGGAGTTTCCAGTTAATTATTTATGAAACATTATTATTTTTACCAATATGAATCATGTTTTATTTTTGCTTTCAAAATCAAAATCCAAAAACCTTCATTCTGATTTTTTTTAATAGACTTTATGGAAAATGTCATTTTGTCTTGATTAAACATTGGAGACATATGGGTTATCAGGGGGCTGGTTTTAGGAAACAGTGTTAAGATGAATCAGAATGTTTGAGCAGAGTTCAATTTTATGCTGCAAGAAACATTTCCATTTTTAGGAATTGGGAAAATACTTTAGAGAGAATTGAGAGCAAACTTTCTCTTCCTCCTCTTTCTAACATATTAAAACTGAAGTACGGACTCTAGGTCCATCCACTTCATTACAAATAGCTCAATTTCGTTTCTTTTTATGGCTGAGTAATATTCCATTGTATATATGTGCCACATCTTCTTTATCCATTCATCCGATGATGGAAGTAAGTCAGAAAGAGAAAGACAAATACCGTATGCTAACACATATATATGGAATTTAAGAAAAAAAATAATGTCATGAAGAACCTAGGGGTAAGACAGGAATAAAGACACAGACCTACTTGAGAATGGACTTGAGGACACAGGGAGGGGGAAGGGTAAGCTGGGACAAAGCGAGAGAGTGGCATGGACATATATACATTACCAAATGTAAAATAGATAGCTAGTGGGAAGCAGCCTCATGGCACAGGGAGATCAGCTCGGTGCTTTGTGACCACCTAGAGGGGTGGGATAGGGAGGGTGGGAGGGAGGGAGATGCAAGAGGGAAGAGATATGGGAACAGATGTATGTGTATAACTGATTCACTTTGTTATAAAGCAGAAACTAACACACCATTGTAAAACAATTATACTTCAATAAAGATGTAAAACAAAACAAAACAAAAAAACTGTAGTACAGGGCAATGAAGTTATTTATCCCAAGTCATATACAGAGTTAGGGTAGAGAACGTATTAATACTGGGGATCCTGGTTGACAGTTTTTTCTTCTTCTCCTTCTCCTTCCTTCTCCTTCTTCTTATTCTCATGGCCAACAGCCATGATCCTGCTTCTAAGTAGTACTAGTTAGAAATAGTGGTTACCAGCAGTATATGTGCTCACCATTCTTGTCTATCAGATATGCCTTGGGTCCTTCCTCTACTTCCTAGACCTTGGCTTCCTCATTTGTAAAACTAAGTGGGTGAGAGAGGAAGGAAATCATGTGACTTCTGGGCAAGGTCCTTTTTCAGCTCTGTGCATCTATGAAGCGTGATGACGTTATGTGGGCAAGATTCTCAGAGGACAAAAGCATCTCAAGTCTTCCTATTTCCTCTTTCTCTTTATCTGTAAGCATGCTCAGAATTCAATTCTATGTCCAATTGCCGTAAATGTTTCAGTCTATTATTGCAGAATGTCTGATCATGCCTTGTGACTTTTTTTTTAACTGATGATTAAACTGAACCTCAGAGAAGTGAAGTGACTTGTCCAAGCTTGTTGTTAGTAGAATAGGTTTCAAGTCAGATCTCTCAGGCTCTAAAACTAAAATTCATCTCCTTTCTTCGCCTTCCATTCTTACCTAGAATAGGTAAAATATGTTCTCCACCCCTGACCCACAGGGCCTCATCTCTGCATGTTGTTTTAGTGTAAACCTCTTAAAATATTTTTAGCAAGTAGAAGTAGCATGGTGAATGAATATTAACGAACTGCAGTTAAGTGCCTTGTATGTTCAGTGTCTATGACACAATCTCATCCTTGTTATGATGTGTATTTCACAGATAGTTTCTGTGTATAGGTCTTATTTTCAACGTGGTACTTATGGTTCTCTGAGACAATGATCTATGCTAGTGTTTCTCTTGTGAGGAAGTGTGTGTGTCAATATCTGGAAGTAGGGGCGTTGGAGTCAGACATCCTGGGTTCCAATTCTTGCTTAGACATTAACTATGTAATCGTAGGAAAACTGCTTAATTTTCCTTATTCACTTTTCCCTCGGTTTTGATGTGGCAGGATCGACTCCCTTCTGATTTAGACAATGTCAATTTTATTTTATTTATTTTTTATTTAATATTCTGAACATTTAACATTTAATTTTTGTTCATTTAATTACCAACATTTTGTGCATTCGACAGCTTGTCAGTGGTCTATGTTTTTGTGTGTACGTGATCACCAGGATAATTATCTTCAAGGATATTTAGTTATATTCTACTTCTGGTCACAAAGTGTCTAATTTCTCAACTTCTAAGTTCTTCCCCATCCAAATTGTCCTTTCCGACAACAGATGAATTCATTTCCTTTTATTCTTGTTCTACCTGCTGTCTAACTATTTGTGTTTCTTTCTGTTCTTGTTCCATGGCTTTGCATAGATCATGTCCATTTTAAACGAGATAATGGACATTAAATGCTTAGCATAGAGGCTGTGGAGTAAAGGCTTCACAAATTTAGCTCTTAAGATAATTAACCCTCACACTAACTCTAGGTAGAACTCTGGGAGAAACAAAAATTCTCTGGCCAAATTCTTTGCATGAGTAGAGTGCTTGAGTGGCCGTTAGTTGATGCACATCCAGCCACCATCCATCACACTGAAAGCATGATTGTCTTTTTTTTTTTTTTTTCCCAGCTTTTTGGAGGTCTGTAAGCATGATCATCTTTTGACCTTCCTTGGTTGTGTTTTCTGGACAGAGGACAAGATCTGGACATTGGTGCAGCACAACAACACGGAGCTGACCCATGTGCGAGGTGCCAATGCTGAGAAGCCCTACTCCATGACCTTGGACTACGGAGGCAGCCTGGAGCAGCTGGAGGCCGTGATTGACGGCTCAGAGCACTGTGAACAGGAGGTAGCCTACCACTGCAAGAGGTCCCGACTGCTCAACACCCCAGGTAAGAGCCACCCCTGCTCAGGCCCCTTTGCAAAGGCCGTGCAGGGCGACTGCAATGTGGCCGTTGGGCCCTGAAACCCTGGAATACGTAGGAGAGGCGGGGGTTGCCAAAAAGGGGGCTGCAGCTATAATGGTTCCCTATGCAATGAGAGAAATGCCACCAGGAGAGACTCCTCATGGACTAGTCCTTGCTCTGATACCCAGGGTGTGACCTCGAGGGCGTTCTGTAGCCTCTCAAGATTTTCTCTTCATCTTCAAAAAAGGGGCAGTGACAACACCCATCTTGCAATCGTGGTGAGAATGGAAAGTTTCTTGAGTTCAGTGGCACTCGAAGAGAGCATTTGAGTTAAGACGTAGGAAGTGTGAAAGCGGAAATGGTATTTCTGGCAGATGAGAAAGCACCAAAAATCTCAGCACATTCACCAAAGAGCAATGAGTTGTCTGGGGCAAAGGAAACATAACGGAGCTGTATTAGGCAAGGAAGTCAACAGGGAAAGCGGCCACATCCTGTGTGTTTGCAGTACTCACGTTACCTGAAAAGTGCAGGCCTTACAGGAAATGACTCTTCTTTTAAAATAAAGTTTACTTTTAGGAAAAATTACATTAACTGTATTTATATATTTTTTTTGTTCTCTTACGGTTAGTTTTTAGCATGAATGGCTGATAAAGGTTGCAAAAAAAAACCTTGTAGAATTGCTTACCAAAACCCAAGAGGGTTTGTACAATGTCAGGAGGACTTTGTCAAAGTTGATGCATGCCCTGGGAGTGAGTCATATTTGTGTACATCAGTTCATCATTCATGGCAGAAAAAGGGGGAAAAAAATGGCTGAGTACCACAAGGATGTGGAATATCCAAGAAAGGGTGTCAGAATCTTTAGCCTCAGGGGGTTTATGATCCTTGAAAGTGAGGAATTTTGAAAGGATTGAGGAAATTAAACAATGAGAGGTCAAACAAGCAGAAGTGCTCGAAACCTAACTAAATACAACCCACCCACTGCCTCACTGATCTGGAATCTTTAGGGAAGAATTGTCTCACATAAGTGAATTTTCCAGATACCTGTCACTTACCCCTTTAAGCACCCAAAATGTTTTTAAATAATTCTTAACTATTTGAAATGAAAATCTTTCTCAAATGGATCACATGCTTCCTTGCCTTCTTAAACAGAGAATTCTGAACATGAAATGTAACCTTTTCTTGATGACTCAGGATCATCATTGTGAAAATCAGTTACTGTACTGTCCTTGGACTCAGCAATGCTCGCAGGGCTGATTCAGAGGCCCTGCTTGGGGTCCCTTTTACCAGTATCCTCAGAGAGTCAGTGTTTGTGTGTGTTCAGACTTCCCTCTCTCCTGGCTGTCAAGCCTGCATGTGTGACTCAGCACTCTTTGCAGAGACTCTATGTCCACAAAACCATCTTAACCTCTTATGATTGCATTGCTTCTAATTTCCTAATGACTGACTTGGTGGAACTTTGGGAAAAATGGGATTATCTTCATTCTGACCATGGGATTTCCTTTAGTATATACATCCTGTGATATCAGTTTGGCTTTACTGTTGCCTTTGTATGATTTTTTTAAAAAATCTCTATTGGAGTATAATTGCTTTACAGTGTTGTGTTATTTCTGCTGCATAACAAAGTGAATCAGCTATATGTATACATGTAACCCCATGGGCCCTCCCTCTTGCATCTTCCTCCCACCCTCCCTATCCAACCCCAGTCATCACAAAGCACTGAGCTGATCTCCCTGTGCTATGCAGCTGCTCCCCAGTAGCCGTCTATTTTACATTTGGTAGTGTATATGTGTCCATGCCACTCTCTCACTTCATCCCAGCTTACCCTTCCCCCTCCCAGTGTCCTCAAACCCATTCCTACATCTACGTCTTTATTCCTGTCCTGACCCTTGGTTCATTAGAACCTTTTTATTTTTATTTTTTAGATTCCATATATATGTGTTAGCATACGGTATTTCTTTTTCTCTTTCTGACTTACTTCACTCTGTATGACAGACTCTAGGTCCATCTACCTCACTACAAATAACTCAATTTCGTTTCCTTTTATGGCTGAGTAATATTCCATTGCATATATGGGCCACATCTTCTTTATCCATTCATCATTCGATGGACACTTAAGTTGCTTCCATGTCCTGGCCGTTGTAAATAGTGCTGCAATGAACATTGTGGTAGATGACTCTTTTTGAATTATGGTTTTCTCAGGGTTTAGGCCCAATAGTGGAATTGCTGGGTCATATGGTAGTTCTATTTTTAGTTTTTTTAAGGAACCTCCATACTGTTCTCCATAGTGGCTGTATCAATTCACATTCCCACCAACAGTGGAAGAGGGTTCCCTTTTCTCCACACCCCCTCCAGCATTTATCGTTTGTAGATTTTTTGATGATGGTCATTCTGACTGGTGTGAGTTGATACCTCACTGTAGTTTTGATTTGCATTTCTCTAATGATTAGTGATGTTGAGCATCCTTTCATGTGTTTGTTGGCAATATGTATATCTTCTTTGAAGAAACGTCTATTTAGGTCTTCTGCCCATTTTTGGATTGGGTTGTTTTTTTATTGATATTTAGCTGCATGGGCTGCTTGTATATTTTTGAGATTAATCTGTTGTCAGTTGCTTCATTTACAAATATTTTCTCCCATTCTGAGGGTTGTCTTTTCCCCTTGTTTATGGTTTCCTTTGCTGTGCAAAAGCTTTGAAGTTTCATTAGGTCCCATTCACTTATTTTTGTTTTTATTTCCATTTCTCTAGGAGGTGGGTCAAAAAAGGATCTTGCTGTGATTTATGTCATAGAGTGTTCTGCCTATGGTTTTCTCTAAGAGTTTTACAGTATCTGGCCTTACATGTATGTCTTTAATCCATTTTGAGTTTATTTTCATGTATGGTGTTAGGGAGTATTCTAATTTCGTTCTTTTACATGTAGCTGTCCAGTTTTCCCAGCACCACTTATTGAAGAGGCTGTCTTTTCTCCATTGTATATTCTTGCCTCCTTTATCGAAGATAAGGTGACCATATGTGTGTGGGTTTATCTCTGGGCTTTCTATCCTGTTCCATTGATCTATATTTCTGTTTTTGTGCCAGTACTATACTGTCTGGATTACTGTAGCTTTGCAGTATAGCCTGAAGTTAGGGAACCTGATTCCTCCAGCTCCATTTTTCTTTCTCAAGATTGCTTGGGCTATTTGGGGTCTTTTGTGTTTCCGTACAAATTGTGAAATTTTTGGTTCTACTTCTGTGAAAAATGCCATTGGTAGTTTGATAGGGATTGCACTGAATCTGTAGATTGCTTTGAGTAGCATAGTCATTTTCACAATGTTGATTCTTCCAATCCAAGAACGTGGTATATCTCTCCATCTGTTGTGTCATCTTTAATTTCTTTCATCAGTGTCTTATAGTTTTCTGCATACATGTCTTTTGTCTCCTGAGGTAGATTTATTCCTAGGTATTTTATTATTTTTGTTGCAGTGGTAAAAGGGAGTGTTTCCTTAATTTCTCTTTCAGATTTTTCATCATTAGTGTATAGGCATGCAAGAGATTTCTGTGCATTAATTTTGTATCCTGCTACTTTACCAAATTCATTGATTAGTTCTCGTAGTTTTCTGGTAGCATATTTAGGATTCTCTATGTAGAGTATCATGTCATCTGCAAACGGTGACAGTTTTACTTCTTCTTTCCAATTTGGATTCTTTTTATTTCTTTTTCTTCTCTGGTTGCTGTGGCTAAAACTTCCAAAACTATGTTGAATAAACCATTAGCTAAACTCATCAAGAAAAAAAGGGAGAATACTCAAATCAACGGAATTAGAAAAGAAAAAGAAGTAACAACTGACACTGCAGAAATACAAAGGATCATGAGAGATTACTACAAGCAGCTATATGCCAAAAAAATGGACAATCTGGAAGAAATGGACAAATTCTTAGCAAAGCACAGCCTTCTGAGCCTGAACCAGGAAGAAATAGAAAATACAAGGAGACCAATCACAAGCACTGAAATTGAAACTCTGATTAAAAATCTTCCAACAAACAAAAGCCAAGGACCAGTTGGCTTCATAGGTGAATTCTATCACACATTTAGGGAAGAGCTAACATCTATCCTTTTCAAACTCTTCCAAAATATAACAGAGGGAGGAACACTCGCAAACTCATTCTATAAGGACACCATCACCCTGGTACCAAAACCAGACAAAGATGTCACAAAAAAAGAAAACTACAGGCCAATTTCACTGATGAACATAGATGCTACAAAACATAGATGCTCAATGAAATACTAGCAAGCAGAATCCAACAGCACGTTAAAAGGATCATACGCCATGGTCAAGTGGGGTTTATTTCAGGAATGGAAGGATTCTTCAATATACACAAATCATTCAATGTAATATGCCGTATTAACAAATTGAAGGCTAAAAACCATATGATAATTTCAATAGATGCAGAAAATTCTTTTGACAAAATTCAACACCCATTTATGATAAAAACTCTCCAGAAAGTAGGCATACAGAGAACCTACCTCAACATAATAAAGGCCATATATGACAAACTCACAGCCAACATCGTTCTCAGTGGTGAAAAATGAAACCATTTCCTCTAACATCAGGAATAGGACAAGGTTGCCCACTCTCACCACTACTGTTCTTTTTTTAAAATTGAAATATAGTTGATGTACAATGTTATATTAGTTTCAGGTGTACAGCAAAGTGATTCAGATATACATACATATATATATACACACATATATATACATTTATATATATATATATATATATATATATATATATATATATATATATTCTTTCTCATATTCTTTTCCCTTATAGGTTATTATAAATTATTGAGTATAGTTTCCTATGCTATACTATGTATAGCTATATAGGACCTGGATTTTGAATACTATAGGTCCTTGTTGGTTATCTATTTTATATATAGTAGTGTATATCTGTTAATCCCAAACTCCTAATGTAACCTCTTCTTCCCCTTTGGTAACCATAAGTTTTCTTTCTGTCTGGGAGTCTGTTCCTGTTTTATAAATAAGTTCATTTGTATCATTTTTTAGATTCCACATATAAGTTATATCATTTGATGTTTGTCTTTCTGTGTCTGACTTACTTCACTTAGTATGATCACCTCTAGGTCCATCCACATTGCTGCAAGTGGCATTATTTCATCCTTTTTATGGCTGAGTAGTATTCCATTGTACATATATACCACATCTTCTTTACCCATTCATCAGTCAATGGACATTTAGGTTGTTTCCATATCTTAGCTATTGTGAATAGTACATGCTGTTTTACTAACTCAGCTGTCATAAATTCCCTGAACACATTTGGGTGGGAGGGCATGACCTAATCACCTTCCAAAGTCCCCACCTCTTGATACCATCACTATGGGGGTTAGAATTTCAACATATGAATTTTTGAGGGACAAACATTCTGTCCATAACAGGCACACACTTGCAGGGATGTTTTCCTAATTTTCCTAATTATTAAGGCAATCCCATCCCCGTGGGGAAGGCCGGAGAGAGAAAAGGAGAGGCTAGAGACCATCTTCTCCTTTCCTGCCTTCCCTCTGGAAGAGTTGGGTAAGGGTCTCCCTTACCTGCTGAAGCCAGGGCCCCCCTGTGAAACTGTTTTACTAACTGTATTTGTCACACACACAGTATACAACTATCTTTCCACGTCAGTAAATATGATTTTATACCATAATGTTTTTAAGAACAGAGTCTTCCATTATATGGATGTACCAAATGGATACAAAAAATTAACAAATCTATTTTGGACATTTAGATTTTACCCATTTTCTCACTATTACACATGACGCAAGAACATTTTTGCACATAGATCTTTATGTATAAAACCGATTATATCCTTAGGATAAATTCTTTGGGGTGCCATTACCAGGGCAAAGCGTGTGCATATTTTTAAGACTTTTGCCATATTGACATCTGCAGTGTATGAAGGTTATACCAATTATTACTCTAAACATCACTGTGGGATTTGAGTGCTCATTTCCCAGCAATAGGTATTATCACCTTATTTCAACTTTGACAATCTGATAAATGCAGAGGAGGATCAAAGACAATTCTAAATATTTTTTTATTCATTAAAATATCCCATAGCTTATTGGAAACTACTGGTAGCCAGGATTAGTAGAAGCAATAAAATATTACAAATTGTGGCTACCGTGGACCCAAACCAATAAGAGGAGAATGTGAAGGTTGCCTTCTTGCTATAGGTTTTCCCCCGTACCATACACAATAGATAATAAAGGGAGGAAATAAAAGAAGACAAAATGAAAGAAATATAAATAACTGTTCAAATGGCCGCCAATGACTAAGTGTTTCTAATGTTTAAGGATGTCTGTGGGGAACTGTATAAGCATGATCTCTAATCCAAACAGCAGTTCTGCATAGTAAGTGTTGTTATCCCATCTGGCATTTCAGGAAACAGAACCTCAGAGAGGGTAAGATGCTTGATCAGTGCCACACGGCTGGGGAGGGGCAGACCCCGTTCTTATACCCAAATCCACCTGAGGTCAAAGCAAGGAGAATAAGGACGTACTGTATAGCACAGGGAACTCTACTCAATACTCTAGCCTCTATGGAGAAAGAATCTAAAAAAGAGGGGATATATGTATATGTATAACTGAGTCATGTTGCTGCATACCCGAAACTAACACAACATTGTAAGTCAATTATACTCTAATAAAAATTAAGAAAAAAAAGCAAGGATATGATTTCCAATACATCATGCAAAAGTCAAAACAACAAAAGTTATAAGGAAATGGGGTAATCAGGGAACACATCAGTTTGTATGATTCTCCTTGTTTTGTAAGAAAATGCAGATGGAGAGAGAGGCAAGTCACCAGAGCCACCTCTGCTAAGCTGTGTGATTGTCAGGGTGGCTTGAAGGGGACAATTCCTCGGCAGCCTCACAGGTTGGCAGCGTCCTTGCTCACACGCTGCAGCTTCCATGGCCCACGTGGCCCTGTGGATTCCAAACAGCATCACCAAAGTCTCCTTCTGCCTCCTTCAGTCTGTTCTTGCCTCTGGCTCTGATTCCATTCTTCTAGCGGCAATGGAAGCAGAAAGAGAGGGAAGACGGGCAGGATTAGGTCAGGCCTGGTTCACCACTGTGTCTTTTTCATTTAGTTAGTGACTGAACCATGACACTGTCATTTTCTGACAGTTTCCTCAGATATTCTTCCCCAGAGCTGCTGATAAGTGGCCAGCCAATGAAATGTGTCATCTGTCTCTTTAACTGAAGGTTTATACTAGAAACTCTAGCAAAGGACCAAAATTCCAAGCCCCTGGGGTCCAGGGGAAAGTGTCTTCGTTATTCCCATAAATCTTTGTAGTTGTATTTGCTTGCTGCTTCTTACCCTGAGCTTGATGCAGGACTGAGACCCTGTGCTAAAGAGCAGCTTCCGAGGGCTTCCCTGGTGGCACAGTGGTTGAGGGTCCGCCTGCCGATGCAGGGGACACGGGTTCGTGCCTCGGTCCAGGAAGATCCCACATGCCACAGAGTGGGTGGGCCCGTGAGCCATGGCCGCTGATCCTGTGCGCCCGGAGCCTGTGCTCCGCAACGGGAGAGGCCACAACAGTGAGAGGCCCGCGTACCGCAAAAGAAAAAAAAAAAAAAAAAAAAAAAAAGCAGCTTCCGAGACAGGATTACTCAGCCTGCCAGTGCTCAGCAGCATCCTGTCACAGGGCGAGGAGGTGGCCACTTGTTCCCAGGAACAAAGGCTGTCCCGGTTATTCCCAAGACTTTTCTCCTGGTCAGCACCTCCATAGGAATTTTGCCTGAGGCCAGACCCAGAAGATATCATGTGATAAGCGTATAAAATGAAATAGATATTTTTGATGATAGCCATTCTGGCTGGTGTGAGGTGATATCTCAATGTAGTTTTGATTTGCATTTCTCTAATAATTAGCGATGTTGAGCATCTTTTCATGTGCCTCTTGGCCCTCTGCATGTCTTCTTTGGAGGGATATCTATTTAAGTCTTCTGCCCATGTTTTGACTGGGTTGTTTGTGTTGATGATATTAAGCTTCATGAACTGTTTGTAAATTTTGGAGTCTAATCCCTTGTCAGTCACATCAAAGGGGCCCTACTGTGTGGCCCAGGGAGCTCTGCTCAATGTAGTGTAACAGCCTAAATGGGAGAGGAGTTTGAAAGGGAATAGATATATACATATGTATAACTGAATCACTTTGCTGCACACCTGAAACTAACAAACATTGCTAATCAACTATCCTCCAATATAAAATAAAAAGTTAAAAAAAATGAAATAGAATCCAGTTCCAGAAACAGACAGAGGACAGAAAAAAAAAGTCTTGAGGCCAGGGTCTGGAAGATGCTTTAATCACATGGCCAATTTACTCTGTAACCCCCAACTCCCCCTGGAAGGAGGAAAATATTGAGAGGGGCAAAGGAAGGAGACCACCTGGGGAAGCTGAATGCCCAGGTCCCTGGGGACAATGGAGATTGAGAGCCCTACCTTCCACCACCTTCTCTTCTAATCATCTCCATGATTAGAATCCCTAGAATCCCTCACTGGATTTGCTCATTGGGGGTGTAAGTATCTGGTGTATGTATCTTTTCACAGTTACCACTCTGTGTAGTGAAGGTGTACTTGGGAATGCCCGTCCCAATAAATCTGTGAGCTCACTAAGGCAGAGGTAAGAAGTCAGTCTTGATACACATGAAATCACTGGAAGTTCAGACCCCATTACTTTGAAATCTAATAGCCGTGGACAGGCTGAGCTCAAATTTACTTTGGTTCTGAACACGAAGCATTTGCCAAGTAAATCAATCGTGCAAACAAGTTGCCCTGAGGATTGTTTAAGTTCCTCAGCAGAACCAATGATGGAGTCCCCACTTCCCTGCCAGGAATGGGCTCCTAGGCATTTATTCATGCAAACATGTGAGTGGTTTCCACCTGGAATCAATTTCTATACCTAGTTATGTTCCAAGGATTTTGAATGTAATAAAGTCCTACTTGTCTTAAAGTATTCTAAAATTCTCAAATTTCCTTTTTTCCTTTAATTAATGATATTTTAGTGAGCATACAGCTAACTGGCCATATATATAATATGTGATATATAGTTTAGACCATATATATATATATATATATATATATACACATACACACACACACACTATAGTATGTATGAAAAATATATATGCATTATTTATACACTAGTGTGTGCTATATGACATATATTATGTAATGATATATATAGTCATTATATAATCTTTGTATGTCCAAATAGATCTGTAAATGCACTTGGGTGTATAAACCCTCATGTCCATCTGTAGTATTCAACTTCCAATGTGTACAAACCTAACACTTAGGTTTAGAAATCAAAATAAGGAATTGTGATGCAGAAAAGGCAAATTACTGAGAGAAAAGAAATAGCACTTCAAGGCGCTCTGGAGTTTACTAAACGTAAAATTCTTTGTCCTCAATATTTGCACCAAACCAGATCATTTAAGAGTTGATTAAATTTTCTTTCTTTCAAGAAATATTTATTGATTATCCATTATGTGCCACATGCTTTTCTGGCCAGTGGGAATTAAGCAGTGAAAAAACCAGTGTTTCTGCCCATGTGACTGTAATAGGGATGACAGAAACAAACCAAACACACATGTGTGCACGTGCATGCACAACATGCACGCATGTGTGCACAAAATATGTGGGTGGAACTGATCCGAAAGTCCACGGTCTTTTCACTGCACCAGGTTGTCACAGGAGCAATAGCATCAAAACCACAAAACTCTGCTGTGACAACTGGAAGACAAAATACCAGGGCAGTATTTGAAATCTCCTTAATAAAAAGCTATTTCTACTTTATGTTCAGCAGGAATCTATAGAGAAACTCGATGTTCCTATAATGCATACTCTTGGTATCACTACTCCTCCAGTGATATTGGCTCTTGGTTACTGAGTTCCTTCTGTGTATCAGGCATTTTGAACATTACTTCACTTAATCCTCTCAAAGTTCTTATGAAGTTTGTATTATTTTCATTTTTAATGATAGAAGGGGAAGCTCTAAGAAGTTAGGTGGTTCATGCAAGGTCCTGTAGCTACTAAGTGCTAGAGACCAGTTTCAAATACATTTCTCTCTGGCTTTCACTTCTATCTGCATTATGAAAAAAAAAAACCCTCACAGAAAATATAGATAGGTCTCAAAGAGGAAAGGAAAATAATAATAATTTTAAAAAAGGATTCAGGTATCCAAAGAAAAGGTTCATCTTCTGTTCTGGTAATCAACAGTTATGTAACAAGCCACCATAAAACTTCGTGGCTTAAAACTGTAGTAATTTTTTAAAAATTGTACAGCAAAGTGATTCAGTTATGTATATACATGTATCTATTATTCTTTCCCATATAGGTTATTACAGAGTATTGAGTATAGTTCTTTGTGCCATACACTAGGTCCTTGTTAGTTATCTAGTTCATATATAGTTATGTGTATATGTTAATCCAGAACTTCTAATTTATCCTTTTCCCCCTTCTCCTTTTGTAACTATAGGTTTGTGTTCTATGTCTGTGGGTCTATATCTGTTTTGTAAGTTCATTTGTATCATTTTTTTTGAGATTCCACATATAAGCAATATCATATGATATTTGCCTTTGTCTGGCTTACTTCACTTAGTATGGTAATCTCTACGTCCATCCATGTTGCTGCAAATGGCAATATTTCATTCTTTTTTATGGCTGAGTAGTATTCCATTGTATATATGTACCACATCTTCTTTATCCCTTCCTCTGTTGATGGACATTTAGGTTGCTTCCATGTCTAGGCTATTGTAAATAGTGCTGCCATGAACATTGGGGTGCATGTATCTTTTCGAATTATAGTTTACTCTGGATATATGCACAGGAGTGGGATTGCTGGATCATATAGTAACTCTATTTTTAGTTTTTTAAGGAACCTCCATACTGTTCTCCACAGTGGCTGCACCAATTTACATTTCCACCAACAGTGCAAGAGGGTTCCCTTCTCTCCACACCCTCTCCAGCATTTATTATTTGTACACTTTTTGATGATGGCCATTCTGACTGATTTGAGATGATAGCTCATTGTAGTTCTGATTTGCATTTTTTCTAATCATTAGTGATACCGAGCGTTTTTTCATGTGCATGTTGGCCATCTGTATGTCTTCTTTGGAGAAATGTCTATTTAGATTCTCTGCTTATTTTTTTGATTGTGTTGTTTCTTTTTTTGATATTGAGTTCTATGAGCTGTTTGTATATTTTGGAAATTAATTTCTTGTTGGTCCCATTTTTTGCAAATATTTTCTCCCATTCCTTTTGCCCATAAGTCGGCAGCTGGGGCAGGGTCCAGCAGGATGTGAGCTTCTCTGCTCCGCTCCACATCACCTGGGCCTGGAGCTCAGTCAGTGCTGACTGTGGGCTGGGACCTCAGTTGGACATGTGATCTTTCCATGTGGTGGCGTGACTTTCTCCTAATATGGTGGGTAGGTTTCAGGGACCAACATCCCAAGAAACAGAATAAGCCAAGCAAAAGCTATATTGCATTTTATTCCCTGGCATTGGAAGTCAAGAAGTATTACTTTTGCTGCTTTCTAAATATTAGAAGACAGTCACTCAGGCTAGTCCTCATTCAAAGGGAGGTAAATTTGATTCCCTCTTTTAAGGGGGTAAGTGTACAGATGTGTCTAAAATTACTATATCTTCTTCAGATTTTTGGATCAATAGTCAACTAGCTTAAGGGAACACAGCAAATGCATGGCAGAATCAGAAGTCAAACCCAAGTCTTTCCAACCTAGTGTAGGTTCTTTCACTCTGATGTCCTGCCAGCCACTGAATAGTCAATTCTAGTTCAGCCTGGAAATGTGTGTGACTCTCCACTTTTCCCTCTTTGGAACTTTTGTCTCCCCTAAAGTCATACAGCTAAAATGGGTTTATAAGAGCTTGCCACCAGTCTTAAAAAATATAAAAAGACCATCACATGAATCAAGTCAGTGCATTTTACTGTGCTTGAAAGCTACCTTTCCTAATGTTCTAATAACTCACTCTTGGTATGTCACTGGGGACATAAAGTCAAAATTAGAGATGAGTGGATTTTACAAAGAAGGCATACACCTTAATGGAACTAGAGATGTGGGTGTATCTAAGGAAAATAAAAACTATCCCACATAAATTCAAGACATGATCTGTGCCTGGCTGCAAATGAATTTCTGTTCAGACCATTAATTACTTAAATAATCTATGTGGATGACCCAAGCATCAACATTCAGACTCGGTAAAAGGTAAAGTTTTTATTTTTCTCACCACTTTCTGAAAGACCACATTCACTTATTTTACCTTAAATGTGTTTACAGGAGGAAGGATCCTATTTTCTAATCTGAAGATGTAGTTCAGTGGCAGCAACTCAAAAAGAGCATACATTTTGGAATCATAAAGCCTGATCTTCAATTTCACTGTTTCTCCTTATTAGCTGGGAGACCTTGAACACGTTACATGGGTTTCCTTATCCATAAATTGTAATGAGTAGATGCTGGAACTTGCATAGATATTCAGGATACTGCTCTTGTGTTAGCAAGTGTTTTATCCCATTTTCCAAAGAGCAAGGGGAATATAGCTCCCCTGGCTAGCAGGAAAGAGTCTCAGAATCCCACGATGTGTCTGGTGAAAGAGTTCAGTTGAGGGATTTGCCTCTTGTTGGCTTGTGGGCATCCTTATTTTCTAAGCTACATTTCACTTATAATGCATGTGGTATTTACCTACCCAAAGCACTGCTGAGAGTGTTAAAGTTACATATTTGTACCCTCCTCTGCCAACCACTCAAATCCACTCATAGGTCTATCTTTCTCAATTTAATAAATGATACCACCATGTATCTAGTTTCTTAAGGTCACAACGTAGGACTCATCCCTTCTCACCATCTCCATTCCCCCTTTGGTACCCCAGCAAATACTCAATTGTCCATTACAGCTGACGTCCCTCCAACCTCTGCTCTCTGATTCCACTGCTACCCCCTGAATTTAAAACTTCATCGTCTCCAGAGTGAACAAGTGCATCCAATTCCTGCCTCCTCTCCTACCCCATCCTGTACCCCACCTCCCTACAGTTTAGATCGCATGCAACAAGCAAAAGGATACTCTTTCCAAAGTGAGATTGTGTTACCTGGTTTCAAACCCTTCCCAGTGCCCTTGAGCTAGACCCCAGACTTCTCACTGTGGCTTACAGAGCTCTGCCCACTGGACCCCTCCCCAGCTCCTGTTCACCCACCTGCCCTTTAAACTTCACCCTATTTCCCCTTATTCTGTTTCTTGCCATGTTTGCCCCTACCACCTCTTCATAAGGAGGGTACTAGCTGTTTTCAATATTCAGAAGCTTCATTCTCTTCCCTCTCAACTTAAATTTGACATACACCAAAGTATTCACCCCATCATGTTTTTCATCATCTTATTTTCAAATTCTACATAGAGATTATTACTCCCAGATATTTTCTTCCTCTTTGTTTGTTTACTGTCTACCTCTGTTAATAGAATGGGAGTTTCATGAAAAAAGGAACTTCTTTGTCTCATTTATCTCTTTATCCCCAGAATGCCAAGAACAGGTACCCAGAAAACTTCTGGTATGTAGTAGTTAGAAGAATAGAAAGTTCTTCCTCAATTAATAATAAGTATTGCTAGTGTTCATATTATGTCAGGGGACCCTCTGTAAAACAAGTGCATTTGGCTAAGACTGTTGTAGATATTCTTATGGGTGGGAAGCAACTTTGTAAAGTGGAAAGGGCTGAACTGTGTGGAAGGAGCTGCTCTCCTGCCCCAGGCTCCACCGTGGACTCTCTGTGACCTTGAGCAAGTTACTTATGTTTTACTGGCTGCAAGTCACATTTTTAGTCCTCCCAGGTGGGTGATATGTGATGCTCTCCCAGTGTCCCTTTTGCCCTGACACTTCATGATTCTATACTAACCAACATAAAGTGAGTTAAAATGCATGTCCCAGTTTATAACATTCCTATCACAGTGATAAAGGAGAGGGGTTGATAAAACAATCCAAAAGAGAGAGAAGGAGAGAGAGGGAGAGAAGAGAGAGAGAGAAGGATAAGAGGACTTTTCTGAGACTCTTAAGGACATTATATATGATAATTTTTATATAGTAGGTTATTTTTTTTTGGCATCTTCATGCACCTGATCACTCAGAACATACTATCCATACGGTAATACTGAATGTGCAGAGAAAGTAGGAGACTTCCCCAAGGTCATAACAAGTCAAGAATAGCAAAAATGCTAACTTCTGTGTCTTTAACATTTTTTTGAAGTATAGTTGATTTATAATATAGTGTTAATTTCTGCTGTACAGCAAAGTGATTCAGTTATATATATATATATATATATATATATATATATATATATATATATATATATATACTTTTTCATATTCTCTTCCATCATAGTTTATCACAGGATATTGAATATAGTCCCCTGTGCTATACAGTAGGACCTTGTTGTCTATCCATTCTCTATATACTAGTTTGCATCTGCTAACTCCAAACTCCCAATCCATGCCTTCCCCTCCCCACCCCTTGGCAACCACAAATCTGTTCTCTATGTCTGTAAGTTTGTTTCTGTTTTGTAGATATGTTCATTTGTGTCATATTTTAGATTTCACATACAAGTGATATCATATGGTATTTGTCTTTGTCTGGCTTGCTTCACTTACTATGATCATCTCTAGGTCCATCCATGTTGCTGCAAATGGCATCATTTCAAGTACACTAGCTTGTTACAGTATTAACTTTAAGTATTAAGACTAGCTTCTTACAGTATTTATGAATCAATTACATTTGTTACTTTATAACATATTCATTGGGCTTCGAGGTAGACATGGAAATAAAATTATACCAGCTGCACAGATGAAGCCCATTAGTCTACACAGAGTCTGTGTTCTGATGGCATCTCATAGCTTGTTACCAGGGAGTCAAAGCTGAGCATGAATTTCCTTCCTGCCTGAGTCCTCACAATAACTGTGCCAGAGAAAAGCAGCTGAGTCCAGTGAGGAGCTGAGGGTATGACATCACTTGCCTGGGTCCACTACAAATCAGCCACGGGACCTTAGGTAAGGTCCTCAACATCTCTAAGCCTCAGCTTCCTCATCTCGAAAAATGAGGTTGACAGAAATAACATTAATTGTGCCCACATAATTGGAAAGATAAAAATGGTTGGAAACCTATACCCTTCATAATTTAAGTTCTCAAATTACCTAAGTCCCTTGGAATGACAGAGGTCCCTTTATATACATAATTTTCACTATCCTGTCATTTTGCTGAGAGGCAAGTGTGAGTGCATTATGGTGTTTTTACTCCTCCACACTTTCCTTCATGAGTGTGTGTGTGTGTGTGTGTGTGTGTGTGTGTGTGTGTAGGGTCGGGTGAGAAATGTCAAGCTGTGTGCTAGGTGTCATAGAGATTGTTAAGCTACAATCTCAGTAGGGCACTGTAGAGACATTTTTAGACTCTCATGAAAAAACAAAAATATATAACTGAATTCCCCTGCTCTTCCACTTCTTTGCTGAGTGGTGCTGGTCGGGTCATGTAACCTGAGTCACTGAGCTACATTTTTCTCATCTGCAAAATGAGTGACATGTTAACCTAACTTGTAGACTTTTGGGGGGATTATCATTGCATATGTAAAGGAGCTGGTCATAGGAGCTACTATAATTTTAGGAGCCTATGCCCTTGTAGGCAGAATTAGAGACAAGATGTATGTATATGTTAGCAAGGGATAAAGTGTTCTGCAAAGGAGAAATGACTTGTCCTTAAGTAAATCCCAGAGATCTTCTATGGAAAGGTAGCATCTCTTTTTAGACAGAGCATGGATAGGAGTCATTTTGATGGGAAAACACATGGAGGGAGGATGGTGTGATTCAGCCTCAGCGAATGGGGGAGAAACTGTATTTAGGAAGGAAGAAGTTGAGGAGTTAGAATGGATGGGAAGAAAGAAAGGTAGGAAGGAGGGAGGGCCTTCTATGTTTCAGACACTTCGCAGTAGTATGGATGCCTCTGTAGATGGATTCATCTATTTTCACTGAATGAAGAAGACAGCTTGAGCTAGAGAATATGACAGGAAGGTTTTAGAGAAAACCGATTGGGTCCACAGGAGACTACAAGAAAGGAGATCAGTCAGGTATCTATCTCAGTAGTCAAGGAAAGAGGTAAGAAGCATTGGGTTGTAGAAATAGAAAGGAAAATAAAAGAGTGGTTTTAATGACCAAGTATAGTGTAAAACAATGTTGTCCAATGGAAATACAGTGTGAGCTACATGGGCCATTAAAAAATGTCCAATAGATACATTATAAACATAAAAAGAAACATATTACACACAATTTTATATTCTTACATCAACCACTGAATAAGATGTTATTATTCTAGTCCTATAAATGAAGAAATGGAGACCTAGAGGTAAAGTAACATACCCTAGATCATATTGGAAGGGTCTGAATCCAAGTAGATGCAACTTCAAAGCCCATGACTCGTAAAAGTCAGACACAGATGTCATGAAAGGAGAAAGGAAAAGCATGATTGAGATCCTGAGTCCAGATACCTTGTTCGGTGTGACGGTTCTACCAAATGGGGAGAGATGTGATTACTGAAGAAAGTATATACATATATGATATATGTAGCTGGTCACAAAATGTCATATGCATATACATATGTAAAACAAACCCTTTCCTATGTATACCTTACAATTTGTGTGTATGTAAATACACACATATACATTATATAATATATATACATATATATTATGTGTATGTGCATTTTCTGTATATATATATATATTTTTTTCTTGTCAGATTCCTATAATCCCTATGTAGGAAGCATTTAAAGTAGAGGAAAAGGAAAAGAAAAGAGAATATTAAGCAGAGACTTTGAATCTCATACTTGCTATGTACCAGACTTTTTCATAAATATTTTCTGTACCTAGTACAGACAGATTGTAAAACCACCTCATTTAATCCTTACAATGTCTTGAGGTGTAAGTTATTAACAACGAACAAACTGAGGTCCAAAGAGATTAAGTAAAGTAAGAACCACCTGACCCTATCCACATCTGTAGAAATGCACGTGAATCTTAAAACCTGTTTAAATTCAGTTTTATGGACAAGCAAAAACAATCTTTGCTTGAGTCTGCCAGGTCAGCTACCCAGATGCCAGTTATACAACATTCCCTTGAACTGAATCAGGCCAAGACTGGATTTTTCCTAGTAAATGGTATTATATAGATACAGTCAGAAGTCACTCCAAAATTTATCTGAGTAATCATTTCATAAGATACCCCCAAGAATAGAAAACTAATTCTCTCTGTGAACACATCACTGACAGGGAAAATAAGTCAGATAAGGAGAAAATCAGAAATGAAGTTGCTGACACTCTAAGAATCCATCTGTATATTCAGCAGAATTTTTGAACTGCGTTTAGAAAAGATAAGATGTCACAATATTGGAGTAGTTGCAGAAACCACCTTGGGAGGATTAAGAAAAAGAGAGTGAGAGAGGGGAGGGAAGGGGGGAAGGAAGGGAGACAGGAAGTGAGGGAGGAAAGAAGAGAAAGAAAACCTTTTGGATAATTGTCTATGAATTAAGATCCTGTATTTTGTCTCATTTTGTATCTTGATTAAGTTGAACACATTCTCAACATGGAGACATGATTTTAGGCAACTAACCCTGGGTGATCGTCCCAAGACCCTCAAGTTATGATGTTGAAAAACAAGACTCCAGTTATACAATGGATGCAACTATTCAAGACAGTGCCATTCATCAGTGAGTCTCCTAGAAGTGGTGGGTGGGGATATTTGGCAGTTGGATCCCTGGGTTGGTTATTTGTTGGCAGCTAAGAGTCACAGAGTACATAGATTTCCTGAATGGTAAAATTGAAATAAAAATTTCTTCTCCAAGTGAGACTTTTCCAACTGTGAATTCTTCAAGGATAACCACTGAGTCTTATTCATTTCTGTATCCTTCTAGAACCTTACTTGACACCTGGTACAAAGTAGGTGATCAAAAAATCCTTCTTATATGTAAAAGTCATGTGAGAGTATGGTCAAAAAAGGACTTTGAAAGGCAATAACTTGTATTCCTATATCAGACAGGATAGACTAAATTATGCTGCCATAACAAGAAGGAAGGAAGGGAAATCCAGGACATCTCAAAGTCTTAAAGCAATGATGTTTCATTTTTCAATTAGGCCAGATATCCATCATGGATTGGCTGGGGGCTCTGCTCTACGTTTTCTCCCTCTAGGACCCCAAATGATGGCGTAGCTCATCTCTCAAGTGTCATCTTAAATGAGGAAAAGAGAGCTCTGGTGTCCCTCAAACCTGCTGCAGCCTAGGAATGATATATGCTACTTCGGCCTACAACTCATTGCCCAGGATGAAATATGAAGGGGAGGAAAAAGAAGTTTTCCTCTAAACTTCTGGGTTCTTGACAGAGACCCCTGTAATAAAGACAGATTAACAAGAGAAAAACAAACAGAAGTTTACTAACATATATACCTCATGGGTGAATGGGAGATACACAGGGAAAAATGAGTAACTCAAAAAGGTGGCTTAGAACTCCAGCTCATAAAGCATCTTCAACAAAGAACAATAAATTTGTGGAGAAAGAACAGGCGTGTTAGGCTTCCAGTTGTAAAGATAAAGGCTAGTTATTAACACTTGTTATGTAGAGTCCTCTGGTGCCATCTCCGGGCTGACAGGGTCTAAAGTTGTCTACAGGTGATTAACTTTTGTCCTTCTTGCTAGGGAATGGAGATGGACACCTTGGAAAATGTATGCCCTGCTTTTAGGCAAATAGAGGAGGAAAAAGAACCTGTCTTGTTTCTGCTTCTTCTCAATTGTCTTCAGCTCAAATTGACCTGTAGGCCAAATGCCATATTTTGGGGCAACACATTCTCCTACCCTTCAAATACCTACAACCCCAAGGGACCAGGAAGTATAATCCTACCATATGTCTGGAAAGTGAAGAAACAATAATAATTGATGTATAGCCTCAATGTTCATAACACAGTGGAAAAAAATAAGGTTAAAAAAAAAACAGAAAAAAGTCATACCCAAATAAGTATTGGAATAAAAGGGTATTTGCAATATTTCTTTTTCCTTCTCATCTACTATAAGTTATATCATTTTCTTTCTTTTTTTTTATTGTGAGCCCACCAAAGAAAAATGTATCAGGCCTGTCAACTAATATAAGCTATTTTTAAACCTATAAGTCTAAATTTATATTTTCATGTATGTATGAATACATGTAGCTGAATTTTAGTTTTAGCTAAAATCAAATACTTGATTAATATCAAAATTAGCTTTCGTATTTAGTTACTATAACAGTTTTAGTGTTAGTTTATGCTAATGTCAACCTTAATTGGAAAACCAGTATCTGGAAAGTATTATTTGATTCTTTCTTTTTTTTTGAAAATCAAAGCAAATTTTCCAAATTAATTTTGTAATTAGTCACAAAGCCTGAACATGCATGGGGACAAAACCGTTTCTATATGCACATGTCGGTGTGTAGCTGAAAAACATGATGCATTTTTCCATTCACACAAATGTCCCATTTAATGCTGCTTTTATGAATCTGTTGCCTCTGAAAGATTGTCCATATGTGTGTGTTTGGGTATACATATAAAACGGCACACCACAGTGCACTGCTGACATATTTTCCCTCATGCTCTGAATACTGACCTACTCACTCTGGCAGCTGGAGAGCTGGCAAAGCAGATGGTGCTGCTTTTGGCCAATGAGGACTGGTACACCCTACTGTAAGTGCTCAAGGAAGTGAGCACCCCACTGGGCCATCTTGCACTGAGTACATCCCAGTGGCTTGAGTTACTTGGCTGCTGTGGCTTCTTCTGTGGCTCCATATTTTATGTCTGGAAAAGTTGTTTTGATCCTTCAAGACTTTCAGAGGTGTTCAGGTGATGGCACATGAACTAAAGCAAAGAACCAAAGGGAGATCCTTACTCTGGATTATAAAATATACATTTTACGGTAGCTAGACGTGCTGTCTGAAAAAAAGGTGTGGGGAATGCGAAAATGACTAAGCAGTTAGAGGTTGGTAGAAATCCTTTGATATTGTGAGGGGCTTTAAGCATCTGGCAGCTGGAGACATTTTAACCAATAAATGAATGAAGAAAGCTAAAAGAAAATATGGCCTGGGGTGGTTTATGCTGCAGGCAATTTGAATGCATCTCTATAGGGTCTGCTAAGAGCACTATAGTTCTAACTGATTGACACCTGAAAAGCATTACTCTCTTCTGCTAAATGAAGGAGTGAAGGACACAGCCTCTGTTCTGTCTCAGAGGATTCTTTACACACATGTGTTCTGGGTGCCACGGAATTCTATGACCTTGATTTGGTAACTCAGGTCTCTGGTGTCTTAGCAATGGCATGCCTTTCACAGTTTAAATATGAAGGCATCTTCATCACTGAGTAGCCAGGCATTCACGTACTTAAGCCTGTTCCATCACACCTGCTCTGTGGTGCTCTTTTGATCAAAGTAAGTATGATACCTCCCCCAGTGATTCATCAGTGCCCTTGGGTCTTTGGTGGATGTGTACTTTCCTGCCTCAGGGCAACACTAATTTTATTTCTCATCCTCCACCAGGCCTGAATACACAGTTTACCTAAAGGTTAAGAATTATGAGTCTAATCAAGACAATGGAGCAGTTCCACTCCGTTAATGTTAATAGTGCATGGAAAGCACTCCCCATGGCTTCATGTTTTAAGCACCAGCCATTTCCATGTCTATTTTCTCTTTCTGATTTTTTTCTTCCTGCACCACTTAGTGAAAATCTAACTGTAGCAATGGCACCTACGTGGATGAAAGAGAAAAGCTGATAACCGTTCCTGCTCTTCTCTTTCTTATTCCTCCACTGGGCAACATCCTTGAGACAGGTTAGTTTATTGATCAAGAACAGTCCATGGGAGAATAGGCCCAAAGGATGGGGAGTCGTCAAAAAGCTGTGATGCAGATGAGTGTGATGGCACTCGTTCATCAAGTGAGAAAATGTGAACTTTCCTTTCATCCTGGAATGCAAAGGCCATTACAGTAGACAGTGAATTTTGTAAAGGTTAAAAGCAGTGACTGATGGTGATGTATCATTGTGATGTATTCCTGGCCTTGCAATGCTGCCTGGTATCAGGCTCTCTTGCCCTGCTTCAATATATACACAACCATTAGGCCTCCATCTCATCAGTGAAAGCATGCCTTAGTCCTGTGTTTAGCCAGAAAATCCTCTGGCATCCTCAGGAAACAGGGAAGACCTAGAAGTTGCACTAAGTTGTAGATTTCCCTTCACACTTTCAATCAGGGCTCCCTGATGGAGGGCCAAGGGGCTGAGAGATCTTTGGCAAATAATTGAAAGGCTTAGGAGCAACTGTTTTGCATGACATCTGTTCCAGACACATTGAGGGAAAAAGAGTAAATTGAGCATATATCAAATATGTAGAAAGAAAGGTATCACCCAGGAAACTGGGTGATGTAAGGCTTTCAAAAGTATTTTATTTACCAAGATTTGGCAGACTCCATATTATCTTCCTTGCGTGGGTCCCTTATTTCTGTATTTATTATCCTTATATATTATTTATTACATAATTTGTCATTATTTGAATAGTCCTTATTTATTATCTTATTTGCCCCCATGGGTCCTTTCTGACCCACACTTGAGCTCAGGTTTTCCCAAACCATGAAACACTGGAAGGTTTTATGTGGTACATGGATGGACTGATAAAACATTATCTGTATGTTTATTGGAACACATGGTAGGAAAATACATATACAATTAGCACATCAAGCACATGGTTTGAAATCTCGTGTTACTAAGAGAGTACTGTCAGTTAAAAGGAAGTGAGTGCGTTTAAGGTCAATTAAGTTAAAAATAAAAAGTTATGAACTAAGTAATAGTGCAGGAAGAAATGGTAATAAACTCAAACCTGGCTCTGCTATGGCAGAGGTTAGGGAGTGCTAGGATGGCTTTGGTTTCCCTAGAAACCTAGGCTGTGTTAGACTTCCATGTCTCACACCTTGTCCCACTTCCAGAGGTGCCTTTCTCATGTAGCGCTTCTGGTGACATTTCTTCTCTCGTTCTTTTCCAAGGCCACCTCCTCCGTGAAGCCCGCTCTGATTCACGCAGGCCGAGTTAGTGTCTGCTCTCTCCATTCCCTTTTTACCTGGTTCATCTTTTCATTGTATTGTTTATCCACTTTGATTATAGCCAGTTGCATACCTAGAGCTAGCATGCAAATAGTATTCATTTTATATTCTCAGCACCTAGGTCTGAATTTAGAAGATGCTAAATCATTAGTTTTGATCATATAATTTCTCCAGACTTCTGTTAGAAAAGTCACCAATGAGCTCCAGAGTTGCCAAACCCCATGGTGGTACTGAGAAATGATTTCTTGATTTGGTACAATAGATCCCTTTTTCCTCTTTGGAGTATGTGCTTCACTGGACTTGGAAGACACAACACTCTCCAGTTTTCTCCCTACCTAGCTGTGCTTTCAATACCTTCTTCTTTGGTTCTTTGTTTTCTCCTCAGCCTCAGGGCTCTGCCCTGATTCTTTTCTTCTTCTGTGCATTCTACTTTGGGGCTACAAGTTAGTCTCATGCTGGAGATCCAAATTTAGGTCTCCAGCCAAGGTTCCTTTTCGAAATGCAGGAGGCATACACATCTGCTCCTCCAGCATGCTTTCCCAGATGTGTAAATGGCAACTCATTCTGTCAGATGCTCAGACCAAGAAACCTTGGAGTTATCCTGGATTCCTCTTTTCCCTATGCCTTCTTCTTGCTGGCTGTGATCAAAATAGATTTAGACTCTAAACCACTCTCACCGCCAACTTGGCCTTTCTCCAGGCCCAAGCTGCATCATCTCTAATTTGGATTGTTATGATTGCTTCCTAAATGGATTTTCTTGCTGCTTCCCATCACACTTTTTAAAAAAATATAAATTTATTTTATTTTATTTATTTGTTTATTTATTTATTTATGTTTGTGTTGGGCCTTCGTTGCTGCGTGGAGGCTTTCTCTAGTTGTGGCGAGCAGGGGCTACTCTTTGTTGAGGCACCCGGGCTTCTCACTGCGGTGGCTTCTCTTGTTGCAGAGTATGGGCTCTAGGTGTGCAGGCTTCAGTAGTTGTGGCACGTGGGCTTAGTAGTTGTAGTTCATGGGCTTAGTTGCTCTGCAACATGAGGGATCTTCCTGAACCAGGGCTCAAACCCGTGTCCCCTGCATTGGTAGTCAGATTCTTAACCACTGCACCACTAGGGAAGCCCCCATGACACTCTTCAGTTTGTCCTCAGTATAAAAGCCTAAGTGTGTTTCTTTCTGACCACAGAGATCCAAAGTCTCCCCATCTCATTTAAAGAAAGACCAGTGACTTCCCAGGACTTCCATAATTTGGACCCACTTGACCCCTCTATATTTTAACCAATACTTTTTCCCTTTCGTTGATTACAGTGTTCCTAGTAGGTGGGAAGTGATATCTCCATATGGTTTTGAATTTTATTTCTTAATAAAATAATAATTAATGATGCCCAAAGTCTTTTCATGTGCTTGTTGGTCATTTGTATATCTCCTTTGGACGAATGTCTGCTCAAATTCTTTGCCCATTTTCAATTTGGATTTTTGTCTTTTTGTTGTTAAGTGTTTTACCTATCCTGAATACTAGACTCTTCTCAAATATATGATTGTGAATATTTTCTCTCATTCTCTAGGCTGTCTCTTAACTTTTTTTTTTTTTTTTTTTTTTTTTTTTTTTTTTGCGGTACGCGGGCCTCTCACTGTTGTGGCCTCTCCCGTTGCGGAGCACAGGCTCCGGACGTGCAGGCTCAGCAGCCATGGCTCACGGGCCCAGCCGCTCCACGGCACGTGAGATCTTCCCGGACAGGGGCACGAACCCGTGTCCCCTGCATCGGCAGGCGGACTGTCAACCACTGCGCCACCAGGGAAGCCCTCTTAACTTTCTTGATAGTGTCCTTTGATGTAAAGTTTTTAATGTAGTCCAATTATCTGTTTTTTCTTTTGTTGTTTGTACTTTGGGTGTCAAAACTAAAATCCACCTTAGAGCCTTTGAATTTGTTCCTCTGCCTGCAAAGCTCTTTTCCAATTCACCACATGCCTTGCTTTGTCTGTTTCAGAAGTTTGCATAAATATAACCCTTCAATCTTTACCCTATTTATAATTGGAACCCTTCCTTGACCCGGCACTCTCTAGCCCCATTTTTTTACTTCATCAGTTATTTCCATGTGAGGAAATTTACTTACTTATGTATGCATGTTTCTAAACTTAAGCTAGATAAGATAGGGACTAGTGACTGTTTACAAACTATCACATTCCCCATGTCTGGAGCAGAGCCTGCTACCTGCTACTGGTGCTTGCAGGGAAGTTCATCTTGTCACCAGGAGACTGATTCTTGCTGTGGATAAGCAGTTTTATGTCCCTTTCCTCACCTATCTTTGACTTCCACTATTATTTCATCATTGGTGTAATTATCAGCATAATCATCACTATCCAGCAATATTTAGAAAGGTTCCACCTTCTCATGGGGCCAAGCTAAGTATAGCTATAGAAGCACACATCTGGGCTTTTTCGGGACGCTCTTGATTTAAAAATAAGTTTATTGAGCAATGTAACCCAATTTTTGCTTCAGAAAACATGGGCTTAAGAAACCGTGAAAATGCAGCACTGCTTATGAGCTGAGCTTATTACCTTACATTCATGCCATGGCTTTTTGGAACCACAGTTTCCTCATCTGCAAAATAAGGTTGTTATGAAGATTAAAGAAAATCACTCCTGAGGGACCATTCACAATGTGAATTGTGTGCTCAATTTCATTTGCTAGTAAGTGGGGCATAACATACTTTAAATGGTAGCTATTATAAGGAGTATTAAGCTTATTAGTAATAATAACTGTGTTGCCTTAAAGAATTGGAATACTCAGTCCTAAAGCACTCTATCTTCGTAAAAAATTCACCTGTGTTCAGATTGTGCTTTCTTAATGGATTTAACTTAGTGATTACAGTGGTGGTGATGATGATGATTAAAATGAAAAATACTGAATGAGGAATTCACAGTTCCTGATAGGGTATTAGTAATCAATGTCATAAACACTGTCAAGGTATCTGTGAGTTGCATTTTTTTTTCTGCCTCTTAGCCTGGTTTTCTAAATATTTCAGCTAACCTGTGTCTCTTTAAGGCCTTAAGTATGAGGACACATTTTAATATTCTCAATAGGCTTTCTTCATGGGGACCACTTTTTGTACAAAATAAAGTATCTACGAGGATAATAAAAGCAATTTCTATTTATTGAACACCTACTCTGTGCTAGAAAACCAGGCTAATTACTTTGTGCATTAAATGATTCAATCATCACTTGTACTATTTTTCTGATTTTGCCAAGAATCACCTGAAGCACAGAGAACTAGGAATTGCTGCTGTCACAGCTATAAGGGAAAAGTGGGGATTTCAACTCAGTTTTCTTTTTCCTGACGTCAAAGCCCTAAAATATCTTCACAATAATGATGTGCTGATTTTTTAAATAATTTTATTAAAATGTATTTAACATGCTGTAAAATTTGCACATTCAAATTCTATAGTTTGTGGTTTTAGGTATACTCATAGAGTTACAGATATCACTACTGTCTAATTTTTAAGAACATTTTTAACATCTCCAAAATAATATCCTACATATTTGCATATTCCCCATTTTAGCTCCCAAACTGCCTTCCTGCCCACAAAGCCCCACCCCCAAGCAAATACTAATCTACCTTCTGTATTTATATATTTTCCTATTCTAGACATTTCACATAAGTGTCCTCATATGATGTGTGGTCTTTTGTAACTGGAAATTTTTACTTAGCATAATGTTTCAAAAATTCACCCATGTGGTAGCATGTATCTGTGTTTAATTCTCTTCTATTGCCAATTACTATTCTATATATTAATCATTAATTAATCATATATTAATTATTAATATATGGATATACCACATTTTCTTTATCCATTTATCAGCTTATGAGCATTTTAAATTGTTTCCATGATTTTGGCCATCATGAATAATGCTGCTGTAGACATTAATGTACATTTTTTGCATAGAAATAGGTTTTCCTTTCTCTTGGATATATACCTGGAATGGAATAACTGGGTAATATGGAAACTCTGTCTTTAGCACTTTGAGGAACTGCCAAACTTTTTTCCAAAGTTGCTGCCCTGTTTTACGCTCCCATCCTCAGTGTATGAAGGTTCCAATTTCAACACATCCTTGCCAGCGTTTGTTACCCTCTTTCTTATTTTAGCTATTCAAGTGGGTGTGAAGTGGTATCTCATTGTGACCTTGTCATTTTCCTGATCAATCCTTGCTGACCACCTTTTCATGTGCTTATTGGGACCTTTTATTTCTTCTTTAGAGAAATGTCTATTCACATTTTGAACCCATTTTTAAATTGGATTGTCTTTTTATTGTTGATGTGTAAGAGCTTTTAATATATTCTGAATAATACTCTCTTATCAGATATAGGCATACCTCAGAGATATTGTGCGTTCAGTTCCAGACCACTGCAATAAGGTGAAAATCATAATAATGCAAGTCACATGAATTTTTTGGTTCCCAGTGCATATAAAAGTTATGTTCACACTATAATATAGTCTATTAAGTGTGCAGTAAAATTATACCAGAAAAAACAATGTACATACCTTGATTAAAAATACTTTATTGCTGGGCTTCCCTGGTGGCGCAGTGGTTGAGAGTCCGCCTGTTGATGCAGGGGACACGAGTTCGTGCCCCGGTCCGGGAAGATCCCACATGCCGCGGAGCGGCTGGGCCCGTGAGCCATGGCTGCTGAGCCTGCATGTCCGGAGACTGTGCTCCGTAAGGGGAGAGGCCACAACGATGAAAAAAAAAAACTTTATTGCTAAAAAATGCTAAACATTATCTGGCAACACAGGGTTGCCACAAACCTTCAATTTGTATAAAAAAACACAGTACCTATGAAGTACAGTAAAGCAAAGCATAATAAAATGAAGTATGCTTGTATGTGATTTGAAAACATTTTTTTCCCATTCTGTGGGATGTCTTTTCACTTCTTGAGGTGTCCTCTGATGCTCAGCTTTTTAATTTTAGTCAAATCCAATTTACCTCTTTTATCTTTTGTCGTTTGTGTTGTTGGTGTTGTTATATGCAGGAAACCTAATCCAGGGTTGCAAAGACTTATCCTTGCGACTTCTTCCAGGATTTTTATAGTTTTAGCTCTTCAATTTAGATCTAAGATTCATTTTAAGTTAATTCTTATTCATGGTGTAAGATAGGGGTTCAAATTCATCATTTTGCAGGTACTATACAATTGAACCAGAAATATTAGTTTAAAAAACTAATATTTCCCATTGAATAGTCTGGGTACCCTTGTCTAAAATAATTTGACCATGAATGTAAACGCTTATTTCTGCACTCTCAATTATATTCCATTGATCTATTTGCCCTTTTTCCAGTATCACACTGCCTCAGTTACAATAATGCCGTATTAGGTTGTGAAATTGGGAAGTATGCATCCTTTAACTCGATTAATCCTTTATCAAAATTGTTTGGCTCTTGAATTTCCACGTGAATGTTAGGATTCCCATGTCATGTTAATTTCTGCAAAGAAAAAAACTTTAATTTTGATGAGTTATGTTGATCTGTAGATCAATTAGAGAGTTATTGTCATCTTAACAACATTGTCTTCACATAAGTGTCCTCTGATCCATAACAGTGAGATATCTTTCCATTTATTTAGATCTTCTTTAATTTATATAAACAATGTTTCCTAGTGTATGACTCTTGAAATTTCTCTGCTAAATTTATTCCTAGGTTTTTTCTAATTGTCTTCTTATTTTACTTTTTATTTTTATATATCTATTTATTTTATTAGATATTGTTTTCTTAATTTTATTTTTGGATTAGTCATTGCTGGTATATAAGAATACAATTAATTTTTTTTTTTTTTTTTTTTTCTGTACGCGGGCTTCTCACTGTTGTGGCCTCTCCCATTGCGGAGCACAGGCTCCGGACGTGCAGGCTCAGCGGCCATGGCTCACAGGCCCAGCCGCTCTGCAGCATGTGGGATCTTCCCAGACAGGGGCACGAACCTGTGTCCCCTGCATCGGCAGGCGGACTCCCAACCACTGCACCACCAGGGAAGCCCTACAATTAAATTTTGTATATCATCTTCTATCCTGCGGGATTTTTGAAATCATTTATTAATTCTGTAATTTTTAATTGAATTCCTTAGGATTTTCTATACACTAGATTCTCTATCCCTTCACCACAAAATAAGCTTCCTCCAATACAAGAAAAATGATCATCTCTTTGTATCCCCATGGCTTAGATCAGTTCCTGGCATACAGTAGGCACTCAGTGAATGTTTATGAAATAAAGTGAACTTTGTACACCTTTCATTTCAGAATCCCGAAAACATGGCAGTCAGGGCATGTTAAAATCTCTGCTACAAACCCATTTCAAGCAGGAAAGCAAAGCAGGGAGAATTGTCTGCACCACCCACATACACCTTCCTAGAGGAGTGAATGGCCAGAGGCAAAGCCACAGAAACCAAGCAGGCCTTGGGAAGGCACAGGGAGATTCACCATTTTCCCTTTTAGGAGACACCTCTGTGGTGAGCGAGACCTAAACCTGCAAAATGACAGATCTCAGGTAGCTGAGCTGAGCTAAACACTGGCCCTACCGTGGTGCATAAATTGGGGAAAGCAGTGTCTAGGAAGGGGGAGTTTTGTCATTTCCTAACAAGCAAAGCTTGCCATACCACCTCAGTTTGCTATGGCTATTGAAAAATAACCTCTACCACCATTATCGCCTCACTGCTTTTGATTCTAAAACACTTCAGGGTTTACAAAACAGTCACCCCTGGTGATCCTCAGAGCAGCCTTATTTCGAGGGATACAGGATAGGGTATCTTTATTCTCCATTTTACAAGTGAGAAAACTGAAGCCAAGGAAATTTCCCCAAATCACTAATCAAGGTAAGGGAAAGAACTGAGCCTAGAACCCAGGTTTCTGGCTAAGGGTCCCATTTGCTTTTATTGTTTCTCTAGAGTTCAAAGTGAAATGAATTTCTTGGCTAATTCTTTGGGGTACATGGCCATTCACCTTCTCAAGTGGTTCAATATCCATCCAACTCTGAAGCTGCCTCTTCCTCTCTCTACCTTCTCTTTAGTCTATGGACAAACTAGTTTCTACAGTCTTGAACTCTGAAATTTTTTTTTTTTTTTTTTTTTTTTTTGCGGTATGCTGGCCTCTCACTGTTGTGGCCTCTCCTGTTGCGGAGCACAGGCTCCGGATGCGCAGGCCCAGCGGCCATGGCTCACGGGCCCAGCCGCTCCGCGGCATATGGGATCCTCCCAGACCGGGGCACGAACCCGTATCCCCTGCATCAGCAGGCGGGCGGACTCTTAACCACTGCGCCACCAGGGAGGCCCTTGAACTCTGAATTTTTGATGGAGTGGAAATTATATCTGATTCTCAGATGGGCATCCTGAAAAGAGTATATCACTTCTAGTCAGATGCTTTCAGGGTTCTGTGACAGATTTCTCATTTGAATGGGGGTCAGCCAAACTTCTCTTTGTCCTTTAAGTTGCAGCTTAGATGGAATGTCCTCTGGGAAGCTTTTTTGGATTCCCTAGATTGTGTTCTTCCTTCCTCAGCTTCCCCAGCCTCCTGTACTTTTCTCTACAGAAACATTAACAGTATCACTCTTTGATGTTATTCCTGTGACATGTTTTCACCTTCTCTTTACCGATCTGAGTCAGCAACAAGGGTAAGGGGTCTAGGAAAGCCAAGATTTCGTTTTCCCAGCCATATCCCTGTGTCTCCCACCAAGCCTGCCATGTAGTGGGCTCCTGTGAGCATTTTTCAAATGACTGATATTAATCTTTCCAGTTATCCAATGCAGGTCTTAGAAGTTCCTCCTTTGGTAAGGATTCTCCAGGACAGTAGCTTCATATCTACAAAGTCTAACATCTGCGTCCTTCAGGGGAATTTTCTGTTGGTTATTTTTATTCCTGAGTATGTGGCAAACTTTCCCTTTCTTTGCATGTCTCATATATTTCTTTGAAAACTGGATATTTTAGATAAAAGGTTGTAACAAATCTGTTATCAGATTTCTCTTCACTCCAAGGTTTGTTGTTTTCTGGGGGGTTTTTGTTACTGTTGTTTCCCTTGTTGTTGCTTATTCATTTAGTGACTTTCCTGGACTCATGCTTTATGTTTTGTATTTTCTGCAGTATGTAGCACCTGAGTTCTTGGCTAGTTTTTTGTTTGTTTGTTTTTGTTTTAAGCTCTTGCTTTTATTTTTAAACCTGATATCCTAAGGATTAAACCTGGCACACCTGGGCCAGTATAATTTCGTGGTCAGTTGATGACTAGTCAGAAGATTTCCTTAAATGTCTTGCTTATGTATCTTCCACTCATTGGCAAGGGCATCTATGTGAAAAGGCACACTTTTGAACTTCAGGCATCTTACAGGACAGCCTTGGCCATCACTTCCGGCTTGTGCAGGGCCCTCAAGGTCAGCCAGAAGTAAATGACTGGTGCTTTCTTCTTTCCCTGGGATGTGCATATTCTTGCAGCCTTTGAGATCACCAGAAATGTGTATGAGCTTTTCAAAGTCTCTGTGATCTTCTAGTTCTCCAAGATTTCCTACTAAATTCCACACTAAGGTCTTGTTTGTTCCGACAGAAGTCAGAACATGAAGCCACTGAGATGTCGCCAGTGCTTTGCTATTGTTTTGATAAATGTCCTGAAGTTGAGCCCTCTTCTCCCCACCCAACCTTGCTCGGACTGAAATAGTCACCCCACTGTGAAAGCAGAGATTTCCCAGTGAAATGGGAGTTTGGACAATATATTGACTGTGGTCTGATGATGATGCTTTTAATGGAGCACCTGGTCTCTCCATGGTCTGCAAGACAGCAAGTTCTTGCTACCAAGCCACTGAGCTGGAGAGGGAGAGAAAATCCCATGCCCACTGTCTACCTGAGTTTTAGTACTTCCACTTGGATAAGCAGTTTTAGGTTGGTTCTATACAGTTTTGTTGTCTTAGAGGCAGAGTATGTTTACCAAGGTCCTCACTGTGCCCTTTTGGAAGAGGTGCTGCTTTTACAATGTTGAACTCCTGAGAGTGTAGCTGGGTTTGGAACAAATTGTACCTCGTTACCAGCTAAGGCAAAAGATGTTGCTAATTAGTGATGCAAAAAGAAGATAGAAGCCATTCAGGTACTTAACAGAGCAAATTGTTTCCATCATTCTGTCAATATTTACTTACCAGTAAATAAGTAGAGTGATCATCATAAACTTCTCAGCTATTTAAAATGATTTTACGGGTTTTGGTTGTTATAATGGGTGGTAGTGGTCATGGTAGCATATGTGTAGTTGTGTGTTTGTATACTTGGGGTGTTTAACTTGAGGACATTTTGGGGCATAAAACTGGCTAATTTTAGAACCTGAAAGTAATAATTGGGGTGTTTCTTCCAGTTAATCTAAATTGTTGAGGAGTCTCTGTAAGCACAGTGTGGCTAAATTGTGAATGTCAGCTATTGGGGAGACAGTGTGCCCCCCTCTTTCCCAAGAACTGTGTAAGTGGGCACTTAGACTGCTTGGTTAGTCCACTGTGGATGCTTTAAACAGAGACGTCTATGGAGCATCTTCCAATAATTTCATTAACGTTTCTTTTTCTGCTTTATCAATCACCAGAAATAATGGGAATATGTGTCTCTTTGTTCATCTTAAATGCTGACTCCCATTGAAATCCGGACACACTAGGTTATATATGTACTGCATTCATTTTCTACCATGTTTATGATAGAAAAGAAAAAAGATAGTCTTCTAGTCAATCCTTCAAAATGTTAGGCAACTAGCATTTATCTACTGACTAAGCACCTTACTTTGTTGAGTGAGTAATCATTGTATCTGCACAATGCCACTGGGGTGGTAGTAAGTTGCAAAATGCCATCATGGACATTTCATTTTCTTTCTCTGCACAAGGCCTGGGGATCCTTTTAGCCAGATTGTACTGAAGAATGTCATGTTATCAAAGGATAAAGTTTATCTTCCATGAAACAGACCATTTGCAAAATTAATAGGTAAATTAGCAAACTGTAACAGCCCATTAGACCCACTGTCATAGTTTAGAATCTGGGTTGGGGAAAGGAAGCAAAAGCTAAATGTGTAAACAGATGCTCCCTGAAATGACAGGACCTCTGTCTGCAGTAGAGAGTTGTGACCACTCAGATGAAGCCCATAACTGCTGTTAACATGCGGTCCCCTAGGCATCTCAACACACACTCACTAGAGAAAAATTCCTGAGCTTTAAGCCTAGAGCTAGCAATATCATTCACGTGTTCAAGTCCATTCTCTACGTCTGCTTCTTTATTCCTGTCCTGCAGGGGAAGGGGAAGCTGGGACGAAGTGAGAGAGTGGCAGGGACATATATACACTACCAAAAGTAAAATAGATAGCTAGTGGGAAGCAGCTGCATCGCACGGGGAGATCAGCTCAGTGCTTTGTGACCACCTAGAGGGGTGGGATGGGGAATGTGAGAGGGAGACGAAAGAGAGAGGAGACGTGGGGATATATGTATACATACAGCTGATTCACTTTGTGATACAGCAGCAACTAACACACCATTGTAAAGCAATGATACTCCAATAAAGATGTTAAAAAAATTGTTCTTATACTCTAAAAGAACTATATTTCAGCAAAAATGTGAGAGCTTATTTGTAATAACCATTTCTTCATTTCTTCAAGAATTACCTATTGAATACTCGTGGTATTGAAATTTTAATACCCCTTACTCTATACCAAAGCCTGGAGACGGCCATTGCTTTCTACTTGGAGAGCTAACTGTTTTATGCAGACTGGAAACTAAAGACTTCCTAGCCAAGACTGTTGACCATACTGGCTAAAAGCATGGACTTTGCAATCATCAACTAATGGCAGTGTGATGTTGGGAAGTTTTTTGCCTCTTCTTTTGGAATTTTATTTTTTTTTATTATTTTAAAATTATTTTTAATAATTTTAAATATTATTGGACTTTTTCTTCTTTTATATTACTTTAAAATTATTTTTATTTATTTTCTTATTGAAGGATAGTTGATTTACAATGTTGTGTTAGTGTCAGGTATACAACAAAGTGATTCATATATATATATATATATATATATATATATATATATATATATATATATATATATATATATATGAATCTTATTTCAGATTATTTTCCCTTCTAGGTTATTACAAGATACTGAGTATAGTGCCCTGTGCTATCAGTAGGTCCTTGTTGGTTATCTATTTTATTTATAGTCATGTGTATATGTTAACCCCAAACTCCTAATTTATCTCTCCCTCGCCTTTTCTCCTTTGATAACCATAACTTTGTTTTCTATATCTGTGAGTCTATTTCTGTTTTGTAAATAAGTTCATTTGTATCATTTTTTTAGATTACACATATAAGTGATATCATATGATATTTGTTTTTGTCTGGCTAACTTCACTTAGTATGATAATCTCTAGGTCCATCCCTGGTGCTGCAAATGGCATTATTTCATTCTTTTTTATGGCTGAGTAATATTCCTTTGTGTATATGTGCCACATCTTCTTTATCCCTTCCTCTGTTGATGGACATTTAGGTTGTTTCCATGTCTTGGCTATTGTGAATATTGGGGTGCATGTATCTTTCTGAATTAGAGTTTTCTCTGGATATATGCCCAAGAGTGGGGTTGCTGGATCATATGGTAGCTCTATTTTTAGTTTCTTAAGGAACCTCCATACTGTTCTCCATAGTGGCTGCACCAATTTACATTCCCACCAATAATGTAGAAGGGTTTCCTTTTCTCCACACCCTCTCCAGCATTTATTATTTGTAGATTTTTTGATGATGGTCATTCTGACTGGTATGAGGTGGTACCTTATTGTAGTTTTGATTCATTAGATGTAAAGTGCTGATAATATCACCTTGGGGTGGTTTTAATTGTACTGGTTAAAGGGAAAAAGCCTATGCTAATAATAACCATAGATAATCCTTATTGAGCCCTTAGTATGTGCCAGGCAGTATGCTAAGAGATTTACATGCATTATGTCATTTAATTCTCATAACTAACCTGTAAGGTATGTACTATTATTGCCTGCATCTTACATTTGGAGAAACTGAGGTTTGGGAGGTCAAACAACTTGCTCAAGGTCACTCAGCAAGTGAGTGATGGAGGTGGACTTCAGATCTACTCTGCCTGGTCCCAGAGCCTTGACCAGCTTCAACTGTCAATCACCAGGCATTACTGCATTTGTAAATATTAGCACTCACCCAATGCCAAGTTCCTTCCTTTGCTCTTATTACCACTTCCACCTCTCGTATCTGCCGTAGGGATTAAAACTCTATTTGAGTACATTTCTAGCTAACCTCTGAGGTACACAACTTTCAAATTTGTTAAGAAAGCCTTTTGATCTTCAAAATGTAACTTACTTGAGAACCAAGGTGCACCTGAGTGAAAAATCCCATCGGATGCTTCTTTTAATTCCAACTGCCAAAGAAGAAAAGGTTCATTTCCCTTTTGCCTCTCATATAAATTAAAGAAGACACATTATTTCCATTTTCCTGTCTGAGATCTCATCTTCTTCACTCTTTTGGAGGCTGTGCAGAAATATACTGTAAAATGGCTCATTTCTGCTTACACTTTATTTCTTAGTACCAACATAAATCATCTCAATCACCTATAGAAATATTTGTGTCAAAAAGCTAAAGCAGCTGATAAAATGTTTTCCTTTTAGGTTATGAGTCTGAGTATCCCAGCATCTCTGCATTGAAAGAAAAATAGTTACATTAGGTGTTTGTGATGACTCGAGGTAGTGAAAATATTTTTACTGCCAACAAAAGCAGTTTTATGGTGTTCAATCGTGAATCACTAAAATCTGAATTTTCAGTAAAGCAAATTGCACTGCTGACAGCTTAGATTTTTTAAAACGAGTGCAATTTATTTTCTAGGCAGTCTTCATTGGCAAGTTTGTCTATATGTTTAATGCCTTTAAAGAGTCTAGAGGCATTCAACACCTAAAATAATTGTGTGTGTGTGTGTGTGTGTGTGTGTGTGTGTCAAGGAGTCTTCCTGTGAGGAAGAGGGAACAGCTGAACTCCTAAGCAATATATGGACAAGTAGCCGCATGTTAGAATTCCTTCAAGAGTTCTTATTTTTGCTATTGTTGCCTTGAACTGTTTTTTACTTCTTATTCTGTAACTAACTTTTCATAAATTTAAGTCATGTCCATAATTACATTATAAAGTCCCTATGATTGTTTTTGAAGCAATGTGATATAATGGGGCATTGGATCTGGGATTTAGATCTTAGTTCACGTAACTCCAAAGTTCACTGTCATACTACCTGGCATAGAACTGGATGGACACCTTCCTGCTTTTGAACAGAGACAGTGGCATCTGGGACGGGTGACTGTGGAGGCTGAATTCAGTTCATTCTTTTATTTATTAATGGCTTAATTTGTGCACAGCACTCAGCTAAGTTCTTTAAGTCTGAGGGAGGTACACAGATATTAGATATTGAAGACCCAATTCCTTTGCTTAAGAAACTTAACACATATTTTGGTTTAGTGGGGTGGAGAAGTCGTGAATTCAAAAAATATCTGAAAGGCAGCATGACAGCCACATGAACACTGGAAGGCTAGAAACACAGCAGTCCTGTGGAAATTTATGGAACTGAGAACTGAAGTGGTAGAACAGTTTATGGAGGAGTGTGATTTAAGGATGTCTTAAGTGTTCTCCAAAAAAGGCCCACCCCCAGAAGGAGAGGACCTGGGACTACATGGAGAAATGGGGGCTGGGGAAGAGAGAGGGAGGATGAGATCCAGCTTTCCCAGTGCTCCAGATGACCCCTACCTTTCCAATATGCCAGTACACCTCCCTTCATAGAGGAAAAGTCAAGAATCTTCCAACATGCTAGTCATGGGGTTGAAGTCATCTTGGACATTCCAACTTCTGCTGCCATTTCATCACAAACCTAGGAACTCCAAGTAAGAGCAGAAAAGGAATCATCTAGCTGAGATGTACTCAACCCACAGAATTGTGAGAAATAATGGAATAATTATTTAAAGCCACAAAATGTTGGCATGGTTGGTTATGCAGAAATGGGTACTTGAAACGGTAGGGCTTGGATCATTTGTAAAAATAGATATGAATGGTAGGCACCAGAAGTTATGAGAAATAATGTCATACTTACTGATTTCTTCTTAAGATTCTAAGTATTCTCTAAATTGCTAGTGTCTGATAGAGCTTATTGCAGTGGTGAACTGTTCTCTAGCCACACTCTCTAATATGGTGGCCACTTGCTGCATGTGCCCATGGAGCCCTTGATATATAATAATTATGGATAAGGAGTTGGATTTTTAATTTTATTCGATTTTAATTCATTTAAATTTAAACACTTGCAACTAGAGTATTGGAAATGGTAGCTCTAAAGTTTTGGAAGTGGAAAAATTTGAGGGGTGGATAATGTAATTCCTGTTTTTTGCAACCTAGAGGTTGAGTTGCTAGGATAGGGATTGGCTGACTTCATGGCTATGTTCCTTCTAGGTTTGACACGTGACTAATTGAATGACAAGGGCCAGGGTGTGTGTGGGGGGGAGAAGTGGTATAGTTACTGCTAAAAGACTCTATATCAGTGTGTCTCAAAATGTGGTACATACAATTGGGGTGCTGTTAACAATGGCCCACCCCAGATGTTCTGTGTGAATGCAGTCATGATCAAGCACAGCTTTATAAGGAGGATCCTCGTTGACATGGGTACAGATACAATTCCTGAGCACAGATCTTAAATTTTTAAAATTTATCTTTTTTTATTGAAGTATAGTTGGTTTACAATATCATGTTAGCTTCGGGTATACAGTACTGTGATTCAATTATATATGTGTATACACAAATATGTATATTTATATATGTATGTGGATGTATATGTAATATGTATATGTATATTTATGTATACACATATATACGTAAATATATAAAAATGTATATACATAAATATATATAGAGAGATTCTTTTTTCAGGTTCTCTTCCCTTATCAGATATTACAAAATATTGAGTAGAGTTCCCTGTGCTATATGGTAGGTCCTTGTTGGTTATCTATTTTATGTATAGCAGTGTGTATATGTTAATCCCAAACTCCTAATTTATCCTCCGTCCACCCCCGTTTCCCCTTCGTTAACCGTAAGTTTGTTCTCTTTTCTTAATGATCATTCAGTTTACCTCGATGTCCGTGGGTGGTTAAACAGTTATTAACCATTTCATTAGATATATTTAACATTCTTCAGAACACTTTGTTATTTTCTTTCTTTCTTTTTTTCTTTTTTTTTTTTTTTTAGTATCTGAAGTGCACTGTTCTGGAAGTCTCATGGGTTCATGGGTTTCCTTTTGAAACAGAATTACATTTTTCTTAAGTTCCTCCCTCAAATGCTTAGAGAATATTGATCGGAAATGTGGTTGGTAATCACAGGAAGCAAATTCTATATTCAGAAATGACGGTACTTCCTGTGCATGGAAACTAGAGTAACCTGTTAAGTGGCAGACAGGAAGATCCGATTGAATTACAAGAAGTCTGCCATAGAAAATAGCTATTACTTTAGAGCATATATTCTGTTCTGCAAATCTACTCTGGATTTTAAAGAATACAGAGAATCATGTGTAGATGTTAGTAACCATCTTCATACAATTGGAGTATTAAAACGTTAGGAAATATCGTACTATGTCCCTTTAGTAAGTTAATTTTACCCTGTTTGTTTATCCTGAGTTAAACATTTACTCATCAAAATATTGAATCAAAAAATTTGAAAAATGTTTTCAAGTACAGTTTATCAACACTAATTCTGCACTCATGGGTCCCACGGATATGAACCTGCTGTATTTATGAAAATTGTGCAGGATTCCCAGCATCACATGCTCTCTAGACCTTAGTTTCTTCTTATAAATACTGGGGAAAACATTCCTATCTATAAGATACTCATTGCTGGGATCTATTTATGAATCTCTACCCCAAATCCCATTGTATAACAAAGCTCTATATTGGTTGCCAACAAGAAAAAATTCTCTAATTGGTCTTTGTTTTGTTGAAATGCAGTCATGATCAAGCCTTTGGGCAGTGATGTTTGTGGAACTGGTCGTTTAATTTTTTTTTTAAATCCTGAGGGCATTTGCGGGGGTGGTGTGTCTGGAATGGATTAAGCAGTCATGTGACAGTGTGTGTTTTGTGCTTTAGAATTCTCATCAGAAAGGATTTAGGGGGAGAGGCTGGGGAGGGGAGTTGGGTGAGGAGCCTGGTTCTCTAGTCTAAGTCAGAGATATTGAGGCCTGACGGCCGGGGGTCAGGGGGGCACGTAGCTGAGATAGAGGATGGGGCAAGTTTCAGGAAAAAAGTCAGTAAGTCTTGATGGCTATTTAAGGAAAAGGAGAGCTTAGGGAAACGAGGAAGACAAAATGACCTGGAGTTCTAGAAGAGCTTCCAGAATGTTGGCTTCATGAAAGAGGTAAATGATAATGCAGTGAACTCATAAGGGAGCAAGATTCCCTGGTGTGATTGGAAATGTGCTGAGTTCATTTCCAGACATGCAGTTAGCTAGCAGTGTTACATCTTGGGAGGAAATTAAAAAGAGAAGTTGTGAAATACAGAATCCAATGGACCTATGAAGCCATAATGTACTGCCAAACTGATGAAAAGTCATTATCCTTAAATAATGGCCCACGTCTGAGAGTTAATTATTACAGGGTGAGATTATGGGTGCCTCATGCAGACAAGGTCAATTATCTTATACTCATTTAAAATGTATTATGAATAACTCACAGGTAAAAGTTAGCTGTATAAAAGTTAAAAAATTAAAAGGTGGGGAAAGCATTGAATTCAGTGGTAATGTATTTTGATAATAGCAGACAGATAATTATACATGAGTAATGTTTGCACTTAGGATATAAAGAATTACTTATTAGATTGGTCCTCCTAAATGAAGACATCAACCCTTGCCATCATCCTGCTCCTGGGAACTGGGATATTATTGTTCTCAGTGTCAAAACTACTTCCACTTTGCATTCCACTGCATGCAGCTCAGAAACCATTTATCAAGCATTTACTCTTTGCCCAGCTTTATGTTAACTCCCGGGTATATAATTGTAAACAACACAAGAGCATTGCTCTTGTGGCGCCCAGGGTCTACTGGAGAAGATAAGTCAGTAAACAAACCATTTTAAACCAAATAACCATTATTAGGATGGACTTGTTTATAGAGCCCTGGCCCTAGGAATATATTCTTGAGTGAGATTACCTCTAAGCAAGTGTTGAAAGAAGAGTGGAAATTAGCCCCCCCTAAGATGAGCACAGAGGATGCATGTGTCTGGGGAGTGAAGCGGGACCATCAGCAAAGGGAAACAGCATCGTATGTATATGTATGTGTGCATGTGTGTGCACATATGTGTATGCATGTGTCTGCATGTGTGTATATAATATGCGTGGGTGTGTGAGGCATGTGTACGCATTTACATGTGTGAACACGAGTGTGTTTTTGTGTATGTGTGTGGCATCTCTGTGACTTGTGGGGGGGTGGGGAGTGTGACCAGAGGTATCTGATTATCTCTAGAGTATAGCTCAGAAGGAATTACGGTCTCCATTTACAATTTCCATGGCATTTTTATTCATAGTTCAGTGGACTATTGAACTATTGGTCTTGCTCTGAGCACTAAATAGAGACATTGGGAAGAAGTAAAATTAACATTGCCATTTCTTTTTGCTTCCATTTTGTCTGCTTCTGCCCAATGTAGGACAATGAATCTTAATGCTTTTTAGAAGGGAAGCGGGGGGAGTGAAAGGGAAAAAGAGAGACTAAAGGAGGAAGTTCTGTTCTTCCTTCTCACAAACCCTCTTTATTATTTCTCTTTTGTCTTCACTTATTGGAACATTTTTCTATGATGAATATATATGCATTACTTATAGAACTTGAGAAAAAACAAGAGATGCTTTTAAAACATGTTTAAAAGCATTACATTCAGCACTAATGCAAATTCTAGCTTGGAATACAAAAAAAGACAGCCGTTTATATTTGTTAAGAATGTATTATGTCACAAGGCCCCTTATTGAAGTTAACAATGATTTAATTCCTGAAGGTCAAGTTAATGTCTTTTTGCATTTGTCCAGAACAGTCTTATTCAAGTGATCTTACCATAAAGTCAATAGGCTCTGGATTTATTTCTTTGGACTTTCTTCCTCATGCATTGTTCTTCTTCTAAGCCAAAGTCTTCTGAAGCAGTCTTCAGCTTGCCAGGCAGCATGAACAAACAAAACAGGTTGAGATGTGTTTTTTTTTTTTTCTTAAGTCGTCATCAATTATTGCCCTCAGTACTGTAATGGCCTTCTAACACATATCCCTGTCTCTCATTTCTTGTTTCACCAATTTCTGTCCTACACAGTTCCTTAAAATTTTTATCATTCTGAAATCCTGCATCAGATCACTTTTTCCTGCAGGGTGAATGTGGGTCATCTTCCCAAGTCACCCAAGGCCTCTGTGACTCTGCTCCCTGCTGGACTTCACAGCCTCATTTAACCCATTGGTCTACAGTTCCCGGAGCAGCCAAGCTCTTCTAGCCTCTTCCCACTTCCACACGGCTCCTTCTGTCTAGAACAGTCCACATCCGGGCCACCACGCCAACCCTTCCTTGTTCATAAGCTTTTGTTCTAATAGTATTTCTTCCTCAAAGCCTTCCTTACATCTTCAGGTGAATCCCTCTCACTGGACAGTGCCAGACATGTGAGTGAAGCTTTTGGGGATGTTCCAGCCTAAGCCAGGCTCCCTGATTAATGTTGTCACAGCCAATATCACATGTAGAGAAGAAGAGCCCAGAAAATTGTGAGAAATAATAAATGGTTGGTTTTAGCAAAGACTCAGCAAACAAGAACCCAAGCGGCCTTCTGCTTATTTTTGTAAATCAAGGTTTATTGGAACACAGACATACTTATTTGTTTATATATTGTCTATTGATGGTTTTGCACTACCAGGGCAGAGTAGTTATGATCGAGACCATATGGCTTTCAAAGTCTGAAATATGTATTATCAGGCCCTTTAAGGAAATGTGGGGATCCACCTTTGAAGGCACTAAGTTTGGCAGAGTTTACAGAGTAGTAATAGATTACTGAAATGAATGTTCTCAGAGATCAGATGAACCCTATAAGGGTAAGGGGCAAAGAAAGATGTCATACGAAGCTATAATTCAAAAAGATACATGCACCCCTATGTTCATAGCAGCACTATTCACAATAGCCAAGACATGGAAGCAACCTAAATGTCCATTGACAGATGATGGATAAAGAAGGTGTGGTATAAACACACACACAAGCACACACACACACACACACACGATGGAATACCAAGCCATGAAAAAGAATAAAATAATACCTTTTGCAGCAATATGGATGGACCTAGAGATTATCATACTAAGTGAAGTAAGTCAGAGAAAGACAAATACCATATGATATCACTTATGTGTGGAATCTAAAATATGGCACAAATGAACTTATCTACAAAACAGACTCATAGACATAGAGAACAGACTTGTGTTTGCTGAGGGGGAGGAGGGTGGGAGGGGACGGATTTGGAGTTTGGGATTAGCAGATGCAAATTATTACATATGGGATGGATAAACAACAAGGTCCTACTGTATAGCACAGGGAACTATATTCAATATCCTGTGATAAACCATAGTGGAAAAGAATGTGAAAAAGAATATAAATATATGTATAACTGAATCTGTATGTATAATGTATAACTGCTGTACAGCAGAAAGTAACACAGCATTGTACATTAACTATACTTCAATAAAATAAATTTAAAAAAAGAAAGATGTCACAGCTGATATGAGTTAAAGGTAGGGCCTTCTTATTTAAGTGTTAATGAGAGTCCAGTACATGAAGGTTGGTACAAAGAAAAATCAATACTTTTTTTGTTCTAGGTCCTTTCCATTTTCCTTTCCTTTTTTCCCTTTTCTGCTAATGTGGGAAAAGAAAATATTAACACAGAGTAAGAGAAATTAAGTAAAAAAATATTCCCCAATTATGTGCAGGTAATGGGATTAAAATTGCTTAAGGTATTATCTTCTGATGTTATCAAACGGAATTCAAAATGAACTGTTCAGAAGCCCAGGGAGTCAGCTGCCATGGTCTCTGGGGAATATCCTGGCTGGTGAATTGGTTTCTTATGTGTTTAGCTTCTTTTATTCACTTTCAGCCCTTCCTTATGATTCCCCAAAGGAACATTCATCACTTCTTTTGAAATCAGCTACAGGATTTTTATCCAATGACACATAAGTCTTTTCTCATAAATTCTGAAATTCTTCACGGACAAATTCTAGAGTATTTAAATAAAGCACTATGCCATAGTGGCCAGAACATGTGTTTTGGAGTTCCAGGGTTACAGGTTCAAATCTTGGTTGCACCATTTACTTGTTTTTTGGACCTGGACAAGGAACCTTTCTGTGCATCACTTTCTATAAAATATGGATACAAATGAATATACAGTTGTCACTTAATAAATTCATCTTTGCTTTTTTTTAAATAATGAAAATGTATTTTTTACTGTGCTTGGAGATTATCTCAGTCCATGTTCAAAATAAAAATCCCAGGAATATCAGTGCCTCCCTAGAATAATTTAACAGTGACAACCATTTGCTGAGAACATAATGTGTCCAAGACACTGTGCCAAGCTCTGAAATCGCAAAGATGAATATCATAAGTGATGGAACCCTCTTTCATATGAGGAATCCAAGGTGTTAATTGTCAGGTCTACTGGGATGTAGGACTAGGCTAGATTTTATTCAGCATTTTCTGAAATAAGAATGTAAACAAATGACACCCACCAAAGGTAGACCATGGGCCCGGTTCTAAGCATTTCATGTACATTAGTAACTTCATTCCTGATATTTCTGTGGAGTCCATAATGTGACATACATATGCCATAGTGGGCTGTACTGAGAATCATGGTCTTCCTGTCACATCACTGGCTTAGGCCAATCTGTTTTCAATAGAGTGAAACTATTTTTCTCTTCTAGATATTTTTAAACATTTGAATCTAATATATCTTTTTATTTTATTTTATTTTTTATATTGAAGTATAGTTGGTTTACAATGTTGTGTTAATTTCAGGTGTACAGCTAAGTGATTCAGTTATACATATATATGTATATGTGTATATATATAATATGTATTATATATATTATAATTTAAATTATATATATATTCTTTTTCAGATTCTTTTCCTTTATAGATTACAGGATATCGAATATAGTTCCCTGTAGGTCTCTGTAGTAGGTCCTTGTTGGTTATCTATCTTAAATATAGTAGTGTGTATATGCTACTCCCAAACTCCTAATTTATCCCTTCCCCACCTTTCCCCTTTGGTAACCAGAAGTTTGTTTCCTATGGCTGTGAGTCTATTTCTGTTTTGTAAATAAGTTCATTTGTATCATTTTTTAGATTCCACATTGAAGTGATATCGTATGATATTTGTCTTTCTCTGTTTGGCTTACTTCACTTAGTATGATAATCTCTAGGTCCAACCATGTTGTTGTAAATGGTGTTATTTCATTTTTTTTATGGCTGAGTAATATTTCATTGTCTATAGACCACATCTTTTTTATCCATTCACCTGTTGATGGACATTTAGGTTGATTCCATGTCTTGGCTATTGTAAATAGTGCTGCTCTGAACATTGGGGTACACATATCTTTTCTGAATTATACTTTTCTCCTCTGGGTAAAATATCTTTTTTTTTTTTTTAATTGGGGTATTGTTGCTTTACAATGTGTGTTAGTTTCTGCTGCACAATGAAGTGAATCAGCTGTAGGTATACATATATCCCCTCCCTCTTGGACCTCCCTCCCACCCCACCATCCCACCCATCTAGGTCCTCACAGAACACGGAGCTGAGCTCCCTGTACTATACAGCAGGTTCCCACTAGCTATCTGTTTTACACATGGTAGTGTGTATATGTCAATCTTAACCTCCCAATTCATCCCCTCTACCCCCTCCATGTCCACACGTCTGTTCTCTATGTCTGCGTCTCTATTCCGGCCCTGCAAAATAGGTTTATGGGTACCATTTTTCTACATTGCACATACATGCATTAATATACAATATTTGTCTTTCTGTTCGGCTTACTTCACTCTGTATGACAGTCTCTAGGTCCATCCACGCCTCTTCAAATGACCCAATTTCATTCCTTTTTTATGGCTGAGTAATAGTCCACTGTCTTCTTTATCCATTCATCTGTCAGTGGACATCTAGGTTGCTTCCACGTCCTGGCTATTGTAAGTAGTGCTGCAAAGATGGGTAATATTATCTTTTAAAATAATGTTATATGGCAAACAAAACATAAAAACACAAGACAACAAACACAAGAAACTTGACCGTTGTGTTTCCTCACAACTGGTTCTAACCAGCTGAAGCTGATAAGAGACAATAGACTTTGAATGATCGATACTGGACCTTGCTGAAGAGACTTGTCTGAACCTAGAACAAATGGGATTTCTTATAACCCACTGTGTACAGACTTAGGGGCTCATTCCCTTCCTTCAGGCACTGGATTCCATTATTGAGTTGGCACAAACTCCACAGCCTCCCCTTTCTAGCCTTGAAAAAAAAAAAACCCACTTCTCCTCCTCAGTGAACTATTTAATGAATTTCTTCACAAATGAGTGTTCCCTGGCCTAGCAAATAAATAAACTCAGCATTGTAATTTAGTAAAACTAATTGTTTTGTTTTATTTTTAAGTTCCAGAAGTTTTTGTTTATTTTTTGATGTGTCATGGAGTGAACGAGTAATTTGCCTGCTTGTAAATGGTGGGGCTGGGATTGAAAGCCCAGCAGGCTGTCTCTGGAATGCACATATTCCTGGCAAATCACTATGCTCTCCTGCATCCAGTCCAATATCGAAACCCAAGCTCTTTTCTGAAAACCCAAGAAATATCGGTACAGACCTTAATAAATGAAAATATATGAATCATTCACTATAATGCATGGAAATAATATACAGAGACAGTTATTTTCATGTCCATGGTAAATGTTTAACAACAAGCTCTCCAAAAGTGTGTGTGTGTGTGTGTGTGTGTGTATGTAAGCTTATTTTAAATTTATTTATATAAAGGATGCATAGCCTGCACTTTATACGTAAAAGTAAAAATATATATTACTCTTACATATCACAGAATGTCCTTGTTGATTTTTGCCAAATTTGGCTATTCATAGTCAACCTATAAAATTGTAGCTCCAACATGAATATTGGTTGATATTTTCATTCATGTTAATGATGAAGATGAAAGTGAAACAATGAAGACAGATGTTGAAACTTCACTTGTTTGTCAATGATGTGAGCAAGTTTCTTGATGAATCAGGTAATAGTTTTCAAATAGTAGAATATTTCATCAATTTTTGTGTTATTTACATGTAATAGATACAGTATGACATGCTTTTAACTTTAATCTGTATGATTGCATTTTCTCCAATAATTTCTTTTGGCCAAGATTTTTTAAATTTAATTTAATTTAAATTTTTATTGAAGTATAGGTGATTTACAATGTTGTTTAGTTTCAGGTGAACAGCACAGTGATTCAGTTTTATATTATATATATATATACACACATATATACGTATACATATATGTATATATATATATTCTTTTTCAGATTATTTTCCCTTATAATTTATTACAAAGTATTGAGTATAATTCCCTGTGCTATACAGTAGGTTCTTGTTGATTATCTATTTTATATATAAATAATAGTATGTATCTGTTAGTCCCGAACTCCAAATTTATCCCTACCCCCGTGCTCCTTTTGTAGCCATAAGTTTGTTTTCTGTGTCTGTGAGTTTATATCTGTTTTGTAAATAAGTTCATTTATATATTTTCTTTTGATTCCACATATAAGTGATATCATATGATATTTGTCTTTCTCTTTCTGACTTACTTCACTTAGTATTAGATAATCTCTAGGTCCATCCATGTTGCAGCAAATGGCGTTATTTCATTCTTTTCTAAGGCTGAGTAATATTTCATTGTCTATAGACCATATCATCTTTATCCATTCATCTGTTGATGGACACTTGGGTTGCTTCCATGTCTTGGCTATTGTAAACAGTGCTGCTATGAACATTGAGGTGCATGTACCTTTTCAAATTAAAGTTTTCTCTCTCCAATACTTTCTAAAATTTAGACAGTCGATGAAACAATAAACCAAACCCTGATTTGTGGTGCTGTCAATCACTGTTGTGTGAATACGCTCACTATGGCTGATTGCATGCTCTCAATGTGACATCACTGAAGGTGGAGATGGTATAAGGCCTATGGTATTCATGTCACACACTTAAAATAGACAGAATAACCTCAAGAACACAGATAGTTGTGAAATTCAGTAAAATAATTGACAAATCAGTAGTTTTGAGTATTCGTTTTATTTTTGTATGATTTATTCATTGTCAGTTTATATAATTTAGTTTTTAGAGTTGATTATATTTCACAACCATCTCACAAAATTTCTGAGCTGTTAGCAATCTGCTCTCTTGAGCCAGAACAAGCTGACTGCAGAACCCCTCTGGGTGTACCTGAAGAATTTGGATAAGGGAAAATACAATCTCAATTGTGAGTTAGACTTTAAAATACACACATGAATTATCAGACATTTTCCAGTCATCTCAAAGAGATTAAACTTCTCCCAAACCAAGTAGGATATAAAGCATATGGAATGAAATGATGTGTTACTCAGAATGGGGCTGTTCAACCTAGGACTGAGAAATCCACATTAGGTCCAGATAGAGGGAGTTTTGCCTAACACACTGTGAATGATAATGTTTCGATCTCAAGGCTGTCCTTGCAGAGCAGATGGAGAGAAGATTTTACCTTCAGTTGCTTTCTGGGTGAGCATTCCAGGGGAGTGAAGAGTTCTAGTACTGTTGTAGGTTCTTTGTATAGTATAGGTTTCTGCTTTTCATTGTTAAAGCAAATTTCCTAGGTAAAAGGATTGCTCCCATTTTTAAAATGATGAAACTGAGGTTGAAGTTAAGTAATTTGCTCAAAATCACTTATCTGTTAATAAGTAAAGCCAAATGTCCATCAACACATGAATGAATAAAGAAGATGCGGTATGTGTGTATGTGTGTATATATATATTTGTATATATATATATATACACACATATACATATATACAATGGAATATTACCCAGACATAAAGAAGAATGAAATAATGCCATTTGCAGCAACATGGGTGGACCTAGACATTATCATACCAAGTGAAGTCAGTCAGACAAAGACAAATATCAGATATCACTTATATATGAAACATAAAATAATGATACGAATTTATAATTTATTTAATGATACAAATCATATATATATATATATATATATATATATATACCTGAATCATTTTGCTGTATACCTGAAACTAACACAGCATTATAAATCAACTATACACCAATATAGAATAAAAATTTTTAAAAAAGAAGCAAAGCCACAGTGTGAATTTGGAGGGGAACTATAGAACCTCCATTCTTTTATCCTAAAGATTTGGATAGAACAAAAATACTTAGCATCCCCCCAGATGGTGAATACATGTCTTGCTATCACTAGGGCCTGTTCAGATGGTTCAGAGAAAAATGGTCAGAAAGATCCCTATTAAAAGGGAAGAAATGTTATCAGTAGAAAGTCTGGTATATTTAGGAGCATTTGTTATTGAGGTTCTGCTTTGAAGAGAAGGATGTGATAAACTCTTTGCTTTTTTCGCCCCCAAACAAGGATTCCAGATGAATCCAAGAAGCAGGAAATTATGGATTAATACCCCTGTTCTCACCTCTTCATCTTGCACTTTCTTAGAATTTCGATTCAAATTAAATAACAGGCTTGGAATCTTTTCTGTCCTAGAGACATAATTCTTTTAAATTCCAATCTCATCTTAAATTCACTTATCTTTTTTTTCCTCCTGCCTCTCAGTGAAAAGTCATGGCCATTAAAAAAGCTAATTTCTCTCTGGCAATTGTTAACTCTGCCTAACCTCTCTTGAGGTACTCTATCCTGGCCTAAGTCATTGAGTTGTTTGTTCTTGAAAGGGACAGGGAAGTTGAGTTCATTTAAAAATTCTCTAAAATATTTCCTTGATCCCTAAATCAATGAACTCATGAAGACATCCATAGCTCAGGTAGACCTGTGGTCAGTACATTCGACGTTTTAAGCATCATAAATGAGTGAGTCAAGAAGTGACATTCTTCAGTGTTCAAACCTACTCAGATCCCTGACAGCATCACATTTTTAAACACAAACATACACACACACACACACACACACACACACATTTTTCTTTTAATTTACAGATTAAGACTTCATTCTAAAAAAGTAAGATTTGGTTCTTGATACAGCTAAGCTCATCATTTATGAATTGAGTCTTTCCTTCCTCTATTTAAATTCATGAAATTCTGGAACTTTGTGAGAAAGTAAATTTTGTTCCTTTCAACTATGTCTTTGCATGAGGAAATCACATCTCAGGAAGGTTGATGAATCTAAGCCTCAGAGCCATGCATCTACTCAGTGGTGTGTGTGCTTATTCAATTCAGATGCCTTGTTTTTTTTTTTTAAGAGTATTTTTTTTTCTAAAACAGCTTTAGGTTTATAGCAAAACTGAGAGGAAAGTACAAATATTTCCTTAATACCTTCTGCCCCACACATTCAGGCATCATACAGTATGTAGCATTTTCAGATTGACCTCTTTTATTTGGTAATATGCACTTAAGTTTCCACCATGTCTTTTCATGGCTTGGTAGGACATTTCTTTTTAGTGCTGAATAGTGTTCTACTTTTATGGATGTATCACAGTTTGTTTACCCATTCACCTAATGAAGGACATCTTGGTTGCTTCCAAGTTTGGGCAATTATGAATACATGATTTTTTAATAGTCTTTATTTTTTAGCATAGTTTTAGGTTTGCAGAAAAAACATTGAGAAGATTAAAATGGGGAGTTCCCACATACCCTGTATTCAGTTTCCCCTATTATTAATATCCTATATTAGCATGTTGCATTTGTTATGAACCCATATTGATACACTGTCATTAACAAAAGTCCATAGTTTATTTAGATTTCCTTAGTTTCTACCTAATGTCTTTTGCTTCAGGGTCCCATCCAGAAGCCCATGTTACATTTACTTGTCATGTTTCTGTAAGGTTCCTCTTATCTGTGACAGTTTCTCAGACTTTCCTTGGTTTTGATGACCTTGACAGTTTTGAGAAATACTGGTCAGGTATTTCGTAGGCTGGATGCCCTGATTTTGAATCCAATGTTATCTCTCAATTTATTCAATACTAACTTTTTTTTTTCTGGCAACTTCAGTGAGGCTTATCTTATAAATGAGTGAAGTTAATGAGTAATTTGATGGATAGATCTGAAAAGCCTTCTTTCAATTAAAAAAAAGAAAAAAAACCCTCCCCTAATTAAAAGAAGAAGGAGGAGGAGAAGAAGAAGGAGAAGAAAGAAAAGCCATATCATTCCAGAAACCTGGCATAAGGCCTGCACACCCTCAACAGTGAGTCCTTTATCTGGGAGTGACCTCTGGAAGTGCTGAGGCCCAGGGTCTGGCCATCCTCACTCCATCAGGGGTCTTTCCCTCTGAGGATGTCCTGTTCCCCAAGCCATCATTCAGCCAGTATGAGACACCCACCCTGTCCTTTTCCTATGGATGGACATCTCCTCTCTCCTATTGTTTCTGTGTCTGCCCTCCCAGTGTTACCAGTGGACCATTCTGCAATGGTGGAAATGTTCTATCCTGCTGTGTCCAACATTGTAGCCATCGGCCACGTGTGGCTATTGATTCCTTAAAATATGGTTAGTGTCAAACAGGGACTGAATATTTCATTTTAATTAATTTACATTGAAATTTAAATAGTCCCTCATGGCTATGAGTTGCAATATTGGAGAAAAGCCAGTAAGGAAGTTGTTTTAAGCAGCTTGTGCTTTCTTCCTTGTGATGCAATCACTCCTCAGACTGGGAGCATGGAGGCATTGTCATCAGCTTAGAACAGGGAGGGAAAGATAAATACAATTTGGTATCTCAATAAACCATCCTGATACCGATATATTCTCTTCCATTCTTATGTGGTTTGGCTGTAGTGCCCACCTACAGAGGAGGTCAGATTAATAACAGAAGCAACATTTGAAGCACCATGGATAGACCTAGAGATTCTCATATTAAGTGAAGTAAGTCAGAAAGAGAAAGACAAATACCATATGACATCCCTTATACGTGGAATCTAAAATATGACACAAATGAACTTATCTAAGAAATGGAAACAGAGTCACAGACATAAAGAACAGACTTGTGGTTGCCAAGGAGAAGGGGGGTGGGGGAGGGATGGGTTGGGAGTTTGGGATTAGCAGATACAAACTAGTATATATAGGATGGATAAATGACAAGATCCTACTGTTTAGCACAGGGAACTCTATTCAATATCCTGTGATAAACCATGGTGGAAAAGCATATAAAAAAGAATATGTGTGTGTGTGTATGTGTGTGTTTGTGTGTGTGTGTGTAACTGAATCTCTTTGCTGTACAGCAGAAATTAACACAACATTGTAAATGCACTATACTTCAATAAAATATTAAATAAAAATAATAGAAACAACATTGGCAGACTCTTTCCAGGCCACATGCTGCCTTCCTTTCCCACCCACCAGAAGCCTGGCTGGAGAGACAGAGAGCTTCCAGACATTCAAAAGTGGGTCCAGTCATCTTCAGAATCACTTCACTCAACAGAATCAAGTAGCAGGCTGTCTGTGAATGGGCTTCCTCAGATCCCACAGGCTGTGCCAGATATGCCAGCCACCCAGCCTCCTTGGCCCACTCACCAGATCTTCTCTTCCGATGTCTCACTGCTTCTTCAAACACTTGGTGATAAACCATATGTATGCCACATCTTCTTAATCCAATCTTTTATTGATGGACATTTAGGTTGCTTCCATGTCTTGGCTATTGTAAATAGTGCTACTATGAACATTGGGGTGCATGTATCTTTTCAAATTTTTCTGGATATATGCCCAGGAGCAGAATTGCTGGATCACATGGTAGGGTTGTGAGTTCAAATCTCACTGGGACCTGTTGTTTATTCCTAGCATGTCAGGATGGCACGTGGTCTGAGGTGCCAGACTCAAGCTTCTGCTTCCTCCTTCCTAAATTTTAATACTCCTTTTTCTCACCACCCACAAAAGCATTAACCCATTAAAAACTAAGGGAAAAAGGGAAACAGCAACAACAAAATCAAATTGTTCTCCTCCAAATGAGGATATTTAGATGAGGATTTCAAATTCGTAGATCTGAATTGAAGGGATCCAATCAGTTGTCATAAGAACTACATTTAGCATGAACACGTGCGTCCTTCAGATCATATCAGATTCAGAATAATGATGCCCTTCTGTGGGCCTATTAGCAATGCCTTCTCTTTTGCTCGTGGTGGACTTCTCAGGTGAAAAGAACCGTCATTGCCACCCTCAAGTTTGTTTGTACTCCAACTGCTAAGTTAATCGCTTAGGGAGGTGCACTTTTTAAAAAAGTCTTTGTGAGAGGGAAGTTATATCCTCTAGTGCCTTATTTTATGTCCCTGAATTTAATAGTGCCAATTCCATGGCCGTTGAGTTTACCTGCTTTATTTGCTGTAAAGAGAAATTTCAGCAGAATTTCAGAAGGGGCTGGAGAATTGCATGTCAAGCAACGTCTGCCTTATATCAATTTTGCACAGCACTGGGGAAAGAGAATTGAAAGGAAATGTCCCATTACATAAAAGCAGCTATTAAAATGCAACTGGGGGCTTCCCTGGTGGCGCAGTTGTTGAGACTCCACCTGCCGATGCAGGGGACGCGGGTTCGTGCCCCGGTCTGGGAGGATCCCACATGCCGCGGAGCAGCTGGGCCCGTGAGCCATGGCCGCTGAGCCTGTGCGTCCGTAGCCTGTGCTCCGCAATGGGAGAGGCCACAACGGTGGGAGGCCCGCGTACCGCAAAAAAAGAAAAAAAAATAAAAAATAAAAAATAAAATGCAACTGAATTTAAGATGATTGGCAAAGGAATGGGATACAACATTAAAGAGTGCTGGGGGCACAGTTCAAGGATTTGTTTGCTCCTTTCCTTCATTCTCTCCTCCTGATTTTGTCATTTACTTCAGAACACCATTTTAAGACCAACCTGAACTTTTAAACTACCATCTGATGTGCTAATTTCGACATATGAAGAGGAACAGATGTTTACATTATCATGTTAAACTTGCCAGCTGTTCTTATGTCAGAATACACATCTATACATTTTATTTAAAAGTAAAACAAAGGTTTTAAAACTCTTTCCTCTCAAATATCCATATAAATGACACTTTCCTTTCTTTCTTTCTTTCTTTCTTTCTCTTTTCTTTGGAAAAAAAATCAAGGTTTCTTGGAACAATGTTTGCTATTTCTGGATGTATCAGTGCCCAATGATCAGTGCCCGATGATGTCAGCCGAGTTAGTGAATGCCATTCTCTTATTGTTCACAGGACAATATTGAGTTTAAGGAATTTGTCCAAGATTTAGGTTTGAGTTTTTAAGGTTCCATCCACAGCTGTGAAAGGCTGGTTACATCATTGTAGGCAAATGTCCATGAATTTTGATAGCTGTCACCATACAATAACATTGCCTCTTGGGACATTTTTTTTTCTGGTTGTGATACACAAGCCAGAAGAGCAAGGGTTACCTTTATTAAATTGCTTTAATTCTGTGTTCTTTACTAAGATAATAACGTGAAGGATTTCAGTTTTCACCCAAGATATGTATTGAAATACTTGATTCACAGGAGCAGAACTGGTGGCCCCAGATCTAGCTCAGGGATTGCACATTGAGTTATTCCCCTAGGGGACCCTCTTTTTTTTGTTTGTTTGTTTCCTGGAAAAGTAGAAGACCCGCATTGAAAAGATCAATAATGCCCAAGTAAAGTTTTTTTTTTTTTAATTTTTCAGTTTTTTTTCCTGGTTTCCTCAAAGCATGAAACAAACATAACTAGGGAGTGTTTGGACATTATGTATGAACTCATTGTATCATTATTCCAGGAATATGCCAGGAGCAAAATCTGTTTTCTTAAGCCCATCCATTGGAAGGATATGTAGAATACTGTACAGTCCTTAAATGTGTTGATAGAGAATATTTTTCATATCATGGGGAAGTAATTTTAAAGTATCATTAATTGATAGGACAGAGTGTTCCTGGTGAATTTAAGGTTCTTGCTTTGTTGCAAATAATTTGGAGATGAAGTGATAAGTAAGAAGTGGATTCATTTAGAGAGAAACACACTCCACAGACAGAGTGTGGACTATCTCAGAAGGTGAGAGAGTGCCTTGAAATACAGCATGGTTAGTTTTTATGGGCTGGATAGTTTCATAGGCTAATGAGTGGGAGGATTATTTCAATTATATGGGGGAAGGGGCAGAGATTTCCAGGAACTGGGCCAATACCCACTTTTTGGCCCTTTATGGTCAGCCTCAGAACTGTCATGGCTCCTGTGGGTGTGTTATTTAGATGCTAATGTATTACAGTGAGCATGTAATGAGGCTCAAAGTCTACTGGAAGTCATATCTTCTGCCATCTTGAACCTAGTTGGTTCTAACCAGTTTTTGTCATGTCCTATGGTTCTGTCATTCTTTTAAAGGTTGTGCCCTGCCCAAGAGTACCTCTAATATGTTTAATGTTTTATCAAACCATTATAGATTGTTCATAGATGTGCAAACGTAGGAAAAAGTCAGGAGGAAAAGTACCAGAATGTTTGCAGTTGTCTTCTAGTTGCAATGTTCTTTGCAGTGGTCTACAAATAACTTCATAACCTGCCACCTCTCACCCCTCCCCCATCCCAATCCCTACTGTCCCCCCTCACTCACCCTTGCTCCCCAGTTACACTGTCATGCTAGTTACTCCTTCAGCTCTCAACTTGACATCTTTGTAACAGCAGGTTCCACTGCTTGGACCCTCTCCCTGTGTGTAGCTGCTCTATGCAACCCCTCACCTCCTGCAAGCTTGACTCAAATACCCCTTTGCTATGGACTGAATATGCATGTCCCCCCAAATTTACATTTGATGATATTTGGAGTCAGGGTCTTTTGCGGTAATTGAGTCATGAAGATGGAACATCCACGAATGGGCTCAATGTCCTTGTGAGAAGAGAGATGATCTTCTTGACCATGTGAGGACACAGCCAGACACTGGGTCTCTGCTCCTTGACCTTGGACTTTACAGCCTCCAGAACAGTGAGAAATATAGCTTTGTTTTTTAAGCCGTGTGCAGTGTTTTTGTTATAACAGCCTGAATTAACTAAAACTTTGTTGAGGAGGTCTATCCTCCTATTTAGGACTGCACCTGCTTCTTTTCTCCATATCCAGTCACTCTTAGTGTCTTCTACTTTTGCTTTTTCTTAGTACTTTCCACTTAATTGAACACTATGAAATTATATTGTTTTATATATATATATATATATATATATATATATATATATATATATAAACATTATACACATAAACACATACATATATTTATGGAGTGGTGTGTGTTGGGGGGGCGAATAACTCCCCTTTCCAGAATATAAATTCTGTTAAAGGCAGGTTATGTTTATTCTATCTAAATCTGGTGATGCATCTCCTGTGCTTTGAATAGTGTCTGTCATATGACAGAGAGTAGGCACTCTAAATATTGGGTGAATGAGTGAGGGTTGGCATTATGGATGATTTATAATAAGAATGAGTAATACAATTTGAAAAATATTAATTCTTTAAAAATGGAAGAATGTATACTATATAATAAAGTGAGTAGTGTAAAAATCAGAACAAAGCTTTAAGGTATACAAATGCTTAGAAACAGACTGGCTTTGTAATGAATAAAGTAACTATTAGTAAAACATGTTATACTACCCTCTCACCTTTCATGATACTTTTCACTTTGAGAATCCATAGACTTTCAAATGGCTCTTTTCGGGCAGGCAGGCCTCTGGTTTTCCCAGGTGAAGGGAAAATTTAACACTTCACTCTTCCCAGGTTTGGTTCCCCCTACTGCACAACAGGTGCTGGACCCAGAAAACAGTGAGTCTTTGTGGATTTGGCCTTGACACTTGGAAAATGGTAGCTCGAATTGTAGGTTACTGCTCCACATCCTCTGAGATTTCATCTGGTAGCAAATGGAGTTGCCAAAATAACCCGTGTTTCCTTTCCAAATGTTAGAAATAATTGGTTTTGTGTAACTTGGGGTCAATGTCCTTCCATTTAAAAAAAAAAGGAAAAGATAGAATGTAAAGTTTTATGTGGTCTCAATCCTTTTGTTCCTCTTAAAACCCAATGCAAATTACTAATTTTGGGGTAATTTTATTTTGGGAGAACTTAGATTTGTATGAAAATCTGATAATATGTGTATTTTCTCCCAAAGCACTGTTCGTCCATTGCTGAATTGTCATGATTTTCATGGTTCTTAAAGTGTCCTAGGGTAGAAAAATAAACTTAAAACTTTCCAATGACACTGAGGAGAGAGGGGAAGGGTCTCTGCTCAGTGGTGATGCTGACAGGTGTCCTGGTGATGGGCACAAAAGTACACAGTTTGGAGAAAGGGCTTGGACTCCTCCAAAAAACCATCAACATTCAAAATAAAGTTTCATTTGACATACACAACTGTCATTTTCTCAAGTAAGTGAGAATAAAACACTTCTGAACAGAATTGCTCATTTATGAGCTGCATCACACATTGTATCATATCATCTAAATAAATCGAGGGTACAAAAAATGTAGATAAAGTTTGAAGAAATAATCTCTCACTCTGTCCACTACTCCATCATTGCTATTTCTTGGCCATTTAGGAGATGAACACAAACAAAATAATCACATTTAGACCATGGCCAGCAATGGGGGAAGGTAAATAGAAATGGGAGCACTAGATTCTGGCTTTAATTTTGCACTGGCAGTTTCAGCCCATGGCCGTGAAGATTCCTAACCCCTCTCTGCCTCAATTTCTATTTCTATAAAATGAGTATCTCTTCCTTTATGTTTCTGGATTTTAGGAAAGAAACGGCTCTCTCATCAGCTTAAGTATTGTAAATGCCCTTTCAATGCAAGCATGATGACATAAAGTTATTATTCCAATTTGGATATCTTAAAGTATAAGTGGGGATCAGTAACATTTCATATAAGAGCTGTTGCTGGCAGGATAAAATTCAAAACCCAAATTATATCAATAGTGATGAAAATAGAATCTATTCAATTGTGTACAGGTAACTAATATGTCAAATAACTAGCTGAACCCATATGGTGCTTTGGTTGTTACTGTTATTGTTTTCTAAATCATCTGATTATTTCCAGTTGAGCTTATAATATTACAGTAAGTACCCTACATATGAACGAGTTCTGTTCCAAAGCACGTTCATAAGTCCAATTTGTTTGTAAGTCCAACAAAGTTAGCCTAGGTACCCAACTAACACAGTTGGCTATATAATACTGTACTGTAATAGGTTTATAATACTTTTCACACAATACATATAAAACAAACACAAAATATAAAGAAAACATTGTTAATCTTACAGTACAGTACCATGAGAAGTATAGTAGTACAGTAGGACAGCTGGCATCCAGGGGCTGGCATCGAGTGAACAGGCAAGAAGAGTTACTGACTCTTCTTGGGGAGGGGGAGGAGGTGGGAGATGGTAGCACTGAAGGATCATCAGCAATAGGGGATGGAGGGCAAGCTGCAATGTCACTCATGCCTGACGTTGTTGGCAGAGGTTCTGGTTCCTTGCTGGATTCAATTCTATCTACCCTCTTGTAAAAACGATCCAGTGATTTCTGGGTAGTAGCTCTTTTTTCCTCATCATAGATGACATGGTAGCACTGGATTGCCTTCTGAACGGCTGCTGCATCCTTCATGCACCATTCTACGTTCGGGTCCTGTGCCTCAAAAACTAACAGTGCCTCCTCAAATAAAGAAAATCTCCTTGCCAATTCCTGTGTCGTGACTGTCTTCGGTTCTTCAGTTACTTCTTCTTTCTCTTGTCCCTCTTCATCCTTTCTCTGATCCTCCAATTCCATCACGTCTTCATTAGTAAGCTCCTCATGTTGCACAGCAAGGAGTGCAGTGAAGTCGTCCTCTTGCAGGTCTAGCTTGAAATAAAGATATTCTACTACTGTACTCTATACCTTACTGTACAGTAAAGTACACAAAAGCACAACCACTTGTAGAGGATGCACACAAGACAATGTACGCCAGACAGGCGAACTAACATGTGATTGGACATGTGAACACACTTTCGCATCTTTGAAAGTTTGCAACTTGAAGGTTCCTATGATTGAGTTTATAAATTAATACATTAAGTGGACTTTTTCTATCACATTTAATACTGTATGATCTGCCTTCAGCTCTGTCAAAATGAAGAGGATTTACTGAAGGAGCTGCGTACAGTGGTGACAACAGGATTGGAGATACCAACATGTGATATGAAGACACCCAGACACTCGCAAATTAGGGGGCCATAACTACCTGGAGCTGAAGGGGAGGTGGAGCTGGGGTGGTCAAAGAGGGCTAGAAGATAAAAGCTGGTTTCAGTTAAGAAACTCAACCATGGGTAGTTCTATCAAAGTAGAGAGGAAGCCAGAATGAAATATCCTTAAACCCCTTTTCATTTCAACTTCCTGCTGGTGTTTCCATTGGCCAGCAGACATGGGAATTGGGGGAAGCTTCCAAGGGCACAAAGACAAAGAATGCTTCCTGAGGATGGAGGTACAAGGAGAGTAACTAGCACAAGAGGGTCGTAAATCACATTGCTGTTTATTATTAAGTCAGATACTGGCATTGATGTGGATTTACTGGATCTGCATTTGTAAAAAAGCTTCCTGGGATTCCATAAAGTAAGGATGCTACACATAGTTTCCTTGCCACTACCTTATTTTTAAACATGTGTGACTCTTTGTTTACGGTGGCAGTGGATTCCCAAATCATCACTTAAATATTGGCATTCATGCTGAGGTCTCTAAGCCAGAATTGCTCAGCAGTTGACAACTGTGCTGAATCCTCTATTATTTATGTATAGTTTCTTTTTAATATGGTTGTACCTGACTACAGAGAAGCTACAGAAATGGCTTCTTTCATTTCTGCACCCGGGGCAGAGTCCAACTTGAGGCATCCTTGTCTGAACACTAAATTGTAATGATAACACATATACTGTGTTCAGTTCAACAGAGTGTGGAGCAGGGTGCCTTGTGGACAGAACTGTGAACTGGGCAATAGCCAGCATAACACTTTTTTCTTTTTTTTTAAATTGAAGTATAGTTTATTTATAATTTCATGTTAGCTTCAGGTGTACTGCACAATGATTCAGTTTTATATATATATTGAATATATATATATATATATATATATATATATATATATATATATATGTATATATATATATATATTCTTTTTCAGATTATTTTCCCTTATAGGTTATTATAATATATTGAGTATAGTTCCCTGTGTTATATAGCAGGTCCTTGTTGATTTTCTGTTTTATATATAGTAGTATATATCTGTTAATCCCAAACTCCTAATTTATGCCCCCTCTCTTTTCCCCTTTGGTAACCATAAGTTTATATTCTATGTCTGTGGCTCTCTTTCTGTTTTGTAAATAAGTTCATTTGTATTCTTTATTTATTTTTTAGATTCCACATATAAGTGATATTGTATGATATTTGTCTTTCTCTGTCTGACTTCACTTAGTATGATAATCTCTAGGTCCATCCATGTTGCTGCAAATGACATTATTTCATTCTTTTTGTGGGTGAGTAATATTCCATTATATGTATATATTATATATATAATATATATATATTCCACTATATATATATATATTATATATTATATAATGCCACATCTTCTTTATCCATTTATTTGTTGATGGACACTTAGGTTGTTTCCATGTCTTGGCCAGCATAACTTTTATTTGAAATTTCTTCTGCCTCAGGCCTTTTTAAAAGTAGCAAATTTCCTTGCAAAATGCCTATGGCCTTCATTCACACTGAGATTAAGTAGAAATAACTGCTTAAAAATGTACCCAGCTTCATGTGTGTGTGTGTTCATTTTCATAGTGGTCACAAATAAAGTTGTCTATAGAGGCCAACCAGCTAATACAAATGAAAGTGTTATTTCTAGAAAGACCCAATTTCTGTAACAAGAAATATTTAGGAAAAGTTCTGTCTTTCTCAAAGATGGCAAATTACAATTTTTCATAAAATTAAACTGGTGACTTGCATACAAATATAGAACAAACAAGTTAAAGATTTAGATAAATCATTAATGAGGGAACCAGCAGAGTAGTGAAGTCGGTTCAAAGACCCCTTAAGGGACACAGATTTACATAGTTAGTCAGGAAACCATGATAAAATAAGTTTGCTTTGTTAGAGACAACACTGGTTAATATCTTATAGGGCAATACAATTATAACTTTTGGAGTCAGAAATCATTTTTATCTCTGCTGGGCAAAAAAATCTGCACATTAACATGTTATTGTGGTCCTAATCAATAGCACAGAGCAAGTCAAATAAAGATAAATCCCTTAAAGAAATAATTAATCCCTTAGATAATTAAATCATCTTTTAGAGAATTAAATTAAGTAATGAATGGGTATGTTAACTAGCGCTTTAATATGACCTTGAAAGCATATCAGGCATCCTTCTGTCTTATTTCTAAATTCCAAATAACTTTACTTAACAAAGGAACAGGACGTCTTCTGTTTTTTTTTTTGTTTGTTTGTTTGTTTTTTAAACAACATAACCTCCTGATTTTCTTTGGTTTCCCAATTTTGATAGATAGTAAAGTAAAAGAAATAGTTACTTTCCTTTTAACTCATGTACAAAAATTACAAAAAATGAAAACAAACAAACAAAAAACAGAGTGAATCCAGGTTCCAATTTTTATTTTTTTTGTCATCCTTAGTGATGTTTGACCTCGGTGCCTGAAGGTGATGTGGTGAGCGAGAGAGAATGGGAAGAGGATTTGGAAGGCCAAGTCTATCCTTCATGAGAAACTAGTTTGTAGGAATGTAGGCCCAGTTCTGCCAGGACTTCTGACTTTCCAAGCAAGCCCAGAAATCCAGACTTTTATGTTAAATCTCTTGATTTTTAAATGTTGGCAAATTAATTTGAAAAGTTAAAAATACTTTATGGGTTAATAATTTCAGTCTACCTCTGCTCAGGGAGCTTCCATCTTGTAACGTCTTCCTAAAGAGAACAAACTTTGGAGAGAAATTTTAGTTTATTATATACCTTTGTACAAGACCTGGGATAGAAAACTAGTAGATTTACCATATATAACATTGACTGTTTCAGCCTACAAAGCTTAAGTCTTCTCAATTCAACAAGAGGACTTAATATCCCTTGTCTGTCCATCGTCTCTCCATTCATCCCTCCAGCAAATTTCTCTTGTGCACAGATGATATGTCAACTGCTGTGCTGAATATAGGAAGATGAATATGACTCCATCTCTCTTCGAACCTTTGCACCCAGATTTCCCACCCTTCAGCTTTTAACCCCCAGCTTCCTCCTTCATCCACTGCAAAATGGCTCCCCCTTTTAGCACTTTTCAGGGAAATTTGGGACCAAGTCATTGCTAAATAGAACAAATATTTCTTAGTCCTTATCCAAATTGAGTTTTCTGTGGCATCCGATTCTGTTCTGATTTCTTTGAAAATCTTTCTCCTGATTTGCAGGAAAGTGTTCTCTACTGCTTTTCTTCTTACTGTTACTGCACATTAGTCCCCCTAGAGGATCCTCCTTTCTTCCCTTCCCCAGTCAATCATCCCTTTTCACTGCAAGTTCCCTTTCTCCTATAAGACTCATCAAGTTGGCACCAACAGGCACTCTCCCTCTGTCCTTGCCCTCAACATCCAAATGATCCCTGGGTCCCTTATATTCTATATCCTTCATGTTCTCAAAACCACCTCCTTTCCCTTGTCTCTATCTGCTTTCGTTCAAGCTCTTCTTATTTTGTATTAATTATAACAGTCACAAGTAACAGAAAGCTTAGTGCAAAATTGTTTGTAAAATAAAAAAGATTTATCTCATTTACAAAACGTTTTATATTTGGACAGTTCTAGGATTGTTTTACTTAGCACCAGTACAGACAAGTTTCTTTCCACTGTTCGCTGTTTTCCTCAAGCCTCACACGCACAGTCCCCTGATGTTTGTAGAAGGCTCAGCATCTTGACAGAAAGAATAACATCCATTATCAGAAGAATGTCTTCCTTGCAACTCATTTTAATTCCCTGGCCTGATATCCTTTTACATCTTATTGGCCAGAATTGAATAATACATCTCTATCTAAAACAATTACTAAAAAAGAAATTGAATTACACTGATCAGTTTAGACCAGTTACAGTATTACTTTTCTTCTGGGACCCACCTCCTTTGAGGCTCATGTAGGGTGACTACATGGGCCAAATAATAATAACAACAATAATAATAATGGTAGCTTAACTTGAGCATGTCACATACTATAATTTTCTTGGAAGTACCTCATTTAATCCTCACAACAACTGTATTTGGAAGATAGCATTATCTCCATTTTACAAAAGTGAAAGCTAAATCTTAAAAAGTTTAAGGCTTTTGGACAAGATGACACAGCTACCAGGATTTATACCCAAGTGGCATAATCCAGAGCTTGCTCTTTATTTGCTTATATTGTACCAAATATAGGTTTTATGAGGTCTGTGGGAGGAAGAGTTGCTGGGTTGGCTACCAAGAGTTTCTTCTGTGTTCCTACCTCAATGACATTCTAATAATGTTTCTTATTTCCAGTTTTGTCCCTTCTCACTTTGCTCTCAAACCAACTTTCATATAGCTGTCAGTTACGTGTGTGTGGCCAACACTGTTAGACAAGAAAAAAAAATGGTTTGGGCCAAAGTGAGTAGCTTTCTGCAGTTTACCTACCTCCTTTCTATGCCTGACATTGGGTCCCCATTGGGTTTGTAGCATTACTTTCTATTGGGAGTGGGGGAACTTGTATCCACTTTCCATTGTCTCACAATTACCTGCAGGGTCGAATTGAGGATGATAGTGACAGTGTGATGTCTTGTGGATACTTGAGTTTTGTTTTTATACCTAGACATAACTATACAAGTTTATTGTTGGTTTAAACAATTGATGTTCAGTATATTATAATTAAATGGACTTTAAAAACAGTTTTTTTTTTTTTTACTCAAGATTGCTTTGGCTATTTGGGGGTCTTTGTGGTTCCATACAAATTTTAGTATTATTTGTTCTAGTTCTGTGAAAAATGTCATGGTTGTTTTGATAGGGGTTGCATTAAATCTTATGTTGCATTTGGTAGTATGGTCATTTTAACAATGTTAAATCTTCTAATCCATGAACATAGTATATCTTTTTATTTCTAAACAACAAAACTGGAGGTATTATGCTTCCTACTTCAGACTATACTACAAAGCTGCACTCATCAAAACAGTATGATATTGGCACAAAAACAGACACCTAGATCAATGGAATAGAATAGAAAGCCCAGAAATAAAACCATGCACTTATGATCAACTAATTAATGACAAAGGAGGCAAGAATATACAATGGAGAAAAGAGTCACTTCAATAACTGGTCTTGGGAAAATATGTACATGTAAAAGAATGAAATTAAAACACTTTCTCACATCATATATGAAAATAAACTCAAAATAGATTAAAGACCTAAATGTAAGACTGGAAACCATAAAACTCCTAGAAGAAAATACAGGCAGAACATGCCTTGCTAAATCATAGCAATATTCCATTTATTTTCTCCTAAAACAAAGGAAACAAAAAGAAAATAAATAAATGGGACCTAATTAAACTTAAAAGTTTTTGCACAGCAAAGGAAACCATTGAAAAAATGAAAAGACAACTTACAGAATGGGAGAAAATATTTGCAAATAATATGACTGATAAGGGGTTAATAACCAAAATATACAAACAGATCTTACAACTTAATATAAAGAAACAAAAAATGATTAAAAATGAGCAGAAGATGTGAATAGAAATTTTTCCAAGGAAGACATACAGATGGCCAGAGGCACATGAAAAGATGCTCAACATCATTAATATCAGAGAAGTGTAAATCAAAACCACGATGAGATATCACCTCACACCTCTCAGAATGGCCACCATCAAAAAGACTATAAATAACAGTTGTTGGCGAGGATGTGGAGAAAAGGGAACCCTAGTACACTCTTAGTGGGAATGTAAATTTGTGCAGCCACTATGGAGAACAGTATGGAGGTTCCTTAAAAAACTAAAAATAGAACTACCATATGATCCAGCAATTCCACTCCTGTGTATATATCCAAGGAAAATGAAAACAGTAATTTATAAAGATACATGCACACCGATGTTCATAGCAGCATTATTTACAATAGGCAAGATATGGAAGCAATCTAAGTGTTCAACAGATGAAGGGATAAAGAAGTTGTGGTGTATATATATATATATATATATATATATATATATATATATATATAATGGAACATTACTTAGACATTAAAAGGAATGAAATTCTGCCATTTGCAACAACATGGATGAACCTAGAGGGTATTATGCTTAATGAAATAAGTCAGACACAGAAAGACAAGACAAGGGTAGGGGATTAAATGGTACAAACTACTATGTATAAAATAAATAACATACAGGGATATGTTGTACAGCACAGGGAATATAGCCAATATTGTATAATAACTTTAAATGAAGTATAATCTATAAAAATCCTGAATCACAATGTGGTAAACCTGAAATAATAATATTGTAAATCAACTATACTTCAAATAAAAAATAAATAAAAATAAATAATAGAAAACTATAAAGTTTTTATGCTTTTATGTTTAGATTAAAATCTTATTTTTATACTCATGCTTATGGAAGATTTGAATAAAAGTTGGCTCTACCTACAAATCTCATTAAACATCTTTAAATATTCCAATATGCACTTAGAAATCTGATCTCTCCAATTTCCTTTTTGAGGAGAGTGAAACCTGGAACTACAAATTTTGATGTAAAACCACAAGTAATTGGCACTTTTTCTCAGATCAGATCCCAGTTCTGAAATGCTGGTGAGGAAGGGGTGTCACAAATCAAGAGATCAATTTTATTGATCACCTCTGCCCCCTACTCCTGCCCTCAAGGGCAACACAAAATGTTTTTCCACTCTGTTTGGACATCATCTCTGATTCTGTTTGTTTTTTTAATTTTTTTTTTTTTTTAACTTTCAGACCAACCCAACCATAGACACCAAGGACAGACTAGAGTTTTAGTGGAAAACAAAACTTTTGGAAAATGCAGTCTAAAGCTTGGGATGCTATATTGAAAAGCAGAACTTAAGTTTTTAGTGTTGTGAGCTTTAGGTGAGGTCAAGTTTCAGATATGATGTCATTTCAAAGACAAAGGTACTGCCTCACATTGGTATTCAGGATACTGGATATTTGTAAGAAAGCTCCTGTTTCTTCAAAGGAAGCCAGAGTAGCTATGCATTTAGGAAATTCTGAATACAATATTGCTTGTGAGTTTAACATATACATATATATATATAGTGTGTAATGTGTGCATTATACATTATAAATTATTCTGTAGATTATACTATATATTGTGTGATAATTAAATATATATTCATATATTATAAATATACATTATATATAATTATATATATTATAATGATACATTTATATATAATATGTAATATAATATATTATATTATATAATAATTATATAATGTATATTATAATATATTATATATTATAATATATAGTATAATAATTATATAATGTATATTATAATATATAATACAATTATATAATTATATGTTATATAGTACATATATTATTATGTATGTAATATATATCATATATTGTATATTATAATTATATATTTATTATATAATTATATTGTATATTTCACACATATTAAATATATTAAATATATTTTATGTTAATATACTATAAATTAATATTAATTTTAATAATGTTGATATTATATATTAATGTTATATACAATATTATATATAAATATTTTTTTTCCATTTTTTTATTAGTTTCTGTTTTATAACAAAGTGAATCAGTCATACATATACATCTGTTCCCACATCCCCTCCCTCATGCATCTCCCTCCCTCCCACCCTCCCCATCCCTCCCCTCCAGGCAGTCACAAAGCACCGAGCTGATCTCCCTGTGCTCTGCGGCTGCTTCCCACTATCTATCTAGCCTACGTTTGGTAGTGTATATATGTCCATGCCTCTCTTTCGCTTTGTCACAGCTTACCCTTCCCCCTCCCCATATCCTCAAGTCCATTCTCAAGTAAGTCTGTGTCTTTATTCCCGTTTTACCCCTAGGTTCTTCATGACATTTTTTTTTCTTATATTCCATATATATGTGTTAGCATACGGTATTTGTCTTTCTCTTTCTGACTTACTTCACTCTGTATGACAGACTCTAGGTCTATCCACCTCATTACAAATAGCTCAGTTTCGTTTCTTTTTATGGCTGAGTAATATTCCATTGTATATATGTGCCACATCTTCTTTATCCATTCATCCGATGATGGACACTTAGGTTGTTTCCAGCTCCGGGCTATTGTGAATAGAGCTGCAATGAACATTTTGGTACATGTCTCTTTTTGAATTATGGTTTTCTCAGGGTATATGCCTAGTAGTGGGATTGCTGGATCATATGGTAGTTCTATTTTTAGTTTTTTAAGGAACCTCCATACTGTTCTCCATAGTGGCTGTACCAATTCACATTCCCAACAGCAGTGCAAGAGTGTTCCCTTTTCTCCACACCCTCTCCAGCATTTATTGTTTCTTGATTTCTTGATGATGGCCATTCTGACTGGTGTGAGATGATATCTCATTGTGGTTTTGATTTGCATTTCTCTAATGATTAATGATGTTGAGCATTCTTTCATGTGTTTGTTGGCAGTCTGTATATCTTCTTTGGAGAAATGCCTATTTAAATCTTCTGCCCATTTTTGGATTGGGTTGTTTGTTTTTTTGCTATTGAGCTGCATGAGCTGTTTATAAATTTTGGAGATTAATCCTTTGTCAGTTGCTTCATTTGCAAATATTTTCTCCCATTCTGGGGGTTGTCTTCTGGTCTTGTTTATGGTTTCCTTTGCTGTGCAAAAGCTTTGAAGTTTCATTAGGTCCCATGTGTTTATCTTTGTTTTTATTTCCATTTCTCTAGGAGGTGGGTCCAAAAGGATCTTGCTGTGATTTATGTCATAGAGTGTTCTACCTATGTTTTCCTCTAAGAGTTTGATAGTTTCTGGCCTTACATTTAAGTCTTTAATCCATTTTGAGCTTATTTTTGTGTATGGTGTTAGGGAATGATCTAATCTCATACTTTTACATGTCACTGTCCAGTTTTCCCAGCACCACTTATTGAAGAGGCTGTCCTTTCTCCACTGTACATTCCTGCCTCCTTTATCAAAGATAAGTTGGCCATATGTGCGTGGGTTTATCTCTGGGCTTTCTATCCTGATCCACTGATCTATCTTTCTGTTTTTATGCCAGTACCACACTGTCTTAATTACTGTAGCTTTGTAGTATAGTCTGAAGTCAGGGAGCCTGATTCCTCCAGCTCCTTTTTTCGTTCTCAATATTGCTTTGGCTATTCGGGGTCTTTTGTTTTTCCAAAGAAATTTTGAAATTTTTTGTTCTAGTTCTGTGAAAAATGCCAGTGGTAGTTTGATAGGGATTGCATTGAATCTGTAGATTGCTTTGGGTAGTAGAGTCATTTTCACAATATTGATTCTTCCAATCCAGGAGCATGGTATATCTCTCCATCTGTTTATATCATCTTTAATTTCTTTCATCAGTGTCTTATAATTTTCTGCATACAGGTCTTTTGTCTCCTTAGGTAGGTTTATTCCTAGATATTTTATTCTTTTTGTTGCAATGGTAAATGGGAGTGTTTTCTTGATTTCATTTTCAGATTTTTCATCATTAGTGTACAGGAATGCCAGAGATTTCTGTACATTAATTTTGTAACCTGCTACTTTACCAAATTCATTGATTAGCTCTAGTTGTTTTTCGGTAGCATCTTTAGGATTCTCTATGTATAGTATCATGTCATCTGCAAACAATGACAGCTTTACTTCTTCTTTTCCGATTTGGATTCCTTTTATTTCCTTTTCTTCTCTGATTGCTGTGGCTAAAACTTCCAAAACTAGGTTGAATAAGAGTGGTGAGAGTGGGCAACCTTGTCTTGTTCCTGATCTTAGTGGAAATGGTTTCAGTTTTTCACCATTTAGGACAATGTTGGCTATGGGTTTGTCATATATGGCCTTTATTATGTTGAGGAAAGTTCCCTCTATGCCTACTTTCTGCAGGGTTTTTATCATAAATGGGTGTTGAATTTTGTCGAAAGCTTTCTCTGCATCTATTGAGATGATCATATTGTTTTTCTCCTTCAACTTGTTAATATGGTGTATCACATTGATTGATTTGCGTATATTGAAGAATCCTTGCATTCCTGGAATAAACCCCAATTGATCATGGTGTATGATCCTTTCAATGTGCTGTTGGATTCTGTTTGCTAGTATTTTGTTGAGGATTTTTGCATCTATGTTCATCAGTGATATTGGCCTGTAGTTTTCTTTCTTTGTGACATCCTTGCCTGGTTTTGGTATCAAGGTGATGGTGGCCTCGTAGAATGAGTTTGGGAGTGTTCCTTCCTCTGAAATTGTTTGGAAGAGTTTGAGAAGGATGGGTGTTAGCTCTTCACTAAATGTTTGATAGAATTCGCCTGTGAAGCCATCTGGTCCTGGGCTTTTGTTTGATGGAAGAATTTTAATCACATTTTCAATTTCAGTGCTTGTGATTGGTCTATTCATATTTTCTATTTCTTCCTGATTCAGTCTTGGCAGGTTGTGCATTTCTAAGAATTGGTCCATTTCTTCCAGGTTGTCCATTTTATTGGCATAGAGTTGCTTGTAGTAATCTCTCATGATCTTTTGTATTTCTGCAGTGTCAGTTGTTACTTCTCCTTTTTCATTTCTAATTCTATTGATTTGAGTCTTCTCCCTTCTTTTCTTGATGAGTCTGGCTAATGGTTTGTCAATTTTGTTTATCTTCTCAAAGAACCAGCTTTTAGTTTGGTTGATCTTTGCTATCGTTTTCTTCATTTCTTTTTCATTTATTTCTGATCTGATCTTTATGATTTCTTTCCTTCTGCTAGCTTTGGGGGTTTTTTGTTCTTCTTTCTCTAATTGCTTTAGGTGCAGGGTCAGGTTGTTTACTCGAAATGTTTCCTGTTTCTTAAGGTGGGATTGTATTGCTATAAACTTCCCCCTTAGAACTGCTTTTGCTGCATCCCATAGGTTTTGGGTTGTCGTGTCTCCATTGTCATTTGTTTCTAGGTATTTTTTAATTTCCTCTCTGATTTCTTCAGTGATCACTTCGTTATTGAGTAGTGTATTGTTTAGCCTCCATGTGTTTGTATTTTTTACAGATCTTTTCCTGTAATTGATGTCTAGTCTCATAGCATTGTGGTCGGAAAAGATACTTGATACAATTTCAATTTTCTTAAATTTACCAAGGCTTGATTTGTGACCCAAGATATGATCTATCCTGGAGAATGTTCCATGAGCACTTGAGAAAAATGTGTATTCTGTTGTTTTTGGATGAAATGTGCTATAAATATCAACTAAGTCCATCTTGTTTAATGTATCATTTAAAGCTTGTGTTTCCTTATGTATTTTCATTTTGGACGATCTGTCCATTGGTGAAAGTGGGGTGTTAAAGTCCCCTACTATGATTGTGTTACTGTCGATTTCCCCTTTTATGGCTGTTAGTATTTGCCTTATGTATTGAGGTGCTCCTATGTTGGGTGCATAAATATTTACAATTGTTATATCTTCTTCTTGGATCGATCCCTTGATCATTATGTAGTGTCCTTCTTTGTCTCTTGTAATAGTCTTTATTTTAAAGTCTATTTTGTCTGATATAAGAATTGCTACTCCAGCTTTCTTTTGATTTCCATTTGCATGGAATATCTTTTTCCATCCCCTTACTTTCAATCTGTATGTGTCTTTAGGTCTGAAGTGGGTCTCTTGTAGACAGCATATATATGGGTCTTGTTTTTGTAGACCTGGCCCCGCCTCTGTGCGTAGGTCGCCGGCGGGCGTCCGTTCTTCGCTCAGACAGGACGGGTTTAAAGGAGCCGCTTATTCGGGGGCTCTGGCTCACTCATGCAGAGGGGAGGGAGGGGCGCGCAGTGTGGGGCGGGCCTGCGGCGGCAGAGGCCGGCATGACGTTGCAGCAGCCCGTGGCGCTCCGTGCGCTTTCCCGGGAAAGCCGTCCCCGGGTCTCGGGACCCCGGCAGTGGCGGGGTGCACAGGTCCCCCGGAAGGCGGGGCGGACAGTGACCCGCGCTAGCACACAGGCCCCGCGGCTGCGGCGGCGGCGGGCCGCGGGGGCGGCGGCGGCAGCGGTGGCGGGCCGCGTTGGCGGCGGCGGTGGAGGGCGGCGGTGGGCGGTGGGCGGCGGCGGCGGCGGCGGCGGCCCACGCCCGTCTCCGAGGTCCACGCCTTACCTGCGCCTCGCGCCTGTCTCTGGCGCTTCCCTAAGCAGCCCCCTTAATGCCCTCTCCTCGCACACCAGGAAACGAAAGTGAAAGTGAAAAAAGACTCTTGCCTCTTCAGCAACTCCAGACCCTTTCCCCGGACTCCCTCCGGGCTAGCCGTGGTGCACTAACCCCTTCAGGCTCTCTTCCTGCCGCCAGCCCCAGTCCTCTCCCTGCGCTCAGACTGAAAGCCGATACCCAAGCCTCAGATCCCAGCCCCGCCCGCCACGGCGGCCGAGCAGAGAAGCCTCTCGGGCTGGTGTGTGCCTGAGGGCACCGATCCTCTGTGCCGGAATCTCTCCGCTTTGCCCTCCACACCCCTGTTGCTGTGCTCTCCTCCGCTACTCCGAAGCTTTCCCCCTCCGCCACCTGCAGTCTCCGCCCGCGAAGGGGCTTGCAGTGTGTAGAAACCTTCCCTCCTTCACGGCTCCCTCCCACTGGTGCAGGTCCCGTCCCTATCCTATTGTCTCTGTTTATTCTTTCTTTCTTTTGCCCTACCCAGGTATGTGGGGAGTTTCTTGCCTTTTAGGGGGTCTGAGGTCTTCTGTCGGCGTTCAGTAGGTGTTCTGTAGGAGTTGTTCCACGTGTAGATGAATTTCTGATGTATCTGTGGGGAGGAAGGTGATCTCCGCGTCTTACTCTTCCGCCATCTTCCTCCGGGGCCCCCTAAATATTTTGTTATATATTAATATTATATTATTATAAATTAAATGTAATAAACATTAAATATATAATTGTATTTTACTAGAACCACATATAAATAGATTTTAACTCTAAGTCCTACTAAGAATCCAGAATCCAGAGACAATCTGGAAAACTTCTGGTCTGTGAAGATTCACAAAGGCATGTTCTTAACTTGTAGAAGATTCCCCATTGACCCTTTAGGTATAACTCCAGCATGTTTTGTTTATTAACTTTTAAGACAAATTAGTGAGTAAAATTTCACAGGTGGGTTGAAGAAAGACAGAACTACCAGAAGAACAAAGTAGGAAAGTGTCATCAGAAGCAAAGAATGTTCTCATTATTGTCCCTAGAAAGGCAGAGTATATTCAGTATTTGATCAGAGACATATGGCAGCTGCACTTAGTAGGTATATCACTGAGGATGATCCTGTCTGCGCACCGAGCTCTCTGTCTTAACTACTCAAGCACTTACTGTGTCAGGCATAGGGCTATAGCCACAGAGGATACAGAGGTAAGGCATTAGTCATGGCTGTCCTGATGCGTGGATTCTATTACTTAGAAAGCACACTTGACTGCTGAAATAGAGTGAAAATAGCAATGTTCTGAGCATGAGATACATTTGCGTCTCTCACATAGTTATCCAAAGTTATTTTAGTTCAGGCTTCTTCTTTCTCATTGCTCTACTATCCCCAATATGCTGAACTTCCCTGCCTGATCCTGGATCTCTCATCACCATGTTCCCATAGAAGCCACAGTACAGAAGAAGCAAAGGGGGGTGGTCATTCTTTTGAAGGACACACATCACTCCTACTCATATACCCTTGACCAGAATTTACTCACATGACTTTACCTTACTGCAAAGAAGCATTGGAAATGCAATCTTTATCCTGGTGACTATACTCCCCCCAAAATGACATTGGTATTGAAAGAGGAAGAATGGATATGGTGGCATATCTACCAGTCTCTGTTGCCTTGCTAAGAGAGAAAGGTGGACGTGTGATAAATAAGCAGACACACAAAATGCCTTCCAGGTCCTCTTCTCAAAATGACCTCCCAAGATGACCTCCCATTGAAATATACCAGTACCTATAAAACATACAAGTTTATATCTCAACCGGAAACAACTCTGCTGAGATGTATATTTAGGAAAGTCCTGTGAGCAGTTATAGTTTCAAGCTCAAGTGTACTTTGATTTAGTTCCTTTTATTTGTTCACTTTTTAAGATCACTTTGAAAAAAAATCCTCTGCACTCTTCCATTTACTCTCTCCTTTTTCTCTCATCTCAATAAGCACTTTTTTATTTTAAAATTCTCCCCATATTCCTTCCAAGCCCCCTACACAACCACCACCAAAAGGAAAATGATTTTAATAAGTGAAAATAGTTACAGTAGCTCTACATATTTAAGCAAACCCCAGTACATACAGTTCTTGCTCACAGTAATTCCCAGAATATTTTGAGCCATATTCTACTAAAATAAAGCCTGGGACAGTTGAATATCACCATTAAAAATATTACCATACTTATTTTTTCTTAAAATTACATGATTAAAAAAAATCCCCATCTATCATTTGGAAAATTCACTTATGAAATACGTCCCTTTCTGAAATAGCTGGACAAATTAAGTGTAGCAGTGGTAGTAGCATTAGTATAGAAGCTGTCACCTGTACAAGACCTGAAAACTCTAAATATCTTTAATAGATGATCATCTTTGGTTTTTAATTACATTAAATTGTAAACAACTTAAGAGAAATGAAGAATCTTATATTTCTCTATACTCCTTCCATCCTTAAATAGCAATCAAACACCTGCTATGTTTAAAGACCCATGTTAGCTATTAGGGTTGCTGAGGTGAATAGAAAATACAAACATACGCACACTTTTTAAATAATAGGCAACTACTAGGTGAAGATTAAATAGATATTGATTAGCTGATAGATTTTTCTGGCATGGTACCTAGTTAGGATGAGAGGAAATAAAATAAGGCTGCTGGTCTCTTTGCAATTTCCAACAACCTGGATAAATATTCATCTCTTGAGAAATCATCCTTCTCTAAAATAGGGCTGGTCTGGCAACACTTCTGTGGTATTCAGTGCAAGTGTCCCTTTACCTAATTTTTCCCATTACTCATAATCACCCTCTGCCTTAATACCCTGGATGCTTATTCTCTTCAACACGCTTCTAAATCTCTAGAGGATCATCCTCCACACTTTATTTTCATTTGGCCAAGCTCCCAAAATGTAATTATTTTAATCAGGAGCACCATCTCCTTTAACCAGGATAGCAAATGATGTCATTTGCAGAGCACGGTGGAAAATTAAAATGGTTAGAATCCAATTTGATTTGCTGTGTGATGGTGACTCCAGGGGGTGTGGAGGAGAGGAACGTGTGCTGTTTGCCACAGTGAAGCTCAGAGGCTGCATGCTGCCAGATTGGCATCATTTCTAGTGTATAAAAGGTTTTCATTTCAGAATGGAATTGTGGAATTTGTATCATTTCAACATTTGGCGGATGCTTGAGTAGTGTTGATGTTGCACATTAATGTGTAGCATAGTAGCGCCTGCCTAGAGGCATCAATCAACATTGGTTTAAATAGATAACACAGGCAATCGTAAAATAAAGCGTGGACTTGACTGACACAGTATACCCCAAACCATGATGTGCATAAGAATCATCTGGGGAGCTTGCTAAATGCTAATTTCTTAGCCTGATCCCTAGAAATTCTGATTCAGTCAGTGTGACTTAAGACCCCGGAATCTAACATTTAAATCATGGAAACACAACTATGCATGATTCTGTCAAAACTCAAATATAAATGCCAACCTTGGCAGAATATTGGGAAACAGGACATAGATGAGGTAAGACATGCTGATTTCAGTGGAATGTGAGACTTAAGGGAAAGCGAGGATGGGATTTTCTCACGTGACTCTTACCTTCCACAGGAGCAGTTGATTGGGTCCTCTTTACATTCATGTTTGTTTGACTGATGGATACAAACATGAATATGCTCATACAAGGTTTTACAGGAGTAAATAAGGATAGGCGGTTCCAGAGTAAAAGTTAGATTTTCCTTATGGCTTGGGATACCCAAAGTTTCAAATTGCTTGCCCACTTCTGAAAAAACAATATTAGAGTTTGAACGTAGATTTATCCACATGTCCTTGACAACACTAATCACATGGTGTTATTATAGGTTATCCACAGCAGTCTTTTCACACCTCTGTACCAAATAATTAGAGGATTAACAAAGACAACAGCTGTTTGAAGGATTTCATCTAAATGCCCAAATTTCCAACTCTGCCTCATTCTGACCAGATGAGATGTGGAACATAAAACTTTAAATTAGGAAAAAACAAAGTTACAAATGTAAATTATTATTATTCATTAAGCTCCTCCTCTCTGCCTAAGAAAGCTGTCCTACCTGGGTTTGGTAATAGACAAAGATGCTTCTTACTACTTTCACTTAATAAACCCACCTCTACACCTAAGAAAATGTAAAAAAAAATCAATACAACGAACTTCAGTTTTCACTAGAAGCTCCCATCAGTGAATTTCCCTGACCCTTGTTCTTCCTGTTTCTCTTTCGTGACAATTTTTTCAAATGTTTCATAATGTGTGAGGGTGAAAACTCTGGAAGAGAAAAAAAGAAAAGAGCTCAAACTGTCCATTTATTGGAAAACAAACAAAAAAAGTCTAACTATTGCCTTTTAAATATGCTGCTCCTCCTGAAACAGTGGTAATGATTATGTGTGCTGATTATAATCCTATTGGATGGGTTTTCATACTCTGTTTCCTTTGGGACCAAATATATAAATATTCTAGACCCTGAAAGCAAAGGAAGTAATATGAGATCCATGACTTAAAGGAATGGCATGGACCCATTAAAGGTCAAGCCAGAGACTTTACTGAACACAAATTACTGAGTGTCCCCCAATAGAAGGGGAGACAGGGCCCTGTCATGGATAAAAGCATAGGTGGACTCTGATAAGGTCAGGTTTAAATTCTTCAGGTTCTTCTCCTTATGCCCTGGGTAGATTGTTTAACTTCCTTGAGTCTCAGTCTCCCTAGCTATAAAGTGGGTATAATGAAACTCCTTCTAGAGAATATTAAAGGGATTAAATAGAATGACATATCTATATTACCACCTACACTTGCTAGCAAATAATACATGTTGCAGAAATGTTTATTAATCATTGTCTCCTGTGACATGTGTGAACCATAGGGGATACAAAGATTTTTAATACTGTGCTTGACACAAAATGTTCCATGAAGGAATGAAAAAGTTCTTGTCTATCAGGGCATACAGTCTACAAGGAAATATAAGGCACACACCTTATGTGGTCTGACCAAACAGTCAGCTTATCATGGGATTGGAAATGGAGGGAATATCATTTGTTCTGATATCTGGTTATTAAAAAGAGGTTTTTAAATGACATTTACTTATAATTTTATTTCCAAATTGCAATTTCATGATAGAAATTTGGAAACTTTCTTGCCTGAGGTAATTTTCCATTCCTGCATAAGGGTTCCTGATGTGATTGTGTGATAATTTATTTAATCATGCCTCTATTGAGAGAATTTAGATTATATCTCTTTTTTTTTTACTCTGAATAATACTATAATGAATACTCTTATCAGGAGTTTTTTTTTTTTTTTTAAGATCTTTAAAAGACTGGGAGTTTGGGATTAGCAGATACAAACTAGTATATATAAGATGGATAAACAACAAGGTCCTACTGTATAGCACAGGGAACTATATTCAATATCCTGTGATAAACCATAATGGAAAAGAATATGAAAAAGAATATATATGTATAACTGAGTCACTTTGCTGTATAGCAGAAATTAAACACAATATTGTAAATCAACTACACGTTTTAGAAATTTTTTTTAAATTAAACATGTAAAAGAGCTTTAGATTTGTGAAACTTTAAAAATACTGCCAATGTTCCCTAGAAAGTTTGAATTACTTGACACTTTTGCCAAGAGTTTAGGAGAGCTCATGGCTGACATTTTCATAGGAAAAAAATGAGCTTGGTCTTTGAAACAAAGGCTCAGAAGTCAGAATTTTGGTGGGAGACTGGAGTTTTCTTTGCCTGAAACATGTGATTTCTTTGAGGAGAGTCATGGAGAAAGAAAGAAAAGTTGACCTCTCAGACGAGTGAGTTTCTCTCAGGGATGAATGAGGAACTGTGGATAACCTGATAGCCCGTGGAGACGAGATGGTAGTGAGGTCCTTAACTCAAAGCCGGATTTGGATTATCTGTGAATCTAGAGTTCCCACTGTCCCTCCGTGATCCCAGGGTGACTTGAGTCTCGTGTTGACCCCACATTTGAGACCAGTCCCCAAAACTGGGCTTCACTCCTTCTGGGAGAAGTGCCATTGTGCTTCCCGGATGTCTTCTGTTGATTAATTTATGAGTTGTGATCAGACTGTGTATCTGAAGCATTTTAACTCAATGCTAAATATTGTCACTCAAGCTCTTGAAAAATCTAGTAGTTTCCTTCTTTGAATATTTTCTGAAAACATGTGTTCCCATTTCCCCAGTAGAAGATGTGGAGTCACATCTGGCTGTTTCTCCCAGCTCTCCTTCTGCTTCGATCAGTTTACAGTGTAATTGATGACACCAGGAATAACTTAGCAGCTGATAGTATTTCAGAGAACGACTTTTTTTTTTTAACCCCAAATTTTTAAATGACTCAGAGATAAATTTTAAAAATTTATTTAAAATTTTCAGGAGACACTACTACTTTTAGAGCTACTTGTAGAGACCAGATCATAAGACACAGAGAGAAAAGGTAGAACCAGGAATTTCATTTTCCCTGAACAAGCCTTGCTGGAAACTTTAAAAGTACAAAACAGAAAAATATTCAGAAATTAAAATGACAACTTTAATTTTCTGTAGCAACATACATTCATTGTTTCCTTTTTCCCCAAAATGACACAATATACCCTTTTGGTGCTGATATCCCTTTAGGCTTGACAATAGAATGCTAAATTTCTTGGAAGGCAAGTGGTAAGTTTATATTTTACCAGATCATATTGAGAATGTAGCTTCTGAACCCTTCTTTTGTTTTCTTCTTTGATATATTTTAAGATGGCAAAAATCACTTTCTTCACTGCCAACATAAATAATGCTGTTCCACCCTCTGTGGAACATTTGTCTGCTTCCATTCCCAACTTTTCCCAATGCTAATATACCTCCTGATGTGTGAAGATAGCAAATCCTGTTCAACAGATAGAAGAAAAAAAGTGTATTTCAACAGTCACTTTTGCTCTGCCCAATTTTCTATTCACACTGGGTGGAGGGCAGATCTCAGTAGTTGGAATTGCCAGAAGGACCTGTGTCCACTTGCTTTATCTGTAAGAATCAGATGAAAAGTGCTGGAAACAGACAGACAAACCAAACCAAAACCACAGCAAAACCCACAGAAGGCATCAAAGTTAGCAGCTTTACAAAAAACAAACTGACAAACTGAATTTGTCTTGCCCTATTTCCTTTCATGAATACCACCCCCCAACTCTTGGTCTTTCAGGGCCATTAGAGTTTTCCCTCAATGTGTCACGGATTTTAAAGTCCAGTACTCTCAAAATTCAGAGGGGGATCGTAAATCGTACTGATTGTGTTTATTGTGTCAAAATACTGCAGATTGCGTGGCTTAAAAGCAGAAATGAATTCTCTTACGCTTCTCAAGACTAGAAGTCCAAGATGAAGGTAAAGAGAGGGTTGCTTTTTCATTCCTCTTGGCGTGCAGGCACCCACCTTCCTGCCGTGCCCCCAACATGGTCTTCCCACTGTGCCCCCACGTGGTCTTCCCTCTGTGCCCCCACGTGGTCTTGCCGCTGTGCCCCCACATGGTCTTCCTTCTGTGCCCCAACGTGGTCTTCCTTCTGTGCCCCCACGTGGTCTTCCTGCTGTGCACACACACATCCTGTGTTGCTTCAGAGGAAGAGACCTTATATGACCCCAGACACATTGGATTGGAGCCCCACCCTAACAACCTCATGTTAACTTCATCACCTCTTGAAAGACCTTACCTCCAAATATGAGGACATCCTGAGGCATTCAGAGTTGGCATTTCAACATAGGAATTTGGGGGGACACAATCCTGCCTATACTGGTTACAGAGAGCTAACAACAATTACACCTGTCACCATCAGTTACATTTTTCTGAGAGCCTGCTATGCTCCAATCATGTGGAGAGTAATGTGCATGGGGAAGTAGGGTGTGGAAACAGCTGGAAATCCAGCTCTCTCCCTCCCTCCCTTTCCCAGCTTGGGTACACAGGATAGATGGTGGTGTCATCATCTCATCTCTCCTCTAAAGCATCTGGGCTGAATTCAAAGCAACATCACACACCACAGGCCCTTATCAGAGAGTATATCTTCTATCAAGCACTCACCCAAAGCCCATTTCACTCTTTCCATAAAGCCATTCATTGAAAGGCTCATCCTTGATGGTAATATATGGATTTATCCACATTAGTTCCTTAGCTTTTTCCACAGGACCTCTAAGAAATTCCTCCATATAAAGTCCTTCAAGAAATTTTTCCATGTGAAATTCAGTGTATTGCCTTTTTGGTAGGTATGTTATTGAGGACATTTTCCAGTAGATTCGTTTGTGTCTTCCCATAAAGGATCTCATATGAAAACCTACTTTCAAAATTCACTGTTCAAAAAGCCTTTTACCTCCCTTGTGAATTGGATTTCTTCTTTTTGTGAGTAAGAAATGTAAAACTAGGACTTCCTTGGTGGTGCAGTGGTTAAGAATACACCTGCCAATGCAGGGGACACGGGTTCGAGCCCTGGTCTGGGAGGATCCCACATGCCGTGGAGCAACTAAGCCAGTGTGCCACAACTATTGAGCCTGCATGCTGCAGCTACTGAAGCCTGAGCACCTAGAGCCCATGCTCTGCAATAAGAGAAGCCACCGTAATGAGAAGCCCGCACACCACAATGAAGAATAGCCCCCGCTCACCGCAACTAGAGAAAACAAAGAAAACCCAACACAGCCAAAAAAAAAAAAAAAAAAGAAAGAAAAAGAAATGTAAAACTGATGGTATCTTTCTTTTCACTTTTACCACCAAAATAGAATTTTTTCTTTTAATTTTTGTTGAAGTATAGTTGATTTACAATGTTGTTTTAGTTGTGTGTTGTGTTAGTTTCAGGTGTACAGTAAAGAGAATCAGTTATACATATACATCTATCCTCTTTTTTAGATTGTTTTCCCAAACAGGTCATTACAGAGTATTGAGTAGAATTTAAAATAAAATAATTTATTTCCATAATTTCCTTTTCTGTTCTTATGAAGACAGTTCTGATCTATATTTTATTTTGGATTTATTGATTATGTTCTTTTTGAAAACCATCTGAAATCAGAGAAATTAATACACATAAATAATATTGCTCCTTCCCCCAAAGTACTATTCTTTAGAATACAGAATTTTACTTATACTTGTTTTTTTTTATCACAGAAGTTCTAAACTTAGTAAAATTTAAAGTATAGAAATATTAAATTAAAAACTTTAAGATGATTCTACATCCTTTTGAATCTTCTGACTGATATTTGGGGAATCTGGTAACTCCCAGAAGGAGTTCAATGGTTCTTTATAATCTAATTTTTCAACTGAACCAAATGATAATTTATAATCCAATTTGCAACAGCTACTTTCTGTTATCCTGTTGTCTATCCTAATAGAAAGGCATTCTCAGACTCCTGCATGGGTTCCTCACTTCTTTGGTATACAGAATGCATGTGAGTATTTTAGGCTTTCACGATGTACTCAACAAGAGTCTCTTAATAAATCACAGTCCAGCAACTACTGGACATGGCTTTTTAGGACCTTGCCTGCCAAGTTACCTGGTGTCACTTTTGTCCTGCTTTCTTGGTTGCAGTAGTCACAAGCCCACTTAGATTTAAAGGAAGGGACTGTCAGAGACTTTTCAGACCCGTTTTTTAATTTAATTTTTTTTTTCTTTTCTTTTTGCGGTATGTGGGCCTCTCACTGTTGTGGCCTCTCCCGTTGTGGAGCACAGGCTCCGGACGCGCAGGCCCAGCGGCCATGGCTCACGGGCCCAGCCGCTCCGCGGCATATGGGATCCTCCCAGACCGGGGCACGAACCCGTATCCCCTGCATCGGCAGGCGGACTCTCAACCACTGCGCCACCAGGGAGGCCCTAATTTAATATTTTTATATGCTTTATTTTTTACATTAATATTGAAGTATAGTTTGTTTACAATGTGTTATTTTCAGGTGTACAGCAAAGTGAATCAGTTATACATATGCATATATCCACTCTTTTTTAGATTCTTTTCCTATATAGGCCATTACAGAGTATTGAGTAGAGTTCCCTGTGCTAGACAGTAGGTCCTTATTAGTTATCTATTATATATAGTAGCGTGTATATGTTAATCCCAATCTCCCAATTTATCCCCCCACATTTCCCTTTGTACCCATACATTTGTTTTCTATGTCTGTGACTCTATTTCTGTTTTGTAGATAAGTTCATTTGTACCTTTTTTTTTTTTTTTTGGCTTCCACATATATACCCTCTTTTGAAATCACCACATGTATTACGCGTTTCTTGTTTGAGAACCCTAGTGTTTAAATATTTTTACAAAATACTGGTATTAAATGTCTATTTTAAGCTAAACAGCAGTTATTGTTCATATGAAAACTATTAGAATCCTGATGGATTTGCTGTTATTGTTTCCTGTTGGAGACATTCTTTATCCTTGTTATATGTACAACAAACACAAATAAATACCTAGCAATTTTCCTGATTAGATAAAAAAGAGGATTAATTGCAGATGAAATGAGTCCTGGGAAGCTTGACTATATATATGTAAAAATAATGGAAACCAACATTCTTTTTACGTTTTTAGTATCTCTCTGAAATTGGAATGAATTTTACCATTAATGTCATATTTTAGTTGAACTGGTAGTCAATTTTCATTTTTAGTGGTACATAAAACAATGACACAACTTATATATAGCAACTGGCATTTGATGAAATATGATAGTTGCTATGCACAATTCCAGAATAATCAGAGACACTTAGGATACAATAATATCCTCTATTTTGGAATAAATTCCGTATAACCAGAAATGAGTCCTGGATCTTAGGTCTTGCTTAAATTGGTCCTAGAAACCTGTTAACCCTCAGAAGAATCTTCCCCCTCTTGGTAACATGCTTGTTTCTCTAATTTGATTCTAGACTTCGAAGAGCAGCCAACAATGCATTAGCTGTCTCTGTCAACTGAAAGGCCCCTTAACTGACTTGTTCCTATTGACTGAGATCCTAAAAGGAGGCCTCTGTTAGTGGTATATCCTGATAGGAGACAAGGAATAGGTTTGCCAGAACTGGAGTTGAGTCTAGATATAGCATATCATGTTCTAGTCCAATCACTTAGCTTTTCCTTGTGATAGTAACAAAGTGACTCTTGCAGAATGAAGCCCCACATCATGTTATCTGATAAAATATATGCCTGGCTGGGAGCAATATAGCTACACATTTCTTGATAATGTTCCTGTCTCAAATCTTAGGTAAAATAATTCATCTTTTGGGGAATTGTATTGGAATTACCTTTAAGAGTGTTTATACTGTAATATATTTTACATAGGATAAGGCAGTAGACATTGTGTGTGTACGTGTGTGTACAGATATATCTATATCTACAAACATGTATGTATGATATATATGTGTAATATATACATACTCATACACATATATATATATATATATATATATATTCAATTGTTATTTAAAAGATTACTGAGTGTGTAGTATTTGCTGGGTGTATAATGATTACTAATCATCCCTGCCCTTAAGTAGATCACTGCCAACCTCTTGTAATATTGCTTGCTTTCTACCTTTTATGATGGGGAAACATAGCACCTGGTACACTGTAAGTCCTAAATAAACACTACTTTTTTTTTTTTTTTTTTTTTTTTTTTGCGATACGCAGGTCTCTCACTGTTGTGGCCTCTCCCGCTGTGGAGCACAGGCTCTGGACGCGCAGGCTCAGCGGCCATGGCTCACGGGCCCAGCCGCTCCGCGTCACGTGGGATCCTCCCAGACCGGGGCTTGAACGCGTGTCCCCTGCATCGGTAGGCGGACGCCCAACCACTGCGCCACAAGGGAAGCCCCTTAATTTTTTTCACTTTTTTAATTTAGAAAATTACTTTGGGGACTTCCGGGTAAGATGGCGGAAGAGTAAGACGCGGAGATCACCTTCCTCCCCACAGATACACCAGAAATACAGCTACACGTGGAACAACTCCTACAGAACACCTACTGAACGCAGGCAGAAGACCCCAGACCTCCCAAAAGGCAAGAAACTCCCCACATACCTGGGTAGGGCAAAGCAGAGAGATTCCCGCACAGAGGAGCGGTGCCGAGCGGCACTCACCAGCCCGAGAGGCTTGTCTGCTCCCCCGCGGGGCGGGCGGCGCTGGAGCTGAGGCTCGGGCTTCGGTCAGAGCGCAGCGAGAGGACTGGGGCTGGCGGCGAGAACTCAGCCTGAAGGGGGCTAATGTGCCACAGTTAGCCGGGAGGGAGTCCGGGAAAACTCTGGAGCTGCCAAAGAGGCAGAAGACTTTTTCTTCCCTCTTGGTTTCCTGGTGCGCGAGGAGAGGGGATTAAGAGCGCCGCGTAAAGGAGCTCCAGAGACGGGCGCGAGTCGCGGCTGAAAGCACGGAGCCCAGAGACGGGCGTGGGACGCTGGGGCTGCTGCTGCCGCCGCCAAGAAGCCTGTGTGCGAGCGCAGGTCACGGTCCACACCGCCCTTCCGGGAGCCTGTGCAGCCTGCCACTGCCGGGGTCCCGGGATCCAGGGGCGGCTTCCCTGGGTGAACGCACGGCGCGCCTCGGGCTGGTGCAACTTCACGCTGACCTCTGCCGCTGCAGGCTCGCCCCGCACTCCGTGCCCCTCCCTCCCGCCCGGCCTGAGTGAGCCAGAGTCCCCGAAGAGGCTGCTCCTTTAACCCTGTCCTGTTTGAGCGAAGAACAGACGCCCTCCGGCGACCTACACGCAGGGGCGGGGCCAAATCCAAAGCTGAGACCCAGGAGCTGTGAGAACAAAGAAGAGAAAGGGAAACCTCTCCCAGCAGCCTCAGAAGCAGCGGATTAAAGCTCCACAATCAACTTCATGTACCCTGCATCTGTGGAATACATGAATAGACAACAAATCATCCCAAATTGAGGAGCCAGGAGTCAGTGCTGTGCCTCTGAGGTGGGAGAGCCAACTTCAGGACACTGGTCCACAAGAGACCTCCCAGCTCCACATAATATCAAACGGCGAAAATCTTCCAGAGATCTTCATCTCAACACCAGCACCCAGCCTCACTCAACGACCAGCAAGCTACAGTGCTGGACACCCTATGCCAAACAACTAGCAAGACAGGAACACAACGCCACCCATTAGCAGAGAGGCTACCTCAAATCATAAAAAGTCCACAAACACCCCAAAACACACCACCAGACGTGGACCTGCCCACCAGAAAGACAAGATCCAGCCTCATCCACCAGAACACAGGCAGTAGTCCCCTCCACCAAGAAGCCTACACAACCCACTAAACCAACCTTAGCCACTGGGGACAGACACCAAAAACAACGGGAACTACGAACCTGCAGCCTGCAAAAAGGAGACCCCAAACACAGTAACATAAGCAAAATGAGAAGACAGAAAAACACACAGCAGGAGAAGGAGCAAGATAAAAACCCACCAGACCTAACAAATGAAGAGGTAATAGGCAGTCTATCTGAAAAAGAATTCAGAATAATGATGGTAAAGATGATCCAAAATCTTGGAAATAGAATAGACAAAATGCAAGAAACAGTTAACAAGGACCTAGAAGAACTAAAGACGAATCAAGCATCGATTAAAAACACAATAAATGAAATAAAAAATACTCTAGATGGGATCAATAGCAGAATAACTGAGGCAGAAGAACGGATAAGTGAGGTGGAAGATAAAATAGTGGAAATAACTGCTGCACAGCAAAATAAAGAAAAAAGAATGAAAAGAACAGAGGACAGTCTCAGAGACCTCTGGGACAACATTAAACGCACCAACATTCGAATTATAGGGGTTCCAGAAGAAGAAGAGAAAAAGAAAGGACTGAGAAAATATTTGAAGAGATTATAGTTGAAAACTTCCCTAATATGGGAAAGGAAATAGTTAATCAAGTCCAGGAGGCACAGAGAGTCCCATACAGAATAAATCCAAGGAGAAATACACCAAGACATATATTAATCAAACTGTCAAAAATTAAACACAAAGAAATCATATTAAAAGCAGCAAGGCAAAAACAACAAATAACACACAAGGGAATCCCCATCAGGATAACAGCTGATCTCTCAGCAGAAACTCTACAAGCCAGAAGGGAGTGGCAGGACATACTTAAAGTGATGAAGGAGAAAAACCTGCAACCAAGATTACTCTACCCAGCAAGGATCTCATTCAGATTTGATGGAGAAATTAAAACGTTTACAGACAAGCAAAAGCTGAGAGAGTTCAGCACCACCAAACCAGCTTTACAACAAATGCTAAAGGAACTTCTCTAGGCAAGAAACACAACAGAAGGAAAAGAACTACAATAACGAACCCAAAACAATTAAGAAAATGGGAATAGGAACATACATATCAATAATTACCTTAAATGTAAATGGACTAAATGCTCCCACCAAAAGACACAGACTGGCTGAATGGATACAAAAACAAGACCCATATATATGCTGTCTACAAGAGACCCACTTCAGACCTAGAGACACATACAGACTGAAAGTAAGGGGATGGAAAAAGATATTCCATGCAAATGGAAACCAAAAGAAAGCTGGAGTAGCAATTCTCATATCAGACAAAATAGACTTTAAAATAAAGACTACTAGAAGAGACAAAGAAGGACACTACATAATGATCAAGGGATCAATCCAAGAAGATATAACAATTGTAAATATTTATGCACCAAACATAGGAGCACCTCAATACATAAGGGAAATATTAACAGCCATAAAAGGAGAAATCGACAGTAACACAATCATAGTAGGGGACTTTAACACCCCACTTTCACCAATGGACAGGTCATCCAAAATGAAAATAAATAAGGAAACACAAGCTTTAAATGATACATTAAACAAGATGGACTTAATTGATATTTATAGGACATTCCATCCAAAAACAACAGAATACACATTTTTCTCAAGTGCTCATGGAACATTCTCCAGGATAGATCATATCTTGGGTCACAAATCAAGCCTTGGTAAATTTAAGAAAATTGAAATTGTATCAAGTATCTTTTCCGACCACAATGCTATGAGACTAGATATCAATTACAGGACAAGAGCTGTAAAACATACAAACACATGGAGGCTAAACAATACACTACTTAATAACGAAGTGATCACTGAAGAAATCAAAGAGGAAATTAAAAAATACCTAGAAACAAATGACAATGGAGACACGACGACCCAAAACCTATGGGATGCAGCAAAAGCAGTTCTAAGAGGGAAGTTTATGGCAATACAATCCCACCTTAAGAAACAGGAAATATCTCGAATAAACAACCTAACCTAAAAAAAAAAAAAAAAAATTACTTTGTATGGACACAAAGTATGGTTAATACTGTATGGTTAATCAGTGTTTTCAACTGGTCATTTTATCTAATGTTTAAAATATAAAGCAGTCTTTTAAATGGCATATTCCTGTTTGGAAACCAAAATTACCACTTTCATATATTTTTTGATTGTAGAATATCTTTCAGAATAATTAAATGACCTTTGTGGGCACTCGTGGGACACACAAAAAAAATCTTGAAGGCAGGAAACTCATAGCCTCACTTTATTTTTTGTTATGTACCTTGCAAATAACCATAAACAGGAGAGTGGTTAATAAATATTATTCAGATTTGGGGATGTGAAATAGGAGACACAGGCATGAAATCCTATTTTTATTACTATCATTATGCTGATGATCCTCTGGCCACTTCTCTCTGGTCTGTGTAATTGCAAAGTTCGTCATATTTTATTCATCACAAAAGCTGCTCTGTGCCCATTCTTCTTATGCTGCTGCCTTACACTGTTTCCAAACCTTCCTAATGAGTATGATCTGTGAGCTCCATCAACTTTCTCTCTGTGCCTTGTTCAGGCCTCTAACGAATTTGAGACTTACAGCCATCAGTTATGTTTCAAGTACAGAAATAAATGAATAAGGGTTTGTTGTTTGTTCATTAACACTGTGCAAAGCAAGATCACTTCGTCTCCTTCATGATCTCTTTGATGAATTTCCTCACCTATTATAATTTGGAAAACCTTGATTCATGTAGATATTTATGTAAAGTGTTCCAGCTAGGTCTTTCATTTTTCTTCTCTTCTTCTCTCTTTTTTTTTTTTTTTTTTTTTAACATAACCAGGTAATGTCTACCAACCGTCATTGATAGAATGTCATGGACAGAATTGTGATAAATTATTCTTGTATCTGCGATTGTGTTTATGTGTTTAAAAAAGAAGAAATAGAGAGTTATTGTTGGAGGTGAATCAAAGGAAAAAGATGGAGGAAAAAAGAAGGAATGAGAGAAGTGAAAACAATTGGGGGAAGAGAGAGAGGGACATAAGTGAGAGACGAGAGGGAAAGAGGGAAGGAAGATGGAAAGAGGGGAGAGAGAGAAAGAGTAAGAGTGAGGGGGGAGAGAGAGAGAGACAGAGAATGAAAAACAAAAACAAAAAACAAAAAAAAAGAAAAAGGAGAACCAGAGAGAGGAGGAAAGAAGAAATTAAAAAGAAGATTCAGGCAAGAAAGGGCATGGTGGGGTGTATGTGTTTATTTCTAACTTTCTGCAATTTACATGGAATCTGTATTAGTTGATTAAACAATAGGAGTGTCTTACATAAGCATTCTCAACCTCTGTTACATGTTTTTCACACAAAAAAATCCCACAAAATATGCCATCGTCAGGAAGAATTTACAATATGGTTGAAAGTCTCATGCTATAAACCATAGTGGGTTAGTTGTTGCCTTGGCAAATGGTAACAAAGACTTAGAGGTGGTTTATCAACATGAACGATCACAATGTCATTTTGATTAGCAATGCAACATTTACTTCTTTCTCACTTTAACACAGTTATTGATTTATTGAGTGCCTTATTTCATGAAAGATTAGGAGCTATTGGGGAATATGGATGTGTGAATACCTCTGTCTGCCTATTTTATGTACGTACTTATAGGATAATGAGTGATAAATATCCTTCATGCTTTGTGAGGAAGTATTGGAAAATACTGATGTGTCCACCAAACAACCCAGGAAAGAATGCAGGACTGGGGAATCTAGACTTTTTAGACATTTGTGTATAAGTAACAGATGAAATATCTATGAAGGACAAAGAAAAATATTTCGTATCACCAAGGGCCAGGGCCACCAAAAGGTTGTGAGTGGGAAAGATTCTGGTAAAAACAAGAGGATGGATGAGTGGAGAGACCAATGAGTAGACACAGAGGAATGGGATGGATAGAGGACAAAGTTCATCATCTTCCCATCAAAACAGATGAAAAGTGAGCATGGGAGACATTTGACACAAGAAGTGGGACAGGGTAACATTTTTTTCTTTCTTTTTTGAGTCAGAGTAGAGGAAAATGAAGAGAACTTGAACTGGCCCTCCCTAATCGTTCCAAAATATGAAACAGAGTTTGCTAAAGAAAATGAACTGCAGTGGGTTGGGGATGTGGGTTAGAGAAAGATGGGTAACTTTGGGAGATACTTCTTTGGGGGGTGGGTAGAGAAAGAAGGATAACTGGAGATGGTTCTCTGGGGAAAGTTCTAGGGAATTCATGAGACAATTAGCAGCAACAAGTGCACACTAACCACTTTTCTATTAGACCAAGACAAAACAGAAGAAATTAGTTCATAAAAATTTCAGTGATCTTTTCCTCAGTTACAAGTTAAATTTAATCTTTGTTATATATTTTATTCATCTTCTCCTACCATGATATCTTTCTTTAACAGAAGTGAATATAATCTAATGCACATGTTTTGATAATGGAATTAAATCTGAAACTAAGCTTACTTGTACTTAGCAATCTGCAGTGTCATTGAATAAGAATTTTTTTAAAATAAAAGGGAGTATTTGAACATTTTTGAATAAGGTTCGAACCTTCTAACCAGTAATTCTAAAATTTTAGTGTGCAACATTTCAGCATCACTTTGTATGATAGAAATGGAGAATTTGAAGCTTCACTCACTGCATGTCTGAGAAAAGATGCTGTGAACCCGTGCTCTTACAAAAACGCCAGATTATTTTGATTAAAGTCAGACAGAAACAACATTTTGAGAAACATTGATCTAAGATTTCTAGAGGGAAATTTCAATAGGTTCCTTATTATATGATGGCCTATCACTTCCTTAGGTATCTGTTAAGCAAAGTTATAGGAATTCAGGCAAATAAGTCTTAGAAACAATGGTAATCATTGGAACATTTGTGTTTGCAGGTATTTTTGTTTCATTGATCCTTAGGTAAATAATAAATAGACCAATATAATTGGGGAGATAATGCAGTTGGAAATATTCCCAAGATATTGGGAATGCATACTCAGTAAGGCCCTGTGGTTTTACCAATAAAATAATTATTTAATGCATATTCATAATTTCAACTCAAGACCAATTTCTGTGAATAAATACCATGTTTCTAGATTTCATAAGATACAATAAAAATATTATTGTGGGGTTTGGACCCACAAGATCTACATTCAAGTTTTCCTATCTGTGTGATCTTGAGAAACTTATCCTTCTTTAGCTTCAATTTATCTGTAAAATAAAAATGAAAAACTTCACAGAGCTGTTAGGAGGGTTGAATGGCATAACTTGTTTTGAGTCTAATGGTATGAAAATCCAACTTTCTTCCACTGGTTGGAAAACAGAAAAGGAAGGTATAGTCAAAAAAGGGATGAATTTGGAGTTTTCTCCAGAACTGTACTCTTCACTAAACTTTAGCCTTTTTTTCCTCTTGACTTCCTACACGTTGTTTAAAATTAAACCTCAAATTTATTTTATTCTAACTTGCGTTAAAGGTAATATTTAACATTTTTTTCTCATTTACTACATTGTGAGGGTCCTAATGGCAGGGTTTATATCTGTTCTGTTTTTTATACTCTAACCAGGCAAGTGTCTTGTCCAGATACTTTATGTCATTTTGTTAAATACACAAATGAAGTGGTATGTGGACACCTTTATGTATAGTGATCTCATTCTATGCCACATTTATAGTAAGCACTTGTTCGAAGCCTTGATAGGTGTCATTCCCTGGGCCTATCACTAAAGTGACCAAAAAAAAATGCTTGATGTCTTCAATGATGGCATAAAATGCCAACTGTGAATACACCTCTATAAAGACTAAAGGCTGCATAACCATATACGATCCTGAAACAATTTTTTAAATGTCATCTGTGTGAAATCCTTCTGTACTGATGTTTCTTTATCTTGGCATTTAGTCACTTGTTGATTCACCAAAGAAGTATTGAATTCTTAGCACAAACCAGGAACATTCTACATGCTGGGGATATAGTCATGAACAAGACTTAAAAGCCCTTTCTCCAACTCTAATGACAAATGAGGACCATGTTAAACAAACAAACAGCAACAAACAAACAAAGTGTGATTTCAGGTGGTCCTAAGTATTCCTAAGAAAATAATGGAGTGACTTTGGAGTAATGTAAATAAGGTCAACGGGGAAGAGATGAGCTTTAATTTCAAGATCCAATGATACAAGACAATCAGGCACTGTAAAAACCCATGAGAAGTTGGATTTGGGCAGAAACAGTAAACCCAGAAGAGCATCTGTGAGGGCCTGGGGCACAGCCAGTACAGCTGGAACCAGGGAGGAAATAAGGCTGAAAAGTGCAGGAACCAGACATATGGGACCTTAGGGGCCACAGGAAGACGCTTGAGTTTTATTCTTGTATTGAGCTAATATCAGAGAACTTTTTAAAAATTGAAGTATAGTTGATTTACAATGTTGTGTTAGTTTCAGGTGTACAACAAAGTGATTCAGTTATATATATTCTTCAGATTCTTTTCCCTTATCGGTTATTACAAAATGTTGAGTATAGTTCCCTGTGCTATACAGCAGATCCTTGTTGTTTGTTTTGTACACAGGAGTGTATATATGTTAATCCCAAACTCCTAATTTATCTCTCCACCCGCTTCCCTTGGTAACCAGTATGGAGGTTCCTTAAAATACTAAAAATAGAATTACCATATGGTCCAGCAATCCCACTCCTGTGCATATATCTGGAGAAAACTAAAATTCAAAAAGATACATGCACCACTATGTTCATAGCAGCACTGTTCACAATAGTCAAGACATGGAAACAACCTAAATGTCCATGGACAGATGAATGGATAAAGAAGATGTGGTACATATATACAATGGAATATTACTCAGTCATAAAAAAGAATGAAATATGCCATTTGTAGCAGCAAGGATGGACCTAGAGATTGTTATACTAAGTGAAGTAAGTCAGACAGAGAAAGACAAATATCATATGATATCGCTTATATGTGGAATCTAAAAAATGATGCAAATGAACTTAATTACAAAACAGAAATAGACCCACAGACATAGAATACTGGAGGATTTTAATCAGAGAGATAAATCATCTGAATTAGACTTTAGAAGTCCCTGTTTCCTGCTGTAAGAATACCTTTTAGGGGATGGAACAACAGTGGGGGCAGGGATTTCACTGTTGAGTCTGTTGTAATCACCTACAAGTGATCACTATGCTTTGGCATGGGTCTGTCATTGACTAGCCAAGCAACCTTGGACAAGTATTGTATCCTTATCTGTAAAATGAGATAAAAGTATTTACCTCACAGTGTTGTTGTGGAGATTGATCAAACTAGGGTATAAAAAGTGCATATAACTTCCTGGAATGTTTTAAATGCTCAATAAATGCTGGATTTTTAAAAAATTAGGATTACTAGTTAAACACAGACACATGAGCCTTAATACACAGATTGATTGCAATTCTCTATTTCTCTGATTGTGTGTAGACATTAGGTATTTTACTTTTCTAAATTTGTTTCCCATTCATTAATTGTTTACTATATTAATCAGTATAGGTTAACTATACTATAGGTATACTATGGTAATAAATAAGCCCCACTCCAAGTCCACGGGTCTTAACACAATGAAGATTTCTTTCTTCTCACATTACTTTGATGTGGTTACAGGAATCCCCCTCCATTCTTGTCACCCCACATCTGTAAACTACTGCTTTCAAGTCGGTCCTCTCAGAGAAATTGTGGAATAAACTAAAGGTCTTATTCCCAATCTACAGTGTTCATTTAGTATTATCAGTTCCCACAAATTTATAATAATTGTCATTTTCTCTAGCTGGTCATTTTCCCCTGCAAGGCTCACATTATCTCTTTGTTTTTGGCACATTAAAAAGTCAGAAAGTCTGTGAGTCTTTGGGAAGGTGGGTGTTCAGGACATGAGGGCTTCAGGGACCCAGATCCTTGAGTCCAGATTTGCCTTCAGCGACTGTGTGACTTTGAACAAGTCATTTAACCTTGCTAGGATTCTTCATTACAGCTCTTCCAATAAAATATACTATCAAAATGCAAATTATTATTATATTACCCTACAAAAAATTAAAACAATGCAAATAGAATCATTTAACTTAATCATTTTGTCTACCTCTTTGCCTAACCATGAAGGATCCCTGTGGTACATTCTAGCGAGGTTTGTTCAGTACAGGTTGAAATGACCTCATCAAAGTGATTTTTATCATTTGTTTTGAGAGGTGGTATCATTAATCTTTTATGCAACCCCCTCCTTTTTGGGCTTACTTCAGTTAAATAGGCAGGGAGAAGAGAATGTTGAACAACATTATAAAAATGTTAATTCCTAATGTCACTGACTAGCTCTTAATCACGCTATTAGACATATGTTCTGATTTAATGATCCTAATCAGCATGCAGTCAGACCAAGATTGACTTTGATGAATGTCTAACATTATTTTGTGATATGGAAGAGGTTGTTTTTCTTGTTGTCTAAACTTTTCCTTAGAAATTACATTCTATTTGGAAAGAAAGAGAATGTAAAATACTTTCTTTGGTTTCCAGAATCTTCTTTCCTAAACCAGTATCTTGATGATTTGTGTTTTGATCATACAATGAAATATTTGGGTGCAGTCATCTGTAATTATTTGTCCTTACAACTTTGGTGGCTCCTTCCTCTTATTTTTAAGCTCAAAATACTTAACTACAGTCAATGAGATAAGATATCTTTAGAATGTGCAAAAATCTCATTATTTCAAACCATTGCTTCCTAACAATGCTGTAGTGAAAATCGGATCCCCTTTCCTTGTGCCTCTTACTTGTACCCTTTTCCTGGTGGCACCATTTGCTGAAGTCCTTCTCAACACAAAGCCTCCAATCAAATGTCACCATTTCCATGAAATTAAAATCATTTCCGTAAACCATTTCTCAGGCATCTTGGACAAAATTCATAGCTTCTTCTTCTGGACTTTCCTAGCACTTTATTAACTTCTATATTTTGACCCTAATCTCATTCTGACTTACATTTCTTTTAGCTGTGTATACGTCCTTCTTCCTTAAATGTTATGAACTCCCTTGGGGCAGTGATAGTGTATTAAAATTTGTATAGCTAGGATATCTCCCCGTGACATTCACACAGCATAGAATTAAGCAATAATTGAATGGAATGATTATATATATGTATATATATATAATATAATATACACTCATAATTATATCATTTCATTTAATCACATAGTTTTATAAATCATACATATACATATATGTATGCATGTATAGGTTTTATAAATCCTATATATACATATGTGTGTATGTATGTGTGTGTGTGTGTGTATATATATATATATATATATATATATATACACACACACACATATATATATATATGGCTTTGAATCTTGCATCACCTATAGGTGGAGGCTGTGACAGGTGACAGTCAATGATCAGCCATGGGAATAGTTTCTCCAAAGTTCTATGCAGAATTTCTAAAGGAATACATGGGTGGGAGCACTGAGCCAGGAAGAGCACAGCCAGGACCATGAGCACGGGGGAAACTGCTCTCTAAATTTCAGGAAGATCCAAGCACCGTATTTGAGGGGGACAAATGTGGTGTGAGAGTCCGGGTTACCCTGCAAATAACTGGGACTTGAGTTGGGACGGACTCAGAGTGAACACAGATTGGGCTCAAGTAAAGGGATATGCGGGGGTAACGAAGGGTCTTCCTAAGGGACTGCTAAAATGTCATCTCTGACTGCTTACATTTATGGGCCAAAAGATAGATAAGTAGTTGAGCCAAACAGAATTGGCGTTTCTCTTTATTTTCCTCATTCACCGATGTCTCTTTATTTATGTTTCCAACCAAACTGCAGTTGAAAGCAGGACTGTCCTTGATCACTGTGTTTTACTTCCTTAGAATACCTACAGAATTTTTTTATGTGGTTGATGTTTGCTTTGTGTTTTATCAGTGATTGCCACAGTAATGCTATACTGCCAGTTGCCACGCTCTGTGGCATACAGTGTTCAGGACTTATTCTCATGCTCGCAGGTCTGAGCGTCAGGCAGGATGGCTGTGCTCCATGTGCCACATCCTGAGGTCCACCAGGAGAGTCTGTGACCATCTGGATTGTGTTCTCCCATGATGTCAGACATGCTCCCCAGGAGCAGTGGAAACATGCATGCCTCTTAAGGTCTAGACTGAGCTGACATGCCATCATTTCAGTCCGTGTTCCAGCAGGGAAAGCAAGTAGCAAGACCAAGACATCAGTGGGGTGGGGATATTTCCTACTCCCATGAGCCCACTATAACACATGCAGGAAATCCAATTTCTCCAGTGTCCAAAATTTGGAGAAAGGGTGCCGATTCTCTTCCTGACTACACCATCAGAGTCATGAATGAAAACGAATCAGTCACCCTTTTTGATCATCAGTTTCTTCATTTGTTATGTTCCAGCTCATACTCCGTGGGGGAATAAACACAAACCTGGGACATCTAAGAGGAAAATTCTGCGGTAACCCTCCTGCTCTCAAATATATGTGTGTGTTTCTTCTTTATTCTCTATATTTCCTTTTCTTTCTTCTTGCTCATTGATATTCAATCAGTCAAAACGGTTTGCAACTTTTATACTAATTGTCAGACATGAGGAGGGGACCCCAAGCCTCAGTGACACAAGGCACTGGTAGATTCGAAACAAAACAAAGTGTTGAGCAGCTAGTGGCACTTCTAGGGATTTAAGGCACCAAATAAGAATTGGTAAAACTACTGGAAGGCAACATTTGCACCAGAGTGTACACGAATTGGTTGTTCAGAATTGAGATCATTGATAATAATGCTATTAATAAGATCACGACTTTGATTCATCTTATAAACAAAAATAATTCATGATGACATTGAACTTCACCATGTGATCAGGATTCTCGATTATGGAGGAGAGGTCTGGGCAGTGCCAGGAGGGAAAAGTGGAGAGATTTCTTCCCATATCTTGTGCCCAAAGCCAACTTTAGCAAACATCTGAACACACAATGGTTTACCCTTGTGTTACCTGGACTCACACACTGGGACGATCCACCTAAGCTTACCTCAGTCCTGAAAGTGCTTTTTGTTCTAAGTAAACCCACCAGACCTCTAGGCCACTTGAGTATGGCTTATCTGAACTAGTGGTTAGAGAGAAAGCAATTCATTTGAACTAGTGTCCAATGATTTACAGCTGTGTGGAAATGGTTTAAATGGATTTGTACCGTTTAGAATTATTCTTTAAAAAGAAGATACTAGTGAACAGACATCTCTAACTGGAATTCTAACTTAAAAGCTAATAAAGGGACTTGAAACGTTTCAGACAGTGTGAAGAGTAGTATTTTGGGGTGAGTATAGTCCTTCAGGCTGTCTGCCCCCTGACTCAACACCCCTAAGATACTTTTGTGTTTCTTAGTATTTGTTTTATCTTCTTCTCATTACTTACAGGTTCTTGGAGAACCCAGATTGTCATTCTCTTCCTACTTGCCTCAGTGACTTCCATAAGGATGTTAGTAATGAATGCAATTCAGAGAAAGTTGTTGCTATTTGTATACATGAATAATTTGTAAATTATATGTTTGTACATCAGGAGTTGTATATCAAATCACATCTTGACTAGACAGAATTCCAACCCAGTGCCATCCTCAGACAAAAGTTACTATTCTACTTTAAAATGATAAATCATGAAACATGGCTGTCAATAACTATTTCTTTCATTTTTAAAAAATAAACACATATTAAGTGCCTGTTGTATGCCAAACAGAAACAGACCAGTGGTTTCCAAAGAGGACCTAAGCCTTACCCCATTCAGCCTAAGGGTGTATAACACTTCTATCTCTGCCTACATCTGTTGTTTTGGATATCTTATCACCTTCTGGATAATAATTTTTATCTACTTAAATATTCCCAATTATACAAGATAACTTCAGCAGATTTTACTAAACTAAACTTTGCAAAGAAAAAAAATTGAAAATTGACAAGGACAAGACTCAAAAATAGTTCTTTGTTAACTACATAAACCAGAAATTAGAGGTTGCATCCTAGCTTTGTATGGGTTAAATATGACATACAGAGGGGTTTCATTGGCCTATGCAGTGTTGACCTTCATAATATTTCTTTTGTCCAAATCTTTGAACTTCAAATATTGTGACTTCTCTTTAAAAAATTCAAAAGATATGGTAACCCTGGCATTAATCTTTGTCATGACAGAAATCAGTGTGGGGCAAGACAGGGTCACCCTGTCCTCTGAACCAACACTTTCCCCCTCACCTTCGTGTCCACCCCTCCCCACAGTCTACCAGAAACTGAGGACTAAGGTCGGGCTAATACTGGCCCCCATGCTACTATTTATCCTTTTGTAGTTTTAAAAGGAAATTAATTTTTGTATCTATATGTTCAATATTTTTGGTCTAAGGTCTAGCCCAGTTTACTCAATTTTGATGCCTGCCTGATTTGGTTAGCATTTGAGCTTGTGACCCTGAGTCTAAACATTGTGATTAATCAATATTCTATTAGAGAAACGCTTTTCATGAAAGTGTTGTTTATATGAGCACATGTATATAGATATCTCTCTATGTGTGTATATATATAGAGAGAGAGATAAAGAAAAGGAAGGAAGGAAGGGAGGGAGGAAGGAAGGAAGAAAGAAAAAGAAGGAAAAAGAAAGGAAGGAAGGAAGAAAGAAAAAAGGAAAGAAAGGAGAGAGAACAGAAGGGAAGGAGAAAGAACAGAAGGGAAAAGAGGAAGGAAAGAAGGGAGGGAGGGAGGGATATATATACATTGTACATATGTATGCACATATGTGTATATATATGTGCATACATATGTACAATGTATATATATCCTTCGAGACATTTTCATATCAGTTTCTGTGACATCCTCTGTGCTATTCAGGCTTGCCCCACTCTGACTTGTGAAGCATCTTGTCTTTCAGATGGAACCCCATTGACCTGGTGGATTGGACGGTCCAATGAAAGACACCCCTACTGGGGAGGTGCCCCTCCCGGAGTTCAGCAGTGTGACTGTGGCCTAGACGAGAGCTGCCTGGACATTCGACACTTTTGCAATTGTGACGCTGACAAGGACGAATGGTAATGGGTGTCCTGATCCCTCTGCACTCGTGGAGGAAGCCCACGAAGTGATGCATAAAATGTCCCCTAAGATAAAAGAGAATGGATGAGAGATTCATTATGAACTAGGGCTCCTGAATAACGGTGATTGTTTTAACTTTGGAAACTTCTAGTCCTCGTACTTTCAGGGCTATTGCTGAAATTTGTAACATAAAGCATGTTGCCACACCATCACCCCTTTATATTCTGAACATTCAATTTTCAACAGGAGAATGAAATGTAATATTTAGCTTTGCGATTTAGTCAGCATTTCTTTAATGTGTAGAATATAGGCTTTGGGAGAAGGTGTGGGAGATAGGGATGTGTAATTATACACACTATTTCTTTATTCTCCCATTGTCCTACTGATGATCCAGTCACTGGCCTGCCCTATTATGGCCACTAAATATAGAGAAAAGAAAATTTATATTTATTAAACACCTATTTGATCCTCATAACAAGCTATTAATTCTTTTTTTGTATTTTTTTTGTATTTTTTTTTCTTTTTTTCTTTTTTTTTCTTTTTGCGGTATGTGGGCCTCTCACTGTTGTGGCCTCTCCCGTTGCGGAGCACAGGCTCCGGACGCGCAGGCCCAGCGGCCATGGCTCACGGGCCCAGCCGCTCCGCGGCATATGGGATCCTCCCAGACCGGGGCACGAACCCGTATCCCCTGCATCGGCAGGCGGACTCTTAACCACTGCGCCACCAGGGAGGCCCTTTTTTTTGTATTTTTTATTGAAGTATAATTGATTTACAATATGTTAGTTTCAGGTGTACAGCACAGTGATATTCAGTTTCTTTTCCCTTATAGATTATTACAAGATGTTGAGCATATATCTTGTAATAATCTATAAGCATATATCTTGTAATGATCATATATTTCCTGTGTTATACAGTAGGTCCTTTTTATGATTTTTTAAGACTTTTGTATTGGAGTATACTTGTTTACAATGTTGTGTTACTTTTAGGTGTACAGTAAAGTGATGCAATTATACATATACATATATCTATTGTTTTTCAGGTTCTTTTCCCATTTTGGTTATTATAGAATATTGAGTAGAGTTCCCTGTGCTATACAATAGGTCCTAGTTGACTGTCTATTTTATATATAGTAGTGTGCATATGTTAATCCCAACCTCCTAATTTATCCCTCCCCTCCCTTTTCTCCTTTGGTGAACATAAATTTGACAAAGAAAACAAACTTATTAATATTTCATAATTTTCTCTTTTGCATCTTAAGGTAGAGGAATGTAGATTACAGAGAGGTTAAATACTTCTCTCAATTTTGCACAGGTCTATTAAGAGGTGGATCCAGAATTTGAATTCATGTATAGCTGAGGCCAGACTCTCTCTTCCTCCTCCACAGCAAGTTACTTTTGTAGATAAAGTTTAGTTTTAGTTCTCATGGCCATCACATGTAGTTTTCCTTTGCCCTCCAGGTCAACTGCTTATTTTTTTTTTTACTGTATTGATTATGAAAATATGCACAGAACATTTCCAAACCCACTTTGGTTTTGACTGAATTTAAGACATTCTTTGGTTTTGGCTTTGTAATTGTACTTGCTTCATCAAATGCTGCTCAAGTATAGTTAAGAATTCCTATGTCAACCTGCTCTCAACCTAGTGGAAATGGCTTTTAAGTACTTTCCCTTCACTGTTTAAATTGATAACAGCAGGAGTGTTTCACATAAAATTTTAGGTCCACTAGAAACCTCAGTTCAGTGAGGAAAAGACCAAGAATGTGGTTCTATCAGGTTACACTAGATGGACCACAGCTTCAGAATGTTGTAGGGCTGCTTGGGCCCCAAGTCATGTGACCTGAGTCTGATCTCAGGGAGACAGCAGTGAGCATTCTTGAAGCAGGATCTTAGTTCCCTGCCTAGGAATTGAACTTGAGTAGCCTGGATGAAAACTAGGAATCCTAGCCACCAGTCCACCAGGCGCTAGAGACTAGGAGCAAAATTGCCCTGGCTCTTGCCCTCATTTGAAAGCAAGACTGTTTCAAGGAGGCAAAAACTGCAGAAACAGGTACAAAGTTTATTCTTAGAAACACAGCATAGCATGTGGGAGAGCACACAGGGAAGCAGTTTATTTAGACAGAAGCAAAACAGGAATACACACCCAGGGAGAAAGGGTGTGGGCATTCTCCCTAATGAAGAGGGCCACAGTAACAACGTGGTTAAGTCTTTTATGTAGAGGCAGTTCTTCCGGGTCTTTGTTCTCCTCTGGCCAATTATTTTGCTTCTTTTCCCACATCCGACCTGTCTTAGGGCCCTTCCCAATATGCGTGCACATCTTTTTGCCAAGATGGATTCCAGCGTGGAGGCCTTTGGGAGCTTTGACAACACCTACTATGGGATGGTGCCCCCTCCCTTTTTGATCCCAGAGGAGCCTCCCTGCACATGTGCCGTTGGGGAGGTCTCCTTGACCTTAGGAGTGATAGATGTGGCCCTCCTATCTCTTTACTCCAGGAGAGCTCAGCTCCTGCCATTAACTTTGTCCTTGGAGTGTTAGGGAAAACAGAGCTCCAATTTACTCTGTTTGACAAACTCCCCAGCTGCTCAGCCCAGGGGCCCAGCTATCTTCTACCTCAGGTCCTTTCTCCTAACATCACGATCTTCACAGGGGTCAAATCAGATGCAGTTGACTGGACTTCTCCATTCTGTGTGCTCTCAATCTACCCTGCAGAGCCCTCTGTCACATCTTGGAGGCCTACAAACCAAAAACAACTCTTGTTCTGTTTGGAGACTGTGTCTTTCTTAACATTATATCCCTGAAGACCTACTCTTTGTAGAGTAGAAGATGATGGTAGTTAACTGAATAGATGACTGTAGAAGACATTTAAGGAGGAGGAAGGATCCCAAAATGGCATCTACAAGCTTGAGAGATGTGTGGAAATGCTAAATGGTTGTGTGGCCAGGAAAACATAGTCAAAATCCTCTGCAACCAGCAGTTTAGATTTGCTCAGTTTATTTTGATTTTTTAATTTCCCTTCACCATGCTGACATTAGAAATGTATAGATTTATAGACTTACATGGAAACATGTTCATTTTATTCTGTCTAATCAGAGAAGTTGGTAAGGGGGGTAGAAAATAAAGAGTTATTGAACAGAGGAAGTATTTCTCCTAAGTGCCTTCAATTCTCACTCGCTTGTTGGCTGAATTCTTGATCTTTGCTCACTGTTGCCTTTCCTTTGATGAAACTCTTTGCCTACCAAAGGCTGCCTCAGTGCCTTCCCTTCCTAGAGTACAAATGGCCATGCCTGGGCTTAATTTAAGGAACACTGAGGAGAAGGGCTGGAGAACCACATCATAGCACTTAAAAGTGGAAAATTAGACCATCATATTGAAATGCTGCTACTCTCTCTTCTCCAAGACTTCCCACTGATCATCTCTTCTACTCTGATTCCAGCCTCTCCCTCCTTTGACCTTCTTACTCGTTCACTCACCTTTGAACCCCTCCTATTGACTTCATCATTGAGGTTGTGCTCAGAGAAACTTTTCCTCAACTCTGGTGCTGTCATACCTCTTCCAACATGGCTTATTGCATATTTCATAAGCCTTTGCTCTTCCTTTAGAGCCAGGGGGAAAGCCTCATCATGTGCCACTTTCTGTGGCCAGCAACCTTTTATTTAATTTTAGATGTAGGTTTTGTTCAACAATCAACCTACGAAAGATCAAGAGAAATGATCTGAACTTCCCTTTGTAAAGATGCCGACTTTACCCATGGCTGTCCTAGAGTTATATTGAATATCTCATATATATATATATATATATATATATATATATATATATATATATATATATATATATATATATATATATATATATATATATATATAAAATACAGGGTATAGTATATAAAATACTAAGAACATTTCAGTGTATGATTGTTAAGTGACAATGATGTTTCCTAGGAGTTGCAATATAGTAAACTGCTATCTACTAAATGCTATACAAGCCTAAAAAGTCAGTTTTCTGATTCACTTTACCAATCCAGGTGAGATCAGGAATTTCCTTCTATCCTTCTCATGAGGGAGCAGATTCTGATTGAACTCTTCTAGATTTCACTGTATTAGGACAAGTCATAACCTGTCATAAACGATTCTGGAAAATAATGTATTATAGAGGCAACTGTACGTACTATTCCAGCTGACATTTACTCAAATATCACATGTCTAATGAGTGCCTACTCTGTGCAGTCAGGCAGTCTGCTGTGCAGAGAAAGTCAAGAGCATTACAATCCCTGCCCTTGAGGAACTTGCAGGACAGTGGAAAAGAAAAGGCTAGTTATTTAGCAGTAAATGTAACAGTGTGATGACTTCAGTTATAGACAGAAGCACACATGTGCTTCTTGGTCAACCTGGGGTGCCCATGGGCTGGGATAGTTTGATTTCAAGGAAAAGTGTAGTTAAGATCTGAAGGATCAGAAGAAGTGAGCTAAAATTACTGTAGTACAAGTAGGTGCTGCCATGTATTCAGACACGGAAATGTGAAATAATATAAAAATCACTACTTCCCCCAAATATAAGTATCTTTGTGTAGTTTTTGCACAGTTTTCATGTGGGGAACTTATAGGAGATGTAGGCAGGGAAGAAGGTCAAATCCAGATCACAAAGCTTCTTTTTTTTTTTTTTTTTTTTTGCGGTACGTGGGCCTCTCACTGTTGTGGCCTCTCCCATTGTGGAGCACAGGCTCTGGACGCGCAGGCTCAGCAGCCATGGCTCACGGGCCCAGCCACTCCGCGGCATGTGGGATCTTCCCGGACCCGGGCACGAACTCGTGTCCCCTGCATCGGCAGGCGGACTCTCAACCACTGCACCACCAGGGAAGCCCACGAAGCTTCTTGTATGTGAAATAGCAATGATAGAGCTTTTCTTTGTCTGTAACAGGGGTTGTGGACATAGAACATACATTCAGAGTGAAACACAGCAGAGCCTTGTGGAAATTTATTCATTATTTAAATATTCAATTCTATTATTTACTACAGAAAGGTAAAGCACAAAAGCTGGCACTACTATGAAATGGTCATGTTCTTTAACATTCTTCCAACTTGATTCTTAGGTAACATGTGGTCCAGCTGGCTTTCCATACATTTCAAACTTTTGTCTCAGACAAGCATGCCCCTTTTGGTGTCCATGTGCTTCTAAGAAAGCTCAAACATATTTACCTTATAAACTTCCCTTAAGTTTATGCTCTTGGTAAAGTTATTCAGAATACTGATGTGGGATGGTATAGCATTTAGTAGAGAGCAGTTTGATGTATGACGACTCCTAGATAATATTGTCTCTTAAAAATGTTAAGTATCAGAGAAAGACAAATATCATATGATGTCGCTTATATGTGGCATCTAAAAAGGTGATACAAATGAACTTATTTATAAAGCAGAAACAGATTCACAGACATAAAAAACAAACTCATGGTCACCAAAGGGGAAAGGTGGTGGGGAAGGATAAATTGGGAGTCTGGGATTAATGTATACACACTACTATACATAAAATAGATAATCAACAAAGACTTACTGTATAGTACAGGAAACTCTACTCAATGCTCTGTAATAACTTATAATGGAAAAGAATCCTTTTCCATTTCCCTCCCTGAGGGAAGCCTCAGGGAGATGTGGATCAGGTGTACTATGGAGCTGACTTCTCCTGGGGTTTCCATCCCAACTAAAGAACTAAACAGGAAGAAAAAAAAAAGAAATGAGGAAACTTGTCATGAATAACAATCTCACAGTAAATGATTGTTTGCAAAGGAACTTCTCTTCAACATAATGATTCAGCCTATAGACATCCCCCCAATCAAGTGTTCTCTGATTTAACCACGTCAGATGGATGGGCTGCTGAGAACAAGAAAGGAAACTGGCGACAGCTCCAAGCCTGGGGATCACACAGGAGAGGGTTGGGCTGTATGAGGGGTGGAAAAACAGTCATCTGGGTGGAGGGGTACAAAATGGGACACAGAGGATAGTGGTAGAGGGATTAAAAGGATGGTTGGGTGGTGAGGAGAAGGCAGAGGGCTGGTCCAAAGTGTGCCTCTTCGTGATGGCCCATGGCCCGGATGAAAAGTTTTCTCATCCAGACAACCAGGTAGAGCTAAGGTGAAGCTCTCTTTTCTAACAGCAGGACATTCTTTTATTTATTCATAAGCAAGTATAGAAATGTTTATGTGAGTTTTAGTAACTCTGTTCTTTGCCTCTTGCCCTTACTTCACCCTTGTATGAAGCGACATGGCATAGAACAGAAGGAGAAAATGGTATAAAGTTTAAATTCTGGTTATCTGATCATCCAAAAAAGGAAACTTATTGTTCTTATTTTTTTTTTTTTAAGCAGGATATGTAAGGGATTTCTTTTTTTTCTCAGCATGTGGAATCCTGGAGCTTCAAACTACTCTTTAGCCCTAGAATCTACTTCTCTGCCACAGAGAAATTGTTTAATAAATGGTGCTAAGCCATGAGTGAAAGATGGGTGAATGACTCCTGTTAAATATATTTTTACCTCTCTGCCTTTTGGTACATTGGGCCATGGTGATTCTAGAATTAACTGATATTTGCTGCAGTGCTGGCTGTTACCCACCTTTTATTCTCTCACCAGAAATATTTACTCAAAATTTAACCTCAACTTTTTGCTGCAGGTTGATTTTCTCCCGGCTATCAAAGAGTAGTTAGAAGTGATCATGCTGCTCCCAAAGTTAGCTTTTTATACATTTGTCTTGAGCTGTTCTGTTTGTAAAGACGTGTCTAATCCAGCCCCAGGACCTTGACCTTCACAAGGGCCCTTCACTCCTTTCCCTGGAGACTTAATGAGACAATTGCCTTTAGCAAGAAGATGCTGGTTGCATCCAGGAGTTTAGAGTTTTGCTGTTTCCTCACGTAGGATATTCTTTGCTCTCTCAGGCCTCCTTTGATTTCCCCCAAATCTCCACCTCTGGGATCTCCACACTTAGTGCAGTGAGGATGCTTCAGACTCAGTAGTGTCCTAAATGGGGCAGGAATTCTGAATCCTGAAAGAACAGAAAGGCTCTATCTCTTATTTTAAAAAGTAATATTGTACAATCTCAACTGGTGGCAATTTTTTATTCATAAATGTTATTTATGAGCTATTCCATGTAGAGATTAGGAAGGGTTTATCTGGGTTTTTACTCACTCAGTCCCTGAATTCCATGTGCATCTAGCAATGGAGTCAGAGCCAGAGCCTTGGGTTGGAAAGAGTATGCTTGGCAATAGTAGGCTCTTCATACATTAACTTCTGAGTGAATGAATGAATGATTTTTTTTCCCTTTATCCCCATACTATCTTCCTAGAAAAATATGACCTCCCCTTGCTAGGTATGTTCTGCTGTTTTACTCCTTAAATTGTCACTTAAAGTATATATCCTGGGGCAACTTGATACGGACTTGTTTACACTAACAATCCCATGACTGGGTTTCGGATCGATTTTATTTATTTATTTATTTATTTATTTATTTATTTATTTATTTATTTATTTTGGCTGTGTTGGGTCTTTGTTGCTGTGTGCAAGCTTTCTCTAGTTGCGGCGATTGGGGGCTACTCTTCATTGCCGTGCGCGGGCTTTTCATTGCAGTGGCTTCTCTTGTTGCAGAGCACGGGGTCTAGGTGTGCGGGCTTCAGTAGTTGTAGCACATGGTCTCAGTAGTTGTGGCTCCCAGGCTCTAGAGCACAGGCTCGGTGATTATAGTGCACGGGCTTCGTTGCTCCGTGGCATGGGGGATCTTCCCGGAGCGGGGCTTGAACTCGTGTCCCCTGCGTTGGCAGGCAGATTCTTAACCATTGCACCACCAGGGAAGCCCCTCAGATTGTTTTTAGATAGAGTGTTTTGTGGTACATCTGATAGGACATGATAGAAGACATCACACACTCAAGGGGAAAAAAAAGGAACAATACAAAAATGGGAAAACACAACTTCTAACCAGGGGTTGATCATTTAAAACTAACATATCACATCATTATCTTACAGAATTCTAGATGAAATAAAATAGTTAATACTTCAACAAGTGTAGCATTAAGCCCTGTTTTTGTGCCTTTTGTTCAATGATGCCACCATCCTCTCATCTATTTGGAAAATTTCTAATAAGCAATTTAAGACCTGTTGGTTCTGGAAGACAAAACATAGCTATGAAATACTCTTTTTTTATGATTATAGGAAACACAAATATAGACTGAGGCTTCAGTTGCCTCAGTTACCTGTCAGGCTGTACAACTTTATTATCTCTAAGTTGTCTGTAAAGTCACATTACACATTTTGGGTAACTGCAAAATTGTGAGTATCAGAAATAGATAGAATTCAAAGTCAATATCAAGATTAAAAGTTTACATTTCTTTAGTATATTTTATACAACAGTTTGATTTGGGCAATTGTATACCAAAATATTATCATTTGACTTAAGAATGCAATGAGACTTTGGCTTCTATTTTAATGTGCCTACTTGCCACTAAGTAGCATTACTCACCTAATAGCAGTTTTACTCAGGACCAAATTAGAGGAGCTGCTTACCTTTTTGTCTGCTCTTTAAGTTTGCTTACAGCTCTCAGTTCTGATTCATCCAGCTGAGGTATCTATATTTAACAATGCCCAGGGAGAATAATTTCTCCTGATTTTTAAAATTTAGGAGTTTTTTATTACAAAATAAATATGTCCTATTATTATTATAAAAAATTCAAATATTGCAGAAATATTAAATAAAAAGGAAGCTCCTTCATCACTATCACTTTGTATCATCTTACTTCCACCCAACATGTAAAATTTTATACCTAGAGATAATAGTGGGGCATGTAGGGCACATCTACATATAAATATCTTCCTAAGCACATACCATATTTATTAATATGAAAGTTCATTCAGTTTTTACGAAATGTGAGATTGTATTAAATGTGTTATCTGCAGCTTGTTTTTCTACATGAACTACGTCTTGAAGAGCTTTGACTTGGCATCATTAAATAAGCATAAACATGAATGCCTCCTGTCAATTTTAATGGCTGCAAAGTGAGTTGTCTCATAACTTACAGTTTATCATAAAATAATAAACATTTTATTTTTAAATGATGTTTTACTATTAGAAAAAATATTGCAGTGAACATTTTTGAGTCTTGACATACTTTATTTTCATTTTTAAAGTTATTATTTCTATCGCATAGATTTCTGGCTTGGAATTGTTAAATCATCCACTTTTCTATTTTGATGAATGTGGCCAAATTGTTGAAGGGACTTAGGACTTTATACAGACCACAAGGGAGTCAGTTCAGAACTGGCCTCCCTGAATCTGGGGTGAAATGACAGTCTCTTTGAGCAAGTGGCTTCACCACAGAACTCACTGGGGGTCAAAACAGAGCCCCACAGGAAGGCATTAGTTGCAACCTCCTTTGGGTCAGAACTTGCTGGAACCCTTCAGCAGGTGTGGACAGCTCTGACAGGACCCTGGTGATGTTGTATTCCCCTTCCGTTCTTCCTCTCAGTGTTTGTCATTTCTGTCACACCTGGTCCTGCTCTGAGATCCATGGCAACACTTTCAGCTACCTACAAATAAATACATTCTTTGCATTATTTTCAAAAAGTAGAGTCTTCATCGTTAAGAAGAAGAAGGAGGAGGAAACAGAGGGGAAACAGTTTTATCTCCTTTGCAAATGTGCCTTCTAGATTTTTAGTGAAAATATCATGAGGTAATACATGTAATATATTTAGAACACACACAATTGTGGCTACTTATCCTGGCAGCACCCTCACTTTCAGGATGTAAAATATAATTGACCTCTATGTAATATCATATTATGTACCGGGATGATCAAATCCTGTGTTTGTCACTTAGTGACTATCATTTAGCCTCTCTGAGCTTCAGGCTCCTGTTTGATTGAAGAAAAGAAAAATAAAACCAAAAAGAGAAAAAGAATGCCTATCTCTGGGGAGTGCTGGCTAAGTTGGCATTAATTTGCTCATCTAGCAGATATGCCAGGTATTTAGTTCTCAAAAATGTGTTAGTCATCATTTTTATTATTATTTTCTTTATTTTTACAGTATCTTAAATGAACTATGAGGCAACATTGACTTATAGAAGTTAAACTAATTTCTACGAAAGCTATACATACATATATGCAATAAAATGCATAAGATAACTAACTAGCCTACCACAGCAATCAAATATATCTTTCAGCCATCACACTCTAGGTGAGACTAGGAAAGAGCACTGAAGACCCTTCTCCCCAAAATGGGGCTGCCCTCTGAAAGTTCACTGGTAAAACTCACCATGTCATGGCTGGAGTGTTTCTTCCTCCGTGGAAATCAACAAGGAGACTGCTTGATAATTGTGTCACTGAAGAGTTTGTGGACTCCCAGAATTCCTGTCAAGGTGACCTATGTGTAAGCTCAGAGAATGCAGGGCTGGAAAATCATTGCAAATTAGTCAACTGAAACCTAATCAAAGTGTGTGAATGGAATGGGGAGAGTCAGCCCGAAACCCACAAGGACAACTCAAGGACTCAGGGCCAGGTTATTCCAGCCTGCCTGGAGAAGATGTAGACAGATGTGGGAAACACAGCTTGCACTCACGAGAGAGCCTCTCTCTGCAGGAGCCAGACGAGGCCTGGGGAACAGGAGAGCACACCGGTTATGGCAAAAGTTTTGGTTCCAACCCTAGCCTCTCCACTTGCCAACAGTGCCCCCTGAGAATTTGTATCTCCTCTTTCAACCTCTGTTGCCTCTGCTGCACAAGGCAGGCAATGTTATAATGCCATCATAGGGCTGTGCCAAGGGTGAAACAAGATCAGGTGTAAAACTCTATTCGTGTGCTCACCTAGACAGAGAAAGGTAAGAGGTGGCTCCCATCCTCAGGTCCTGAGATGTGAGATTCTCAGCTGAACCCCAGAGCCATCAGTAAGTTTAAGAATAGCAGCCCCACACCCAAGCAGGGCCTCTAACATATGGATCTTTTTCTTTAGGAAGAGCTCCTCCAGTAAAAGGCAAGGGTGGTTTTAAATTGCATTTTATTTTCTACTCTAATATGTTAAATATTTTGGAATTTGGACCCTACCTGTAAGAGATAGAGACTTCTTTACAAGGTTTGAAGCAATAAAGTACATCTTGTGGTCCACATGTGTGAGTATGTTTCTGGAGGTGTGGACACAAGTGAGAGGGAGGGAGGGGGCGGAGAGAGGAAAAGTAAGGGGCAGGTCAGGTAACTATCTCCCAGACCCAGGCTGACTCTGGACCTCAGAGTAAAACTGAGGCCAGGAGGATGAGGATAGGGCAGCTGAACAGAGACCTAAAGTTGGGGAGTTTGGTGGAAGTCGTCGGTCAAGAATGAAGGAGGAAGTGAGGAAAAAGAGGAGACATGAAGATCTGCAGGTGTACGGCCTCAGCAGCTGAGAGCCTGGGACCAAGGCCTGGACAGAACTGAGTATCAAGTAGGGTGGCCGATCCCTGGGGAAGTGACCAGTGGAGGGGGTTTGAGCATATTAGTTAAGAGATGATGATTGATGTCCAAAGGAGATCTTTCATAGGTAGTTGAATGAATATGTATTCCTCGGAAAATGCATGTGAGTGTGTGAGTGTGTGTGTGTGTGTGAGTGTGTGTGTGTAACAGGAAAGAAGGCAGCACTGTAAAATGCTGCAGCAACGTGGAGTAAGTTAGGGACTGGCATTTCCATTCTGTGGAAATGAGCGATTCTCTGAAGTTTCAGGGGGCTGGAAGGAGAAGAGGTCAATTTTGGTAGGTCTGGGAGGAGAGTGAGAGAGAAGAAAAAATGCAGACTTCCTGTGAAGAGCTTTTATGGCACTACTGAATGTTTCTTTCTTTCTTTCCTATCCAGAACAGGTTAATCCCATGATGCCTACAAAAACCTTCAACCTTGCTAGTACTTTTTAAAATCAGTTTTATACTCATAAAATCTGGAGGACCATTTACATTTCTTAACAATAAATTAGTATTGGGTAAACTTTGGCTGTATTCACATACCAAGACCAGATTTTGTTTTCTCACATCTACTTGAGAAGAGCCCTATGGCTTGAGTTTTCTTAAAGTATTTACTGAAGAAATGTAGTTTCTGAAAATGTTAAATATATGCCAACATCGTTTTGTTTTGCCCCTCATGTTTCTTGTACTAGGGACTGAAATCAAGACTCCGGATATGGCCTGGTCAGTGTGGGGGCGCAGCTAGAAGGATATTATCCTCTGGTGTGGACTTGTCTATGTGACCACAGTCAATGTTTGCACTTGCTGTTTTGTCAACCAAGTGACCCTTGAGCTCATTGTGTGCTTCTTGTCATCTAATCCCTTAGGTTCTTCTTCTTTTTTTTTTTTTTTTAAGTCTCAATAAGGAAGACAAAAGGTAAATAATGCCGTAACCAAAGTTAAAATAAAATTATTGTCAAGCATCGATATGGCATTTAGGCTTGTAGAACTGTTTATGGGCCTCATCCTGGCTATACCACTTTTGCAGCCACAGCAAATGGAGTGCTTCATGTCTCCCACTCAACAGAAAGGTATGCAGAGTTTCCTGAGAATAATTCATTCAGAGTCACAGAAGGGTTTCCAAGGGACCTGAGGTCTTGAGTTCTTTACATAATTTTCTAGGTTTATCTTCTTTGTGAATAATGTGTTATATGTTACTTTTGGGTGACTGAAAGAGAGAAGAATATAAAAAGGAAAAAAAAATCTCTCTTAATCAGCTCAGTCACCCAAATGATGCTATAAAAAGAATTGCAACAGTTAACCAAAAACTGGCTGACAGAAAAAAAAAATGGCAGTATATGAGTCTTCACTGCACTTTAATGATACACTAAAGAAATCAGTAGCCCCTGTTCTGCTCTGCAAACCTGATTTTGGTAAAGTCCCTAGATTCAGATAGAAAAACTAAGAGGAGACCACATTGGCTAATTCTGTGCCATACTTTTGCTCTTGAGAATATTTGAGTCTTTTCCTTAATGTGCATGTTTTATCATTAGGACACATGTGTTTCTTGAGGACCATGTGTCTGTTATCTATTCTTTATGCCCTTCAAGCTTCCATAAGCTGGGATCTTTGGCTGGCCAACAGTGGGGCACTTTTTCTTATTTTCCTTTCAAAAATTCTTTGTATTTTACATTTTTTTTCACACTTGACTGGGACTTTCAATAACTATTTATTGAATCCTTACTATGTGATAGTCAACATGTGAACTTTTATATACATTATCTACTTTGATTTATACAACAACATCGAATTAGTATTATTATCCCCATTTAAGAAATTAGGAAACTGAGTCCCAGGCTGACCTCATGACATCATACAACCCATGTGTTGAGGCACATGTTTTAAGCTAGGTCCGTCTGGCCTAATGACAATGCCTTCCCACTACAGCACAATCATTTTTGTACTTATAAAGTACATAAGCACCCTTTGCCTTTAGGAAGAGTCTTGTATATTGTTCCAAAGGAAGACAAAGTCTATAAAGTGTTTGCCCTTGAGAAGACAAGTTCATACAAAAGCCAAAGGAAAACAATTTCGTGTGTAGAACATCAACTCTACAGCTGCAGTTTGTATCATTTTTTATGCCACCCCCATTAATCTACCCATTAATACTTTGAAATGTTTGAATCAGCCTTGTCGCTCACACATTGAATTAAATCCAAACACTATTCTCACTGTGATGCTAAGAGCATGAATGAACTTGCAAAGTCCCTTGATGCCCAGGTGACCTGTAGGTTGAACACAGCCCTCACCTGTTTTATTGGTCAGTTTTATTGCAGTGTTGATTCCCACCATACTTTTCTTTTTTTTGAAGAATTTAAATCCATTTCTAAGATTTGAAAAATTGAGAAATTTTATGCTGATATTCCAGTCTGGCCCACTGGTCCTACATTCATGAAGAGCATAATTACCTGTTAGGAATGAATGACTATCACTGTCTCCTATAGAGAGAACACTACTTCCTCCCAGTCTTCCTCTTGTTCTTTCTCTCTCTCTCTCTTTCCCCATGACACTGAAGCTGTGTGTCATGTCCCATTTATCACCTAACACAAAGCTGGTTTCATTCATTTTTATTACTTTCCTGGCCCCTGTAGGCATTTGAGTTTTTTTTCTACCACATTAAACAACTTTGGAGAGATTTTTAGATTTTATATAAAAAGTATTTTTGGTAATATGCTCTGCATCATCAAACTAAATATGAAGTTCTTTTTCTCTGTTATTTGGAAGAGATTTTTTATTCTTGGAGCAATTTTGTATATTCCAATACTTTGGCGCCAGGACATCAAATTGATACAGACAAGATGCCATAGTGTATGAGGGAGACAGTGGTTGGCACTGAGGGACAGACTTCAGAATCTACCATTTTCACCTTGAAAATGAAAGAAGAATTGGGGAGAAAGAAAATCCTATAGTAATGTAGAGTTTCTACAGGAGTTTGGTCTTTATTCCACTTTGGTTACTTGAAACTTGCTTTGCAATGTCTGCTTGAAAAAAATATTAGAACATGAAGATTCTAATTTTATTCTGTGTATATGTGACATTCATAGATGTGCTTTCAAATAGACACAAGAATCTTATTCCAGATCCTTTGATTGGCCTCTTAAATACAGGTACTCAAATTACAGACAATGGATAGTGCATTTCTTTACATTTTGGGTGAATAGACCTGTAAGGGTATATGTACAAGTGAATATTTGATTTGTTTATAACCAAGATGAGTTAGTGCGTTTTTCTACAGATCTCAGGAGTTGTATGTCTAATCTTAACATTTAATTTTCCACAATGTTCTGTGTAGTGTGGAGACCTCCAAGACAGAATCATAGCTCGATGTATGAAAAGATAAATTGACTTGTCTGAAGCTGCAGTGATTCAGGGGCAAAAATGAGAACTCAAATGACTGTTAACACTACTATTTTTGAGCATTTACCATAGATCAGGCACCATGACTATATCATATCATTTACTTCTCTCTATAACTCTGTGATATAGGCATTACCTCCATTTTTCAACTTAGGATACTGTGGCATCTCAGAAATAAAATAATTTGCCCAAGCTAATTATGGTGGAAACTGGGGATCCGGGATTTCAGAACAAATCTGTGTGCTTCTAAATCTATGTCCTTAAAGCACTTCATCACACTGCTTGGACCTTGCCATGCATCCTTAATTCATAACTTGACACATTATTTTCTTTGTCTTTAGACTCAGAGCTGTAAAAAATATGCAAAGGATGCTGAGATATAACATTGATTTTGAGTGGTGTTTTTTTTTTTTTTTTTTTTTTTGTGGTACGCGGGCCTCTCACTGCTGTGGCCTCTCCCGTTGTGGAGCACAGGCTCCGGCCACGCAGGCTCAGCGGCCGTGGCTCACGGGCCCAGCCACTCCATGGCATGTGGGATCTTCCCGGACCAGGGCACGAACCCGTGTCCCCTGCATCAGCAGGCGGACTCTCAACCACTGTGCCACCAGGGAAGCCCTTGAGTGTTTTTTGAGTGTGGTGTTGATGTCTTTGTGTCTACAGAGAGAGAACCAATATGAATTAGCTCCTCTGTGTTCTCATAAACAAATTGCTACATCATATACCTTGCCTTGATTGTTGTGGCTTGGTGCTGTGTCTCCCAGTTCTCAGGAACAAACAAGATGATGCATCCTGTGCTTACCTGAGGCTGTGTGGCTGGACAGTCCAACCCACCCATGTGCAATTATCAGACTGCCTTATATAATTCAGTTCAGCTCAGATTAACATATATTTATGGCATACTTGTTAAGTTTAGGGTTGAAATAGACACCAAGTGACTAGACCCCTGCCTCTTCTGCCCTGTGGCCATAGACAAGTTATCTCATATCTCTTAGCCTCAGTTTCCTCATTTGTGATGGAAATAATGGTACCCACTGCATAGGTGTGTTACTTTTCCCCTAGTACATTTCTGGCTCAAAATCACTGCATATTCATTCAATGTCAGTTTCTTACCTACATTTCCTTTTTACTCTCAGTAAAATGGTGTGTCCTTACCATGAGTCCAAAAACACAACACAAAAAAAGAGAGATGCAAGAGGGCAGAGATATGGGGATATATGTATATGTATAGCTGATTCACTTTGTTATAAAGCAGAAACTAACATACCATTGTAAAGCAATTATACTCCAATAAAGATGTTAAAAAAAAGGAAACATGAATAGCTTAACCCCATTCATTTTTAACTTTCTTGTCAAAGGATGACTAGTCAGTTTCCTAGTTGTATAATTAACAGAGACAAAGCCAGAGTCATTAACAATAAAGATCTCTAAAACATAGAAAAAAGTAAAAAGCAACAAACCACCTAGAGTTAAAAGGTGATAAGAAACATCCTAAACTGATTAAAACCTGTTGGCAGGTGGCTGAAACAAGTCCTTGGAGTGATTTTAAGTGGCTTTATGATGCTTATTTCAAGTTAAGTTACTGAGATAGCCGATCTCTTCATGGAGAGAGGTAACGTTTCATGTTCCATCAGCACTGCATTGGGCAGGTGGGGTCCTGTGAGCTACAAAAAGCAGCAGCAAGCTCTGTAAACTATCTGCTTTTCTGGAAAGACTTAAGGAAGATGTAAAATGCTCTTGTATTTGGAAGCTGGCCATGGGTTTTGTAATTGGCATCCCAGACTTTCATGCATACCTATGAGATGAAAGGCCCTCTGTTATTCCCCTGCTGCCCCAACCCTGCAGCAACCAGCAAAATCACTTTTGAAAAGAGGAGGCTTGTTAAAGAATCCCTAGATTACCCACATTTTCTCCTCTCTTTTCTTAAATTTATGTTTTGCAGGACAAATGATACTGGCTTTCTTTCCTTCAAAGACCACTTGCCTGTCACTCAGATAGTTATCACTGATACCAACAGATCAAACTCAGAAGCTGCTTGGAGAATTGGTCCCTTGCGTTGCTATGGTGACCGTGAGTACTAAATTGAAAGAAGATTTCTCTCTGTCTTACATAAGCACAAGATGTTTTATTCCCTTATCCTTTTTCCCTGCAGTGTCCCCCAGTCTTGCAAATTATCTACATGCCCAGTGCTTTCCTGTACCCCATTCAAAAACAATGAACCATACTCAGGATTTTTTTTCGTTTGCAGGACACTTCTGGAATGCGGTATCATTTTATACAGAAGCCTCTTACCTCCACTTTCCTACCTTCCATGCGGAATTCAGTGCTGACATTTCCTTCTTTTTTAAAACCACGGCTTTATCTGGAGTTTTCCTAGAAAACCTTGGCATTAAAGACTTCATCCGACTTGAAATAAGCTGTAAGTGTTCTCATTTATGAATTTAATATAACTGGTCAACAGAAGTTTTAATCTTATCTTTGCCACCAACAACTAGTTTATTATTTAGATTATCAAATTAATCTCCCTGGGCCTCTGTCAAATTAACAATGATAATTTCTAGTTCCTTCTTATGCTTTTTGTTTTATTATTATTTATCAGTGTTTAAAGAGTCATTCTCTCTTCAAACTAGTGCATTTCCGAAATTCCCATAATTTATTTATGGTGTCTTTTATCTGATCCATGGGCATTTATTACCTATTCTTTTTTTTTTTTTTTTTTTTTTTTTTTTTTTTTTTGCCGTACGCGGGCCTCTCACCGCTGTGGCCTCTCCCGCCGCGGAGCACAGGCTCCGGACATGCAGGCCTAGCGGCCACGGTCCCAGCCACTCCGCAGCATGTAGGATCTTCCTGGACCGGGGCACGAACCCACGTCCCCTGCATCGGCAGGCGGACTCTCAACCACTGCACCACCAGGGAAGCCCTTACCTGTTCTTTTAAGCTTCCACACCACGGAACTTTTTCATTGCAATTTCTATGGAAAGCTGAAGACATTAGTATTCTGCATTCTATTTATACTTGAAGTGAAATTTTTGTTGTACTTTTTCTCTGCAAGTAATTTCTTGACTTATTTCCCATCACCAGGAGTATGTGACTGACCAATCAGAATTTCCATCGTTTCTCTACTACTTCACCATGAATAGGGGTGTATCTAGTGAGTTAGGTGTCAGGACATGGATCATTTTTTAACATCCCATCTCCTATATACAAGTTATATTAAGAAATAATCATAAAGTTAAAGGAAAAGTAATACAAATGCAGATGGGGAAGTGTTCTGTTAATAAACTTTTATTTGTAATCATGCCAGTAAAAATATTCCAGTACAAAAAAAGAAACACAATACAATAAAGAATTTTAATCTCATTCATTCATTTTTTATATAAAAGGGAAAAATACCTACATACTGGTCTTTTCAAGTAATAGTAGTAACATTAAGAGTTTTGTTCCTTAGACTTGACTTATGCAAATTTGTGAATGAGTTCATCAGAATTGATTTTCTTTTTACGTCCATGTTCAAAGAGAGTATAATCAGATTTGTCCGTTTATCTTCTCTCTTACTGATCAAAGGATACTTTTTATTAACTTTAAATTTAAAATGTTTTTCACATTAAGCAATAGATATAAACATTTTAGGAAAGATTTTAAACATAAGGCTAAGTTTGATAGAGATTCATAAAAATCCCATTTTATAATAAATTCCAGAAATTGCTATTATCTCTATGTATTTTTTTCATGATCAATGTTAGCCACTTTCAAATAACTCTGAAATAAAAAAAAACACTAAAATATTTTTATTAGAAAATTCATCATGGGTTACTATTCTACTTGGTAAAACCTTACAGAGTTCCTAAGGTTTTAGAGTTGCTTAAGCTCTCTTTGGGCACAATTTGTGTTCACAGCCCCTGTGGTACTATATATTCCTTGTTTCAACAGTAGATCTAAGTTAAACAATGATAGCACAGTAACTGTAAAAATGGGAAATCAGAAATTGAGCTCTTATTCTTAAAAAAAAAACACATATATGAGTCTTCATGTTCAGGAGCCAATGGTACATCAGGAGTTCTCTATATTAGCTTCCCTCTTGAATATAATATGTGGTAGGTAATAAAATGTACTATTTGAAGCTTACACATTATTAAAAATTAATACTAACATCAACATTTGTTACAACTTAAACCTACAAAAGTTCCCCCCCCCCGGTGGAGGAATGTTTCATTGCTGATATTATTTAGAATTACTGGTGTGTAGCAATAATAAAAAACAGATCTACTTTTAGTTGCTTTTGCTAGTTTTCTGATTCTCTGCATTCAGTATACCCAATTCTTTCTTATACACAAGGTGGACTGCTCCCACCATCTTGCCCTTATTAAAGCTGTGACCATGAAGACTTATGCTTTTCATTAGGTGCCTCATTTACCTGGTTTTAAATGCATGTTTTTTATGATTTGATTGTGGCAATTGACCATATTACAATAATAATGTGACAGCATGAAATACCCTTGAAAACCTAAGTAATAATGTCTTAGCAACAGAAACTTGGAAATTTGAGAGCTCCAGAAAAAGAGACAAAAGTACTGGCTGGAGGAGATGGCTGAAGTACATGTACAGGTCTCCTGCAGAGCACAGAGCAGCTAAGTGTTTCTTCTGCAGCTACAGCCCAATACAAAGAAAGGCATCTCTTTAACTGAGAGTTGTAATCTCCTTTTACTCCAATGATTTAGACTACTAATGACAGGAAGCTCTTGTGGCTTTAGTGTGAAATAAGATCCCTCATAGCTACCTTGGCCAGGCTTTAAATATGTGGAGTTGAGTGCCAGCCATTTCCTAATATGGATATAATAACCTCAATGTAAATTTAATAACAATCAGGCCCTAAGGCCTTTCGATTCATTAAAGCAGCAGCAAATGTCATGACATATTATCACAAGGTAATGAGTGATGATTTCATGTTAATTATATTTCAGTGTCCAATTTGTTTGTACTTCCTCATACTATATTTTGTCCTTTGGGTTGCACAAAAATGTTTTCAGTGCAAGGGGTATTAAATCTGATAAAAATTTAAAATCCATTGATGTCATTGTTCAGTGCACACTTTTTCACCAGATCAGAGAATTTGTATTTTTTGAAAGAGAAAGATTTTGTATAAACTTGTTTAAAGTACGAGGCCTCAAAATTTTCAAAATATTTTGTTTTATTATTATTATTTAAAAGGAAAAACAAACAAACAAATGGGGCTTATCTTGCATTTCTTACTAACAGCGGCACTCAACCTATGTCTTTTACACAGATGGAATTTTCACCCTAAAGTGTTCATAGTAAGATTCCTCTACAGATCAGCTTCTTAGAAAGAAAATGGCCTTCACATAAATGTAGTAGATTTCTCAAGTAGATCTCTTCCTCATCCCCAAGGAGTAGTCCTCTGTAACTATCCAAACAGAAGTTTTCAAAATTGATGTATCCGAATTGTTGGACAGGGAACAAGAAGTTTACCTAAAATTTTCAATTTATTTCTTTCTGGATCACTTCCAACTAAGACATTTGAATTTTGTAGCTTTAAGATTAGTCTATATTCTATGAAAGGCAAGATGTTTCATTATGTCCTCAAGTCTTAATGGATTTGTTTCAAATGAGACTGAGAAAAAAATAGCTATTTTGACAATTAGCTCACAATGGCTGTGCAGGTTGAAATAGATATTTTGGAGTGGATGGGGGATCAGAAGGAAATGGCTGTTGAGGTCAGTATGGCATAGCGGAAAGAGACTACTGGTTAGAACCCAATGTGGATTCTAATTTCTTTTTCTCTAACTCTAATTGTGAGCAAGTTCCTCACCCGTTCAGTGCTTATTTATGAAAATGGAATTGTTGATGCCCATATGTCAATCAGATGCATTTGGCTGCAAGTAAAAGAAAATTCAATCTTAACTGGTAGACACAAGGATGGGAATTTATTGGTACCAAGACACGTGACCAAGTCCGGAATTGGTGGGGCACTTTATTTCTGGTTGGATTCAGGAGTTTAACAAATGTTAGCAGTGGTCTAATTTATTTCTCTCCCTGTTCTGAATTCTGAATCTCTACTTTCGTCAAGGCTATCTTTCCATCAAGAAGGAGCCACATTTCAGCTGGTGGGAAAGCACTTCTTTGCCAGCTGTCCACACAATCCTCCTGATATGCAACTCCTCTGACTACCTAGGAACAAATGCCTCTAGACAGGGAAGTAAAGATTTCAGACTGCTTTTTGCCAGAGCCCAGCCTTATCCCTTGGGTGGTAGGGGCAGCTAGCTGACCTTAAAGCCTGTAGGGGGAAAAAAAGATCATTTTCACTTCTAAAAGTCTGAGTTTTTGGATGAGAACCATGTGATAAAAGACAGAATAACAAGAGGAAAAACAAACAGAAGTTTATTAACATGTATACCTCATGTAGGGATGGGAGATACCCAGAGGAAATGAGTGACTCAACAAGGTGACTTAGACCTCCAGTTCATATGACATATTAAAAAGAGAACAATAAATTTTTGGAGAAATAATAGGATAAAGGAAAGCTGTTTTAGGCTTCAGAAGTAGAGATAAAGGCTAGTTAGTCAAGTTTGTTATGTAGATTCTTCTAGTGGCATCTCGAGGCTGATAGGGTCTAACGTTGTCTCCAGGTGATTAATGTTTGTCCTCTTAGTAGAGAGGGGAGGAGGGATGGAGGAACAACTAAATCTATATCTATACCTCTATATCTATATCTATATCCTCATCTATATCTATATATTCTAGAAGTTTGAGTTCTGACTTTCAAATGTATCATATCAATAATATTACCAACTGTGATGGTAACTTGAAGATACAATCCTCAGATCCTCAAGAATAGGAAAGATTAATTCTAATAATAATTATATTTATACTAAATGGTTGAGTATTGTAATTAGACATAGTACTGAATGTTTTATATTCATTATTTAATTTTGTTTTCAAATAATCTCATCTATAATCATCAAGATATTGCATTATGATTTTCATGTTCAACTCACAGTCCAATATGCAGATGAGGAAGGTGAGCCTTGAGAGGGTAAATAACACACCCAACATCACCCAGTAAGATTCAGAATCCAGGATTCAATCCTTTGCTCATTTGAACAACTCCCTGCTCTGCTTTGCAAAACTGTTTCAAGAGCCAAGAAGGTGAGAAAATAGCATGATTTTCCTCCATGTTTTGAGGCATAGGACATTCAGCAGGTCTTTACAACTTAATGTAAAACTGTGTGTGCTTTTTTTCTGGAATAGGAGCTACAGTTGTCATCAGCTCCTCCAAGAGTCCATGTCTCCAAAAATGTTTAACAATATTTCATTTACTTCTCATTCTACAGATGAATATGTGGGAGGTCAGAGAGGTTAGGAGACTACATTAAGGCCCTGCATCTCTTCTTTATTCCATTATGGTTCCTGAGACATCTCACATGCCTGACCTGTGTAGAGCTGAGAACACAGAGATGGTGTCACAGTTTGAGGAAGGAAGAACATTGTACAGGAGACTTAGAAGGCATCTTCTCATCTCCTAGGACCACTTGGTGTACAATCTCTCATGCCTGTGGCAGGTTCCTCCACTTGACATGCTCCTTCTTGGTCAGTCTTCTCAAAAGTATACCATGAGCTCATTTTGTTTCATTCATCTCTGCTTAGCACAGGCCCTGGCTGGGTAAAACCCCACTAAAAGACTCCAGTGACTCCTTTGCTTTGTCTTGAACCATAGGGTGTAAATGATAAGGGAGGATATTTGTCAGACAGTTGGAGGGAGAAGATGGTAAATTCATGATAGAGGTAATGCTGCCCCTGGGCCTCCAGCTTTCCCATTTAGAACCACTGAGCTATGCCCATCCCCCCAGCAAATGAGATCTAGTTGACGTTGGCCTCAGGTGTCCTGTCCACCAAGTCACTAGCCAGTGTTGGAAGTATCACCATGTACTTACATTTATTTTCATTCAGTTTTTTTCCAGGCACCCATATTATATCTAGCTTTGACTGCCGGGTAGGGACTGCATAGGTTTTGGGGATGGTGGTTTTCTCATAGGACAAGTGGGTTAAAAAGTGAGCTCCAGAGACACATCACCTGGACTTAAATCCTGACTCTGCCCCCTCTGGGTTGGAGTGGCTTCTCAGCTATCTGTGGGTCAGTTCCCTCCTCTGTAAAATATTACCTTTCTCATATGATTGTAGGGAGTTGATTCATGAAAAATGCTTAGCAGAGTACCTGGGTCATGGTAAGCGCTCAATAAATGTTAACTATTATTATTGCATTTCACTGATTCTCCCCTAGTTCTAGGAGGAGTGAGTTGAACATAGTAGGTTTTTAATAGTGACTTGAATAAAGTTAAATAATAATAATTTTAGAAAGTTTTTAAGCAACCTAACACCTTGGTATAAAACTAAGAAAAAAAATTAAAGAAAATTACAAAATTGCATTTAGTGTGTGCAGGGTAACATTTTAATGAATGAAATTTTAGTTTGATGGGAGCTTCCTGTACACAAGGCCCAATCCTAGGTTCTGGGTGTCCAATTCATCTATAGGTTACACACTAGCTAGGGAGACAGATCATAACCAGATCGTTACACAACAGAGGGATAAATGCGGGGGCAGAGATAAGTGCAGACCAGAAACTAACAAGGAGGTAGTGGTGACAGGGGGTAGCAGGTCGTCACAGCAGTGGAGCAAGCCTTCCTTCCATAGCGATGTGCTGTCTGCGTGGAACTGGATATCCACAAGACCAGCTTTGCAGGAAGGCTTTTAGCAAAATCTTTAGCATTCCTCCCCTTCAACTTCAAGAGTCTTTACCTATGTTTTTAGAGAGAAATACATTTATGCTCAATATTTCAGTAATTGTTTATTTGGTCTCAAGATAAGCAGGGCTGCAAGGTAGCATTGGTGGCCTGATAAGAAACAAGCAATGGCTCAAAGGACCAACTTCACTCTTATTTAATCTTTCAATTGTTGAATCTGATTTGCTCCCTTCAATTCTGTTTCCATTAATGCATGGGTTTATGAGCCAAAGACAACTGACGTGGGTTGGTGAACCATGCCACGGTGATGATAATAACAATAGCTATCATTGTTGAGTACATCCTACATGCTAGGCACAGTTCTAAGAACTTTGTCAGGATGAATTTATAAACAACCTGACAATTAGGTATTGTTTTTATTCCCTTTTACAAAGGATAAAAGTAAGAGGTGACAAGCTCGAAAACTTACCTCAGGTCATAGGGGCTGCCAGAGTCCATGTCTCAAATCCCATTTGTAAAGCTTCTATCTTATTGCCTCTCTTTGCAGTCAGGGCTCACATTCACCAGGAAGCCAAAAAATTCAAACTCTCTGCTACTTGAAATTCTGCATATTGGGGGTTTCTTATACCAAGTCTGGCTTTCTGTTGGGGTTTAAAGCCTGAGGAAGGAGTGGTCCAGGGTGATGACTGACCTTTGGTATTGCTGAATCTTCAGGTCTGCTAGTTGATGACCTTGTCAAAGAAATACACATGTTCTATCTCAGGTGTAAAGGAGGGGGGCCATCACAAGGTGCTGATAAGGAGGGGAAGGTCTGGAATATGAAGACTGCTGTTCCTGAGAGGGGACTGTCTTCCCCTCAACTTTAATTTATAATTTACCTCTCCACATCCTTCAGATTTAGAATTCTAACATAATAAAAGAAAATATAAGAAGATATACTAAAATTGAGAAAAAAGATGGCGATTATACTTTTGGAGTCAGATTCTACTTACTCTCTAGGCAACTTCAAGTGAATTATTTCATTTCTCTGAACTTTCATTTTCTCACCCATAAAATGGGCATAAAAGTAATATAAAAACTCTTTCTCATAGAGTTGCTTTAAGGATTAAAATGAGAGAATCTATGGGCAGTGCTCCTCAGAGTGCATTGTATTGCTGTGCTGCTTCTACTTCTCTCTCTCTCTGTTAATGGTGATAACATCACCGTCACCATCCCCAACATCATCATGACCACCACCATCACCACTATCACCACCATCACCATCGCCACCATCCTCACTACTACCATCACCACAATCACCATCACCTTCACCACCATCACCATTATCACCACCATCAGCATCACCACCATTACCATCACTACCATCATCATCATCACCACCACAACTATCACCATCATGACCACCACTATTATCTTCCTGTCATCATCATCATCAACATCATCATCATCACAGGTAGCATTTCCCCTTACTGGCTCTTTCCTGTCTTGTACGATAAGCAGATTGCTATAGAAGGGCACAAAGGGTCATGGGAGGAGCTCTGCGTGGGGAGATGGGGGGATAGGGTTGTGTTTGTTCCCAGACACTGCCACTTGCAGTGATGCAGACAAGGCACTTAAAATTTCTGAGCCTCCTTTTAAAAAAAAGTCATAGGAACAGCATGAATTCTTGTATCATATGTATTGATGAAATAATACATTATAGAATAATAATATATATAATACACATAATAATATGTTATATATATATATATGAAATACATTATTATAATATGCATAATGAATAATACCAAGCACTGGACTTTCCAGGGTGTGGTCTTCTCCTCGCAGGAGTGTAGCTGCTTAGCTAACCAAGTATCTATAGCTGTCCATGAGGACACAGTTGAAGTCAGAACAGATCCAGAAAACCCAGAACCTTGGAGCAGGTGCATTTTGTCAGATCAGCATCAGTGACTCTGGTCCCTATCCTGTTTCTCGAATTCTCACAATGAGAACCAAGTGGGACAAAAAAAGAGCTTGAGATTTAGTAGTTGGTAGTTATTACCATTAATGGTAATTTTAATACTACAGGGATTTCATCTGAAGGCCGCTCTACCTAGCTATTGATGTATGATCGTTTTTATCATTCGTTCAGGGTATGCTTGTGCCCTAAATGCACTGACGACTCCCTTCAACTTTCTACCTGTTTCCTTTTTGGTTTCAGCTCCTTCCGAGATCACTTTTGCCATTGATGTTGGGAATGGCCCCATAGAGCTCATAGTCCAGTCCTCTTCTCCTCTGAATGACAACCAGTGGCATTATGTCCAGGCTGAGAGGAACCTCAAGGAGACCTCACTCCAGGTGGACAACCTCCCAAGGATTACCAGGGAGACATCAGAGGAGGGCCATTTCCGGTTACAGCTCAACAGCCAGCTCTTTGTAGGTAGGTGACATCTTAAGGTGCCCTGTGTGCTAAAAACCCTACAAGACCACTGTGGAACCAGGCCCAAGGAAAATTCCTATTTTATTTTAGACCTGGGAAATGATTAAAATATTTCATAAGGCATTTATAATTATAAACATAATTTCACAGATTCTTCCTTACTAGATTTATTAGCTACAACAATGGAAGATGATGTCATCGCTTAGCAAAATTTGAGGGGGTTTCAAACTCTATTTGTATCTTTTCTCCTTGTACATATTATATCTTCAGATGTCCAGGAACCTCTATTACTTTTCATTCCTATCATCAAAACCTACTCTTAGAAAAAGAATGTATCAGCTATTTAAACCTTATTAGAAGTTGACTTTAAGTCAGTAGGCGACCATTCACCCTTCCTAGTGATACCTGACTCCTGATAATTATTGAGAACCATGTAATGAAATACGTTACAGCATCTCCAAGGGATTTAGGGCATCAGTAATATGGTGGTGGAGAGAGCTACTGATTTTTAAACTAGGAGCTTCTTTGATACTCCCTGAAATCACGTCACTTAGGTGGCTGCCTGATAACTTGCACAGAAAAGAAGCCCTGGTCCCTAAGCAGACGTCTCTCCACTGGTCATTTCCACCGTGAGACTCAGAATCAACCTTTAGATAAGTTGTTCCTCTGAACTGGCTGCCACTGCTGGCAGTAGGGCCTGGGAAGGCTCAAATATCATTCACTGAATCATTCATTCATTCCACAAGCAGTCAGTGAGCACCTAAAACAAATCAGGCACCTTGTCAGGTGGTAGGAATTGAAAGATGACTTGTGCAATGAAACTTCTTTTCAAAGAGCTCACTCTGTGTGTGTGTGTGTGTGTGTGTGTGTGTGTGCGTGCACACACTGTGTGAGAGAGACAAAGAGGCAGAAAGAGAGAGGGAGAGAGAATTTAGCCACATTAGTCCAGGTAGGAAAGGTCCGCCTTATAGCTACAGTTTAGAAAGGATTTTTTGAAAGTAGGTTGAGCAGGGCTTATAAAGCTTTAAAGACAAAATAGAGCTGGAAATGTTAGGGATACTGTATTATTATCAAAACCAAGGCACTGCTCTTACAAAAAACTTGAAGTTCAGACAGTAGCATAAATTGGTTCCAAAATCTGCCAGTATACCCAGATTTACTTTTCTTTCCTTATGTATTTATTTTACCAACTCTTACACTACATAGCTTTACTGCTAGTAATGAAATGCCGTCAGCAATCAATGGGTGTTTCTTACTTGCTTCCTTTAAGTTTGGGTCTGTTCAACTTTTAACTCTGAGGAAATCTGTCACTAAGAACACACCAGATAAAAGAAAAGTAACAGAATATGTAATCTCTCTTTCCAACAGGAATCATATTTCTTTCTTCATCTATCATGTTTTACCTATCCATCAGAAGCTAAGATATGAGTGATTAAAAATGTTTTTATGATGAAAAAGTACTCACTTAATTAACCTACATCAGTGATATGATTTAGTATTAAAATATATTTTTTAAATTTATATTGATGTTTTCATTCTATTTAAACATCACCTTTTATTGCTCTGAATAAATTTGCTAGTCATCAATATTTAATGTCATTTTTGGTGTAATCAATTCAAGTAGTTTGCAATTTTCATAAATTATATTCCATGCCAAAGTTTAATTTATCTTCAGGCAGTACTGATGAATCTTTCTGGCTGAAAGGTGTATATAAAGATGGAATTTTTTAATCCCTTCATGCAAATTTCATGTAGTTATGAAATTATCATATGTGAATGATATGAATATGTGAATATGTGACAAACTTTGTGCAAGTTAAAAGGGAAAAGAGGCTGCTGTGTTTCCTTCTGGGTTTTTATCTCTAGATGTTTCCGTTAACTGATCACAAATGCAATGAGTAAGAGCATGTCTATGGGTTTGAAGAGATACCTTGCTCTAGCTGTAGCCAAGGTCAGCTGCAGCAAGAGCACCTGCTTCTTGTATGTTTCTTCCCAATAGGCTCCATCTCAGATGGTACTCTGCTTTATTGAATTTGTCTTAATGTACTTGAAGAAGAAAAACATGCTGTTGGAGGCCATTTTAGTCTGTTGGTTTGAATTTTGTTGTTTAGTGTTCAACCAGTTTAAAAGTGTCAGGTGGCCAAAAAAATTGAAGTCCCAATATTTCCAGTTTGCATGATTCAGTGTTTTTTTTTTTTTTTTTAAAGGCCTCTACTTACCTGGAGCAGCCAAAATGATGAATTGCATTCTCTATCATTAAGAAAATTTGAGTCACTGGATTTTTATATTTGCTAGGCAGAAAAAGATATTATTGTGGTGTGCTTTTTAATTTTTTTTAATTAAAGTATATTTGATTTACAATGTCGTGTTAATTTCAGGTGTACAACAAAGGGATTCCGTATACGTATACATATACACATTCTTTCTCAGATTCTTTTCCCACATAGGTTATTGAGTATAGTTTCCTGTGCTATACAGTAGGTCCTTGTTCATTATCTATTTTTACTGGGATAGATTGATTGCGACAGTACTTAAATATTAATTTGGATATGTCTGTCTAGATACCTTTAACCTCTGAAGGATCTTTCAATCAAAACATAGCATCATTCAAGTATGGTAATCACTGGCATTGCTGCTGTGCTTGTGAGTGCTTGCTTCCTGAGTACCAGAAACAGGTTGAATTTTATAGAATGGATATATCTCTTAGCACTGCCCCTGTCATTGGAATGTGACAAGTTGAAGTGCTGATACCTGAGTCAATGCATGCTGGATTCCCAGAATCAATATTTTAACTTCAAGCTTTTATTTCCCTGATAGTTAGGGACAATTGCAACCATGCCATTTCACTGGTCGCATTTCTTGAATAGAGTAGTAGAAACTTCATAACACAGAGCTTCTGAAATGTGCACTGCAAGCTTGGGGTAGTTTCAGCTTTAAAACTCTTGGCAGTATCATCCCTCGCTTTGCTCTTCCCTACTAGCTTTTCAAGTCAATACGAGGAAAAGGCAAGAGACATCCAAGAACTAGCACTTATGGCTGAAAATGAAATGAAGAGATCTGGGTAAGAACTCCAGGTCAACTACCAACAGGCCATGGGACCCTGATAGAAAAACAACTAGCCTAAGTGGATTCATTGTCTTTATTATTTACAGAATGAAACTGATGAGTCTGGTAACTGATCCCTTACAACTTGAGGGTGTCCCATCTCCATCTGTATATTAAGCATGACAACCATCCTTATCCTCATGCCCATGTGGATGTAACAGCAAGGAAAATATCTCTTTGTCCCCAAATCTGACACCCCACCTTTCCAAATACGTTGCAATTATAGAATGGACATTTTGTAAAGCTGTGAGCCTGTGAGTCTAATTTTTGTGTTGCTTTACTTTCTTCTTATCTTTTTGGCCTTTGATGGACCTTTTTCTTTCTTTTTTCTTTTTTCTTTTTATTTTTTGGCTCAGCTGCTTTATTTGTGTCAAAATAAACTGAAGTAACTCCCACTTAGAACTCCTTGGGGAAAGTATTTCACTGACTTGGTAAATCATAAAGTTGAATCAATTTCCCCACTACCCACAGTGCTGCTCCTGCTTCCACACTGGTTGGGAATTATTATTACTATTTTCAGGTGAAGCATGTCAAAGGCGAGGTCAGCAGTGAAACCAGGAAAGGTGGGTCACATTTGCTCTCTGCCCTGACACTTCAGAAACTGCTAGAGTCTCTCTGTGGAATAGTCACTTATATTTACACTTGCGAGTGCCCCACAAGGATGGTTTTCCTGACACAGGCCAGCAGAGTTTTCTGTCTGGAAGATGTACTGTGTCTCAAAGCACAGGAGGAGATACACATCCTTTTCATGTTAAGGAAGAACTGGAAAATCACCTTTTAGCATATTTGTTACATAAAACCATTGTGCATGGAGGATGTCAATGGTGAAACAAAAAGTAAAGAAATTGTCTTTTCAGCATCCTATACATTTCTGATGATAAGGTCTGATTTACCAACAAGTTTATTTTTTCAAAGTTAGCTAATATGTCAAGTATACTTGAATCATCTTAGTAAAAAAATTAGCTTAGTAAAAAAATTAATACATGATTTCTGATATTCCCCATAGTAGTTAAATAAGAGAAAGTGTCCTGATTCATTTAAGAAGCTTTAGGAGACCTCAGAACACTAGTGGGCAAGTCCTGTGAATGCTTTGCTTCCTTGTTACCTACCAAGTGGCAGTCACTCAATGCTTCTACAATGAAAAAAAAATGAGGAAGAGCTACCTGCTTCCTCATACATTTTCCCTCCAACACCACTTCTGCTCCACAAAATCAGATTCTTAGAGCTTGAAAGTGCTTTGAAAGAACACTGGTTCTTTTTATTTTCAGAGAAGTGAATGATTAAATGACCCCTTCCACAAAGTTTTGTCTCATCTTGAAAATGTTGAGAGTTGAGTACAATGAACCCATCCCAATAGCCCATGTTAGTATTTTCTGCCCCCTAATATTCCAGAAACCTTTTGGAAATGTTTGTCTACAATCTCTTATGCTTTAATTGAAGCTCATTTCATCCTATACTGGCCACATTAGATTGGTAATGGAACATTGAAGGAGAATGTATAATTTTCTTGTACAGTTTCACTTTTTTAAGTTTTAATTCTGCCTTTGACAAAACATATCTCAAAGCATACTATCTGTTTTTGAAGAAAGGTACAACATGGCATCATGTTCTCATGCAGCCCAGTGAGAAAAGCCCTGAGATTTGGACCACACAAAAACTCAATGGTAGAATCAGTCATTCTAGTTACTCTGGCACTGCCAAGCATCAAAATCTGTAACTCAGTAAAGAAAGAAAACATTAGGACGGCACCATTCATGTGGAGCTCGGGTGATAATTATAAAATGAAATTCAAGCCAGATATTTCTGGAAAATAAAACAGTACACTCTGGATGTTCAAGGACCCAAACTGAGGGAGGTGAGAAGTTGTTGTGTCTTTTCCAAAGCCAAGGCGCCATTGAGCTGATGTAACCAGGACAACCAGGGAAGCTCCAGTTTCGAAAAGAGTGGGCCCAGCCTGGCATACTGATGCTGCAACGCTGCCTATAACCTGTTTCCATTTCTCCAAGGCTCTGGAGACAAAGCTGATGACTCAGAGGAGGTGAGAAAACCTTGGAACAGAACAATGGTGGGGAAGATGTAGTCAGAACTCTCTGAACATGTTATTGGCAGATTTACACTGTTCTCATTGTGTTACCAAGTTTCTTCTGATTCAGAGAGAAAAGGATTTGGCTTCAGAGTCACTTGAGTTGGGAAAGGCAATTTTGTAGAAGAGGTGGGAGGTGCCATGTTTTAATTCAGCTTCTTACTTCACCATCCATGTCTCAGGCTGAAGGGTGAGGGTCGTCTCAGGCCCCTGTGTAGAGAGGCTTAGGAACCTGCGTAGACTCTAGGATGTGCTGCCCAGGACCCCATTCAAGAAGGCCCTGCTGCTGGGAGTGCTCTTGGAAGACAATCTCCCTCTGTCTGCCCCTTCAGCTACTGCATCTCTTCAGGACAAGGTCCCGTCCTTCCAGGGAGGCCCACAGACACATAATCACTTGAGTCCAGGGTACAAAGGCACAACCATTTTGGCCCAAGGAAGAACATCTCTGATGGACTTTTCTAGCTCCAACACTCTCTGTGGGGCTGTTCTAGACTGTCAGACCTGCGCCAGAGCTCACTCCTTTGCCCACTTCTGCTTCCTGACTCTCTGGCTCAAAAGTGTGGTTCCCAATGGTTCCCCCTGAAAAACATCCTGCCCCTTTAACTTCATCTCATAGCCTGTTTGCTGGAGAACCCTACCTGAGGCACAATCACATGGATGTATTGTGCAGTACACACACACACACACACACACACACACATTTTTTAGTCAATGTAATTTTTTTTTTTTTTTTTTTTTTTTTTTTTGTGGTACGCAGGCCTCTCACTGTTGTGGCCTCTCCCGTTGCAGAGCACAGGCTCCAGATGTGCAGGCTCAGCGGCCATGGCTCACGGGCGCAGCCGCTCCGCGGCATGTGGGATCCTCCCGGACTGGGGCACAAACCCGCATTCCCTGCATCAGCAGGCGGACTCTCAACCACTGTGCCACCAGGGAAGCCCAATCAAAGTAATTTTTTAAGAGAAATTTATTTTTCATTCCTCCCAAGAATTAACCATAAAATAATGCCTCCTTTTCTCCCACTTTCTTCTCCAAAACACCTTTTAAATTCAATTGCTTCCTTAGAGTCAAGTTTGCATTTTTTGATTCACACTCTCTTGATGGTCCTGACTCTCCAACTAGGATGGGCAACCCCACACTTGATCTACCTGGCAGAATCCTGTTCAATCATAATGTTTACAAAAGACTAACAGTTCTGTAGATATTTTAGTATTTTATTATTATGTTATTACTATTATTAGCCCCAGTTATTGTGCACTCTGCGATTAAGGACTTTCCATAAGTTTCATATTTTCTAATGATAAGTAACACCATTTTAACTGATCCTGGTAGTATGTGTTAAAATCTAATTTTCCAAAAGCTAAAATGAGTTTCAGGTGAATAGAAAATAAACATAAGTCAAAGATTTTATTTCACTCTAATTAATGAGGAAGCCATTAAAATGTCATGAACAGTTCAGAGAGCATCTAAAAAGCTGGCATATGTATGGAGAATTTAAGAAAACAAAAGTTAGAATACAGTTGTAGATTTAAATATAAACCGTTGCTCACCAGGCCATCTTCGGAGTTATCTGTTACACTGGAAATAAATTATCTGCATCTCCACTGGACAAATATCATCCATTTTTTTGCTTTATTTCCAAGTTTCAGCTAATTTTTCTGATAAGAGAGAGTTGCTTCCCACACTTGATGATGTATCCCTAGTCATATGGCAGCCATCACTTCCACAAAAGAAGCTGGAATAAGAAAGAACCCCAAAGTGATTACTGCACCCATGTATCAGAAAGTCAGGACAATGTTAGTAGACTGGATTGTGAGAACTTTTAACCATGAATTGCCACTGTTACTATCCCGTCAGTGAATTGTAGGCTCCTTTTGTATTTCAGGGTCTCCTGAGCTCAACCATAAAATCACTCTAGGGCAGGTGGGGCTATTAGGGAAAATTCTTAAAGCTTATAAGCTTTTACTTTATGGACATATTTCCTTGAATGGGTCTGTGGTTCAGCTTCTGAGGGAATCTCTGTTCTCAGCAGGGCCTCTCTGGAGAAAACGATTTAGAATGATTTCCAGGGGCTCCAACTTCCAGGAAATCCTGAAGCTGCTGTCATCTGGGCAGTGACTTGGCCTGGCAGCCAGCCTGGAAGAAGCAAGTAGCTTCTCCGCTGACTCTAGAAAAGACCTGGAGCTCCTATGATATTTCTTATCCAGTTGCTCTTGCAAGGAGGGTGATTTAAGGCTGTTTTTGATAGTGATTTTCTCAGTGATTTTTCATCTTCAAAAACGATGGCAGAAGGAAGCAAAGTGAGGGATGACTGTGCTCTCATCTTTGCGAGATGGGAGATGGGACTCATCTGGTCAAACTGGCTCCTGTCACTATTCCAGACTCTGTGATGAGGATTATGGCAGACTTTCCTACCATATCATCTTTTTTTTTTTTTTAATCATTTGACAGAACATTTTTTTGTGTTTTTTTTTTAATTTTTATTTTATGATAGAGTGTAGTTGGTTTACAATGTTGTGTTAATTTCAGGTGTATGGCAAAGTGATTCAGCTGTACATATAGATATATCCATTCTTTTTCAGATTCTTTTCCCCTATAGGTTATTACAGAGTATTGAGTAGAGTTCCCTGTGCTATAAAATAGGTCCTTATTGTTTATCTATTTTATATATAGTAGTGTGTATATGTTAATCCCAACACCTAATTTATCCCTCCCCCTTGCATTTCCCCTTTGGTAACCATAGGTTTGTTTCCTATGTCTGTAAGTCTGTTTCTGTTTTGTGAATAAGTTCATTTGTATCATTTTTTCAGATTCCACATATAAGTGATATCATATGATATATGCCTTTCTCTTTCTGGCTTACTTCACTTAGTATGATAATCTCTAGGTCCATCCATGTTGCTGCAAATACCTGCCCCATCATCTTGATATTCTCTCAGGGGTATCTCCAAATGAGATGCAAAGCAATAATTCAGAGGCTTCTTTAGCAAGACAGTTGGACCACTACATCAGCCACCTTGAACCATGGTGGAACTAGTTCTCTACTGCTCCACAATTCTGTGGGCAACAGAAACAGGCACAATTCAATTGCTTGCTTGTTTCCTTCACCTCCCTCTGAATTGTAAATAATAACCAAATGGGGATTTCCACAGAACATCCATATAGTGCTCTAAATGGGCAAAATCTTGTGCCCTGCCACCATTCTGCTAAAAAGAAGGCAAATGTTTGTTTTTGGTCTGTAGTCTTGGGAAAAAAAACAGTTTTTGCAGAAAACCCATACATACTCCAACCCACCCCACAGGCACAAACATGCTGATTCTGGGAAAAGTGTTTGCTAATATCCAAATACCACATATATTAATAAAGAATTTTTAGACATATACATAATTCTATAACAAGGAGTTTCATTTGAAACTTGAAATAATAAATAATTTCTTAAATGCCTCTAAAAAAGATAAGCAGGATTATGCATGATATACATAATAAATGAAAGTATTTATCTTAAATTATACAGTCAGTACACAAATACATGTTTGCTGTAAAATTATTCAATAATAATCTTAGGGCTCTTCTTAGAGACGACCAATATTAGCCTAGCATGACACTTTCCAGGCATCAAAGTAGTTACATACATTTAACTACCCTTAGGAAACACCATACAATGTTAATTATTTGTGGACATATTTACTTAATCAATAAACTTCTATGTATTATATCACAGCTTGCTTTCTGTATTTTTGTTTTCATTTGCTTTTTTACTTAACATATGCCATGGGAAACTTAACATGTCTGTATAAATATCATATTATTTTAAACTGCTATATAATATTTTATTTAATATTTTTAGTTTTTGTGTCATTGTTTTGTTTGTTGTCATTTTAATGTTTTTATTGCATGTGGAATTTGTTTAAGGTTTTGAGGTAGGATTGTAATTTTATTTATTTCCCCAAATATTATTTGTCATCTCCATTTATTTCATGGTTCCTCTTTTACCTAGTTACTTGGACCTCCAGTATATATTATAAGGTTTAAAATCTCTCTGTCTAAAGAATGTGTTTCTGAATTTCCCACTCTGTTTTATTTACATAGTTGTTCCCACTCTATGTTTTATTAAAACTATGTTTTATTTACATAGTTTTTTCCCAGGTGCTATGACAACATCATACTTACAGAACATATTTAAAATTTTTTTAATACTTTAATAATCATTAAGGTATACATAATCATAACTATAACAACTGTACATTTTGATGTTTATCAGAAATGAATTTTACATAACAAAAAGAAAGAAGCTGCCAGGGCAGCACAATTGCAGTCTCTACCCCAGGCAGCAGACACTGGGTACAGAACATATTTTGATCTTGATTAGGACAATCCCTCCCATCGACCCCACAAACACACCTGACTCCTTTTCTTAACACTCTGTTAACTATTATCAACCATGTTCTTTATGGATTTAGAATTAGCTTTTCATGTTCTATGAAAATAATTTTTCTTGAATGTTACAAATTTTCTTGGGTTATTGATTAGGATTGTATTGCATTAAAGGAAATAATTATACATTGCTAAATTATATGGAAACATGTTCCATCTCTTTATTTATTCTTTCTGAGCCAAGGTAAATTGTTACTACTTTCTTTTTTATAACCATAGATCTTAAGTTAATTTCTAGATGCTTGGCTGCTTTTGTTGTTAAATAGGATTTTTTTCTTGCTATCACATGGTCTAATTGGTTATTGTTGCTCTATAGGACCATTATTGATTTGGTATGTTGGTATTTATATCCATCCACATTATTATAGTTTCATTTTAATTGTAACAATTTGCCATTATTATTTTGGGGGGATATTATAGATATACAACTATATTATGTGTGCAAATAATGAAGTATTAGTAATGACTATGTATAAAGCCAAATTAAATATTTCTGGGTATAATCATCCCCCAGCTCCATTTGGAATATTTGTTTTAAAATGTGGGTAAGTCATGAAGAACCTAGGGGTAAAACAGGAATAAAGACACAGACCTACTTAAGAATGGACTTGAGGATATGGGGAGGGGGAAGGGTAAGCTGTGACAAAGCGAGAGAGAGGCATGGACATATATACACTTCCAAACGTAAGGTAGATAACTAGTGGGAAGCAGCCGCATAGCACAGGGAGATCAGATCGTGCTTTGTGACCACCTGGAGGGGTGGGATAGGGAGGGTGGGAGGAAGGGAGATGCAGGAGGGAAGGGATATGGGAACAGAAGTATATGTATAACTGATTCACTTTGTTATAAAGCAGAAACTAATACACCATTGTGAAGCAATTATACTACAATAAAGTTGTAAAATAAATAAATAAATAAATAAATAAATAAATAAAATGTGGCTAAGGCCAATGTTAATAATGCTTTAATGGCCCTCGATAAGTGTGGCTGAATTCTTCTTCAAAAGTTTTTCACAGCATTCATTTCTACCAAACAAATGAGGAAACAATTTCAATATGTTGTTAACTGATTCTAAATCATCACAAACCCTTTTCCAGTTTTCTGAGGAGACTTGGTATTCTGTTTGGGTACCACAATTTGTGGTAGGAGTTAAATCAGAAAATGCCTGTGAAATGCAATAGGTAAAGGTGCTTGATAAGAATTAAGCTCTTAGTTCAAATTGGATCTTACTATCACTATTTTACTTTGTAGACATCCAGTTAGTGCCACCTGCATTATTACATAGTGTGTGTTTATTGATTCCCGTATCTGGCAAAACGTAACGAGATGCATGCCTTATCCTCAAGGAAATTATGTTTTGGAATTAAAGCCTCCACTAGGATTTCCTTCTGATACCAAGATTCTGCCAGTTGAAGGGGCAGGATAAAAACAGAAGATAACTGTTGGTTAGTGCATTTGTTTTTATTCAGCATATACATGCTAAACCTGCCCCCACTTTAGAGTTTGAAATCTAGATGGTAATACACCTGCACTTCACTCGACTCGACTTTAGGCAAAGTAGTTCATATAGAAAACAACTGCTGCAAATTCAAGAAGAGAGAGAGAATGACACTGCTTATTTTTGTGAAATGGGAGCCCAACCTGGCACATTCAACGTTGTTCCAAAAAAAGAGTTCAGCAAAGGAGTTTTGTTTGAGCATGTATGATCAAGACAGCAGGCACATATGAGAAAAACAGAGGCTCTTATTCAAGGAGGGCCCAAGGAATTAAGACGTTTCTCTGGAAGTAATGAGCATTTGTCGAGCTGACACATGGAGGTTTTCTAAGACAGGTTTAGAATGATGATGGTAACCTTTTTAAGAGTTGATTCATACCCAGTCCAAGGAAACATCATCATAATGAGCACACTTGATACCAAGGGCCAACAGAAGAGTCATACAAAATTGCTTCTAGCTAGGCTGGTGAACTAATGGTCTAAGAAGATAGATGCATACATGTATATTGCTAGGTGGGAGAAACCATGTAAGAGATGAGAAAAAGCAAGTAGAAGCAGCACCTAGTTGTAGTACTGACCCAAATTGTTACTGAAAGTGGAGTCTGGTTCCTCACCACTTGAAAGCCAGTACTCGAGAGGCAAGGTTGGTGGAAATGAAAGTTTGCTTTATTTCAGAGATTGGTGACCGGGGGAGAGGGCGGACTCATGTCCAAAGTGACAATGAGTGGGCAAGAGCTTTTAAAGGGGAGTTTCAGGGATTTATAGGTAGAGGGAGGGGCTACATGCAGAAACAGCAGAGTCAGCTCTGACTGTCATCTTGAAATTTGTCATGCAGTGGTCTGATCAGTGTCATCTTGATTGTTTTGAGTACAGCTCATCTTCAGTTCCAGGATCTGTTTGCTCCTATTTCTTTAACACCAGTTTTCAGAATTGTGGCAGCTTATGTCATGGCTACAATCTGGTCATCATGTAGTTAACTTCTTCAACCTTGTGGGGGTTTCAGTATCTACAAAACATCTCACAGGATATGGCTCAGAATATTATCCATAGCCCTTGAGGAGGAACTAAAGGTCCTTGACTTTGCTTAATGACTAAACAATTATTATTTTGTCCTGTTTGACTGTTTTCCTTCGCTTCTGCATTTTCTCACTACTCTGATTAAATTTATTCTTTGACTAAATTTTTCTACAGACAAGAGGCAGGCAGAGAATATGGGGGCAGGACCACAGGATCTTGCTCCATTTCACACTTGTCTAATCAAATATCTCATTTAAGGATTTTAGGGCTTGGAAGGTATTCAGGCTTTGAAGGTCAAGAGATCCCAGTCAGACTTCTGGCTCTGCCATGTAAAATCAATTTGATTCTTGACTTTGGCCAAAACAATCTCTCTGATGCTAAGTTTCCTCAATTATGTAATATCAATAATATGAAGAATAACTTGTTTCCCACTGAATATTTAATGAGTTAATTATAAAGTTTCTAGCATACAGCAAGTATGTTTAATTTTTTTTTCTTTTTTTAGAATTAGAAGCATTGTTCAGATTCTTAAACAGCTTGCAGTTTAAGTACAAGACTCCCAAACATGACTCTCATCTGCTTTGAGGATAATGCTACATTTATTTTTGTTCTTCTTCCAACTTTATATTAAACTCTAGGCAAGAAGGAGATAAAAATATATTAGAGCATTAGCTGAAAATTCAAATACCTGCAAGGGTCAGGAAAGCAGTCTAAATGAATGAAGTAGTCCTGGTGGGGAACGTGGCCAAATGGAAAGGGCATGTCCTGTCTTATAGGAACTTCTCCCAGCTCAGCTGGGCTTTGTCATGTAGGAAAGCAACTTTATTGTTAATAGGTTTTCTGATTTTTCAATGAATGACTTACTAGAATTTTTTAAATAGTTCATGTTCTATTTAATTAATTAATTAATTAATTAATTAACTCTGTGCCAAGCCCAGTGCTAACATAAGGGCACAGTCTTTTTTTTTTTTTTAATTGAAGTATAGTTGATTTACAATGTTGTGCTAGTTTCAGGTGTACAGCAAAGTGATTCAGTTATACATACATATACTTTTTTTTTCAGATTCTTTTCCCTTATACGTATTTATAAAACATTGAGTAGCATTCCCTGTGCTATACAATAGGTCCTTGTTGTTTATCCATTTTATATATAGTAGTGTGTATATGTCAATCCCAAACTTCTAATTTATTCCTCCCCCCCCTTTTGGTAACCATAAGTGTGTTCTGTGTCTGTGGGTCTATTTCTTTTTTGTAAATAAGTTCATTTGTATCATCATTTTTTTTTTTAGATTTCAAATAGTTCATGTTTTAAAAACATTGGCAACTAATTAAAATAAATCCTGGGTAGGCAGAAATATTGATGAAGGGACGCATGTGTGTGAGTGCCAGTGTGTGTATTTGTGATTGCAGTGATGGACTAGAGTGAGCAGTGGAGAGTAAGGGGGAAGATGTGTGTAATACACCATATAAATACACAGGACAGGGCTTCCCTGGTGGTGCAGTGGTTGGGAGTCTGCCTGCCGATGCAGGGGACACGAGTTCGTGCCCCAGTCTGGGAAGATCCCACATGCTGTGGAGCGGCTGGACCCGTGAGCCATGGCCGCTGAGCCTGCACGTCTGGAGCCTGTGCTCCACAATGGGAGAGGCCACAACAGTGAGAGGCCCATGTACCGCAAAAAAAAAAAAAAAAAAGAAAAAAGAAAAGAAATACACAGGACAGGAGGAGGTCCGAAGTTGAGAGAGACCATGGGCAGTTGGGGAGACACTGTAGTTCAGAAAGCCTGGTGCACTGAAGTCAGGGCAGGGAGTGCAGGAGTAGGGTATGAAGAGGTAAGCAGAGGCCAGATCTATGCAGTACCAACTAGGCTAAGGATTTGAGCTTGAACCTCAGGATGTTGACTAGTCTCTGAAGGTCATTAAACAGGACTAGCAGGATCAAATGTTCACATCTGGTTGGTCTTTCTGATTGCTAAGTGGTGAGTCTGTGGAAGGAGTCAGGGCTGAGGGTAGTAAGATCCATTAGAAGGTGGTGCTGATACCGACCAGGGTTCTTGGCCTGCACCAATCAATAGAAATTGACTATAGAGGCCACACAAGAAATTCAGGCAAGGGTTTACTGGGACTTAGGTGGTTTGCCCACACTTCGGTGGTGCTGTATGCAGGGGGCATGCACAGTGCCCTGCTTTTGCTCCCAGCTGTTCAGAAGTGGCAGGTCTTTTTGGTCTTTTTGTATCTTCTTGTCCAGAATTTGCCCCAGCTGCACATGCATGTAGTTATTTTTAGTCCCTCATAGTTTCTTTGCATCTGTTGCTTGAGGAGATGTTTGTCCAGGTGCAAGTACTGCAGCAAAGGGTCCCAGATCCCAGGTCCAAGCCTGTTTCAGTTTAAGGGATTCAAGTGGGGGTGAGAGGGATTCAAGACATGGCTCTTGGTGTGGGAAGAAGCAGATCAATTCAGAGATACCTGGGAGGGTATATCCACAGGACAGAGTTGGGGGCAAAGGGCTGTGAGTGAGAAAGGGGAGGGAAGATTGGGGCTGCCTTTCTGTACAATATTCAAGTTTCAGGGAAGATTCTCACCTCCATCAACACAATGCATAGTAGGTAATGTCAGAAAATGGGGAGTGCTAACCACCGGATTGGGTATGTGTGGGTGGGGAGCATCTTTCTATAAGCATTCTATTCTTGGTCTACAATATTACCACTCCATGAAGAAAGGAGAGCCTAACCTCTAAAGAATAAAAAGCAGTCAGGCAAAAATGGAAATTTAGTTCATTGTGCAATTTGGTTCATGTTCTTTGTGTCATTGTGTTTTATCAGCATCTAGGATTGAAAGGATCCCCTTGTTTGGGGTCATTCTCACCATACTCTATATGTCTCAAACATCAAGGAGTGTATTTCTGCCAGAGAAACCACCCCAGCTACTTCTCCATTTATAAACGTGTTGACTAAGTCACATGCAAGCAGATGTGCAATAGATCTTGCATTCTCCACCTCCAGTTAGAAGAAAAATGGCACTAACAAGATTTATGAAGAGTTATTCTAATCCACCACAGGGAGTGACTACTAAATAAAGGGGAAAATAAAACAAAACATTTGACTACATAAATCCTCCTCTCTTTATTCTACACCATCTCTAGGAAAGAAATAATGAACCTTTCCCTATGATCTGCTTGTATTTATAATTGATTTATCTTGTAGTTAAAAGGAGATTTACTCACTAAAATTGAGACAGACAAGAGAAAGCAATGTGGGTTTGCCCTTCTGGCCTGCTTGGGTATCACTTATCAGAACTGAAAATAGAGTGGAGTTTTATCACTCCTTCAGAATAAGAGACTAGATTAATTCTTTAAAAACATTTCATTTCAGTCTTTTAGAGGCAGCCAATGACTACCATACATATATTTATGGGTCTGATGACCTGGTGTGATTTAGATAAGACAGAATTCTCCCTACTTCCAACCCTATTGCTAATTATTATCTTGTCCACCCTGCCAGGTTGACGTGCCAGAATTATTATTATTATTTTTTACATTACAGTTTCATTTATTTAACTTACAGCTTTGTTTCTTGTTTAACATGATATTTCAGGTCAGAGATAACACAGTTGGAATTCACATTTGTATCCACATTGATGGGAATATATTTTTGTCTGGTCATTTGCAAGACCAAGTTTTAATAAAATTGTAGCATGAGGGATTACACATAAATGAGGCTCAGAAATGAGAGATATGTACAGTAAACAAATGACACATCAGTACTGCCCTTGTTTTCTTTTTTTACTATTTTTATTATGTATTTATTTATTTTCCACACACACACACACATACACACACTGTATTTTATTTTTACAAGAGTTAAATCAACTGACACCAAGCATTGTAAATGGATGACCCCAACAAAAGCAACAATGATTGCAATTACCAAGCATGAAACACACTCATACTATGTCATAATATTGACTGCCCTTGTTTTCTAACACCTTCTCCTATCTATTAGGACACTCTGTAGACCTTGAAGACTTGAGTGTGTCCTCCATTTATCCACTTGAATGGACTTGAGGCTAAAGCATTGTATTTCAATTAGAATTTGTGTTTTGTAAGGGCAACCTGGCCCTGTGTCTTCTCTGGGAGCTCCCAGAATTCCCAACACCAAATCAATATGGTGTTGGAATTTGGCTTATTTCTTGGCGTGTTGTCTCTCCTTACACATTTTTTCTAATATCCTCTGATTTAGGTTGGTAGGATTCTAGGTTTCCAACAGTAACAAAACACTCAGTCACTTTGAATCTCCTCTGTTCTTAAATAATTTGCAACAAGCATTGTGAATCTCGCTGAAACCTTCGAGATATACCCTCAGCAGAAAGTTGGGCTGCAATTCTATTCCATATTCCAGAAGGAAAAATTTATTTTCTAAATAATAATTTGGGGGTAATCAATAGCATGTATATATATACAGCCTACTAGTTCTAGCCATTTTGAGGGCTCAAGAGAAGGGATAGTGAAGACCCATGATTACTAAGCCTTACCATGAACACATGAAATAGACTGATTCTTATTTTACAGATCAAGTTGCTGAGGCTTAGGGGATCCAGTGGTCATTATGTCTAATGGGCTACTGGCATGGAGTTTGACACCATGTCTGTCCGGTCCTAACATACACCTCTTCATAGTACATGACAGTCTCCTGCATAAGCTTTACAACACTCATTGCCTTTTCTAACTCAGTGTACCTAACCTAGCTTGCTTCTAACTTCACCAGAGGGACAATCCCACTCTGTACATTCACCTTCAGATAAATGTCTGCTATAGACAAAGAGCACATTTTATTTTATTTGCAAGGAATGGGGCCATCTGAAGTTTTGTATCTTAAACATGTCAAGTACAGGATTCCACATGAATCACAGTCTTTTATTTATTTATTTTTTGAGTTGGGGAGTTCATTTTCCAGCCAGGAAATACATGCCTTTTCCCCAGGTTCTTTGAATTCCTAATTCTCACTGGAAACTAATAGAAAAGCCCAACACAGGATGCCAACAGCACAATAATTAACTATCACCGGTGCTGATATTAAACCTCAAAAATGTGAACCCTCTACCTTATATATATTTTTTCCTTTTATTTTTCACTGCACAGGGGGAACATCATCAAGACAGAAAGGCTTCCTAGGATGCATACGCTCCTTACACTTGAATGGGCAGAAACTGGACCTGGAGGAGAGGGCAAAGGTCACGTCTGGAGTCCGGCCCGGATGCCCGGGCCATTGCAGCAGTTACGGCCACATCTGCCACAACGGGGGCAAGTGTGTGGAGAAGCACAGTGGATACTTCTGTGACTGCACCAATTCGCCGTATGAAGGGCCCTTTTGCAGAAAAGGTACAATAGAAACTTGTGTTTTCCCCATGTGCTGTGTTTTAGTGCCTACAGGTTGTAGTGAAGTCATAGGAAACCCATGCCCTAGACAGTCCTCATACAATCATTTACTCTTCCTCAGTTTCCCTCTCTTTAGAGACTCTGCATAGCTCCTTAACATAATTACATATACTCATTCTTCTTGTGCGTTGATACTGGCAGTCCAGTTGAACTGGATGGATAGGAACAGGAAAACACACTTGACGTGGCCTAGAGCCAGTTGAGCCCCGGGAGAGGTGGACTGTCATTTCTCTTGTACTAGCCTTTCCATTTCCAATTTCTCCATCCACAAATATAATCAAAGAATCATAGAATCTAGCCCTGGAAAACCATTAGAGACCTTGAAGCCATTATAAATCATTTTACAATATGGAGAGTGTAGGTGAGTTAGTAAAATCCACATCATGTATTTAGTAAAATCTCCCTGTTCTGCAGATGACATGAGTGGGGTCTGAGGCTTTAAAAGTCTTGCCCGAAGATTCACATTTAGTTCCTCAGGGGGCTGAGAATAGAGCACAGGAGTCAAAATCCCTGCCCCAGGGACTTCCCTGGTGGTCCAGTGGTTAAGACTCCACACTTCCAATGCAGGGGGCACACGTTCCATCCCTGGTCGGGGAACTAAGATCCCACATGCTGAGCCATGCAGCCAAAAAAAAAAAAAAAAAAAAAATCCCTGCCTCAGTGCCTTTCCACACACCCTCCTAATCTTATGAATTCATTTCACTGATAAAAGCTAAATATGTTGGATATACACCTTAAACAAGGAATGATGGTTATGGTGTAAATTCTCTGGATCAATTAAAAATAACTATAAACTGTAAAAACTCATTATTCAGTATCCATATTTAGTATTTTTAAACTAGAAGGACAAAAGATTTGGTCTACTATCAATCTTTGCAGAATCTTTTAAAGTTTATTTTATTGATGGAAAAAAAGTTTGTTGACCAAGAATGTAAACAATATTTCAAGAGAAGCATTTAAACTATTAAAATAAAATGTTTTAATCACTTTGAAACACCATTTACATACAGACAATGATGGCAATTACAAATAATTCTTGTCAGTTCATTAAAACACATTTTTCAAGCACACCCTTAACAAACGATGCTTTATTTTGGTTCAACTTACTCTTGGAACTTAAAGACAGCAGGGGAGAAAGCACCCAGTGTTCTCTTTGAAAGACTATAATTTAAGCTCTTCATTCATTGACACTGGCCTCCTCCCCAATTAGTTTGAATTACTTGCTTGTTATTGCTGGGAAGCATTGAGCTCCTCAGGAGAAAATTAATGGTAGAAATTATAGGGCCAACAGAGTGTCGGTCCTACATGGGAGTTCGAAATCAAAGAGATCCCACCCCAGTAGGCTCTTCCTGTGAGCTAAAACAAAGTGCCCCTGCATTTTCACACTGGAGGAAGTCTCTGGAATAACTTCCCCTGAAATTTTGAATGCCACCCTTAGACTGGCCCCACAGCATAGAAGAAGCAAATGCAGAATAAACACCACCAAACCCAGTCCCTAAAATATACTAGCATTATTTTACAAGATCTATACCCAGTGTCTGTTTGGGAAAAAGAAAATAAAGAAAAACAGTAGACCTCTCTGTATTTCTCCAGAGACATTATTTAAACATCTCATAGATCATCTTGCTCTAAATTTAGCCTAATTTCCCATTGGTTCCTTTCTCTGAAACAATTCCTATTCATTATCTTTTGCCCATGCCACTGCATCTTTTGACTGTATTTCTTGAAATATCTGCTGTGCTGTCTCCCCATGTTTTAGTTTGACAGGTATTTGCTTAGCCTTTACAGCTTCCTTCATATTTCGCTGTGAACTTTTCCCCCATCTCATAAATCTAAGGAAATGATTCCCTTTATATTCAGCAGTTGCAAAGTATGTGAGATGAACCTTTTAAACGCATCTTTGAGCAATGCCAGTTGACTCTGAGAAGTGTGGCTTGGGACTCAAATGGGAGCCCTTAGCTCCAAGATGGTCCTGGATAAAGCTGTTCTCTGTTAGGGGAGTCTTTTATGTTAACTTTCCATGGCATGTATATTTTAGGGGCTGCCAATCCTGGAAATATCTGGTGTAGAATTAAGGACATTTGTCCATGACCAATGACTGGGCTAGAACCACTGTCTATTGACCCATTTTCTGTTTCTGAGTATGACACAAAGGAATGGTAATTACAAACTAGCTAGCAGTTATTGACTGCAACATTTATTCCTTATCCCCAAGTTAGGATGGAAGAAGCAATATTTGCATTTAACATGTAAAAATACTGCCCATCACACTGGTTTAGTGACTGCTAATTAATGTCAGAGCTGGAGGTTCATCCAGCATTTTTTGATTCGTTTTTCCCATTTTTGATCCTAATTTCATCCTGTACAGGAATGTGTTAATAGGATTCAAATATGTAGGGGTTTTTTTGTTATTGCTTTATGTATGTGTTTCTCTTTTTTTATTTTTGGATGTAATTTACATACCCCAAATTCACCCTTTTCAACAGTACAATTCAGGGGTTTTTACTATATTCACAAACTTGCATGACCATCACCACTCCGTAATATTAGAATGTTTTCATCATCCCTAAAAGGAATTTCATACCCCTTAGGAGCTATTCACCTTTCTCCCAGTCCCTGGAAACAATTCATCTAACTTTCTGTCACTAGGAATTGCCTATTCGGGATATTTCAAAAAATATATAGAATCATACAATAAGTGGCCTTTTTGTGTCTGGTTTCTTTCACTTAGCATAATGTTTTCAAAGTTCGTCTATGCTGTGGATTTTTCAGTGCTTTACTTCCTTTTATTTCCAAAAGAGTATTCCATTCTGTGGATGTGCCACATTTTGTTTATCCATTCATTAGGCGATGGCCATGGGATGTTTCCATTTATTTTGGCTATTGTGAATAATGCTGCTACTCGCACTCATGTACATTTTTTGTATCAACTTATGTTTTATGTTCTCGGGTATATACCTACAGATGGGATTGCTGAGTTGTATAGTAATTACATGTTGTCTAACTTTTTGAGGATCTGCCAAACTGTTTTCAAAGTAACCTCTCCATTTTACATTCTTACCAGCCATGTATGATCATTCCAATTTCTCCACATCTTCACCAACACTTGTTACTATCTTTTCCATAAGACACATTCTGCTGTGACTATGTGAAAGAATATCACATTGTAATTTTCACTTGCATTTTTTTAATGACTGATAATGTCAAACACTGTTTCATGTACTTATTGGCCAAGTGTGCATCTTCTTTGCATGTCTGTTCAAATCTATAGCCCATTTTTAAACTGAGCTATTTTTCTTTTTATTATTTGGTTGTAGGATTTTTTTACATTCTGAACATAACTCTCATAATATATGATTTTCAAAATGTTTCTCCCCTTTTCACTTGCTTGACAATATCTTTTGAAGCACAAAATTTTTAATTTTTATAAGTCCAATTTATCTATTTTTTTTTTGTTAGTGGTGTTTTGGTGTTATATCTATGAAGCCATTGTCTAATCCAATGTCATGAAGATTTATGTCTATGTTTCCTTCTAAGTGTTTTGTAGTTTTAGGTCTTACATTTAGTCTTTCATAAATTTTGAGTTAATTTCTGTATATGGTGTAAGGTAGGGGTCTTACTTTATTCTTTTGCTTGTGACTATCCAGTTGTTCCAATACCATCTGTGTACTTGTCTGTAGCCCACCTCTACCCCAACCACAATCTGAAGTGTCTAGGTATGACGGTCATTTAAATTTTTTGAATTAAAAACTCTAGATAATATATTTGGAATTATATTTGAAAATACATCTGGAAATCTAGAAAAATAAAAACCAAGCTAATCATTCAAAGACAACCATTAAAAAGGAGATCTGATTTTCTTGTAGCTCTTTTCTTTGCATTTAGTGTAGCTGAGATAATTCTGTCCATTCCATTTTATATTCTGAATTTTCTTTATTTCATTTCATAGGCATTCCTATATAATTCATCAGTTTTAATGATTGCAATATATTCCATCTGGTGGAATTGTTTCTGTGTATTTGACCTATTTTATCACAGAGCATTTTAGCATAGCAGTAGTAGAACTCTGGTACCAGTCCTGCCTGTGTTCAGATTCTGGCTCATCTACAGTCTACACTGTGTGACACTGGTTATGTAATTCAACCTCATGGTTCCTTGGTTTTCTCGTCTGTAAAATGTGGAAAATTCAGGAATTCTTCATGAAAGATTGTGATGGAAATTTAACAAGCACTTCACATAGCCATTGAGATAATGCCTGTCTTATAAAGTCTCAATAAATGCTCTTACTATTGTTTTGGAATTTTAGATTGCCCCAAATTTTGCACATAAATAATGCTGTGATAAACACATGTATTGATTATTCCCTTAATAATGGAATTTCAGTGAAAAAATAGTATACATATTTGGATAATTTAGCAATTGCCAAAAACCTGTTGAAAAAATTCTATAATATATACCTTCCTGCCAACTTATATTATTTTACTTTTTATTACAGAAAAGTTCAATTATGCATTATATTAGAAGGGTTTTAGAACTCCCATTCATCCATTATTTAGCTTCAACAACTATTAACTCATGATCATTTTTATTTCATCTATATCCTAACATCCCTCCTCCTATTATTATTTATTTATTATTTATTTACTTATTTACTTATTTATTTATTTGAATGTGTCAGGTCTTAGTTGCAGCATATGGGCTCTTCATTGTGGCATGCAGGCTTCTCTCTAGTTGTGGCATGCGGGCTCCAGAGTGTGTGGGCTCAGTAGTTACTTGCCCCACAGCATGTGGAATCTTAGTTCCCCCACCAGGGATCGAACCCACATCCCCTGCATTGGAAGGTAGATTCTTAATCACTGGACCACCAGGGAATTTTATTATTTTGAAGCAAATTCCAGATATCACATCAGTTCTATAAATAGTGCAATATGTATTGTTAAAAGATGACATAAAAACATGTATCCACAGGACTGTTATAGTAAGAAAATTGTAATAACTTTTTAATAATATGAAATATCCACTCAACATTCAAATTCCCATTTCTTTCATTTATTTTCAGTTTGTTTGAAGTTATTCTAAATTGCTTACAGCCTGACTGATTTCTATGGAAATGCTAGCCTATTCATTAAGGCCTGGTCTTTATACTTATTCTAATTCTAAATCTATTTCTATTACTATTCTTAAGCCCAGCTCTTGTTTATTGAGTTCCTACTATGTGCTGTCTCTTTACATCCTCTCTTCCAACCCATCTGCCCTCCATGAGATTGAATTCATCCCTGTTTGTGTATGAATAGCCAGCAGTTGACGGGATCTCATGAGAAAGCAGGGGGAGGGAACAGACAGGGTCCAGGCCCATGTCAATCTGACTCCAAGGCTGCCTTGGAGATACACATCCTCTCCAGCACCACCCTGACTCCTAGCATCTGCTCTGAGTTCATTACACACTTTAAGGCCTAGTCAATACCAAGCTCCTCTTTCAGGTCTTCTCATGCTGCTCCCACCCACAGAGGCATTCAACTCTGGGACTCAATCTCTCTGTCATTCACACATCACTTTCAAGGCCACCTTCCATTGGTCTTATTTCTTTTCATGTGTGTCCTGTCTTCTCAGAATTTAATCAGCACAGTTTCTTCCACCAGGTGGGTACTCAAAGGATGTTGCTAATATTGGTTATCATGGCCCTAGAGTAGCATGATGGTCATTGGGAATAATCACCTTCAAGTGAAGATTTTTCTTTCATTTAGCCCAGTGGTTTCAGATGTTCAGATAAATCAATCAGAGAGCTTAAATATGATCAGTGAGCTCAAACTCTTAGATTATAAAAGAAAAGAAACTGAGAGAATAAACAAATCCAGGTGTTTTGCTGAATTTAGTTTTAGGTTGAAATTCACAATATCTAAATAAATAAAAATACAACTGGGGCTGGGGAGGAGGGAAGACAGAATTTGGTAGGACAGCTCTAGTTTAAAAAGTGCTTTTCATTTTAACTTCCTATCTTAAGTATAAGGAAAAAATGTAATATGAACGCCTGTATCTAATATACTATTCATGACAGAATGATCTGAATTATACTTACATTTGAACACACACACGAACATCCCATAAAAGCCATTACTCTGTTAACTAGGAGATAGTAGCTCAAAATGCAGACCAAATGTCCCCAAGGAAATTCTTTTGAGAAGAGTGCTTGAATCCAGCTGATGATCAACTAGAACACCCCTGTCGCCAGTTCCTGCACAGATCTCTGTAATCAGGAGGACCAATGATTTTCTAACCTGCATGCAAAATGCAGAACACTTTCTCTGAATCTTTAGTGAAAAGGAACCAGTATTCCCAGTCTGCTAAGCAATATGCATAAATATGCAACTTTAATTTTTTTGGCACCGTGACAGGCTGTTACAGAACTTTCACAAAGGTAGAACAAATTTGCAATGGAATTAGGAAGCAAAAGCCAGATTTGATAATGTTCTAGGTGCCACCAACTCAATCAGAGAACTTCATGGGGAATTGTGGATACTCATTCTTTCAGGAAAAAGAGAAATTAATTATGCCAGTATAGATTCATGTGTTTTTTAACCAACAAAGACCTATTGTATAGCACAAGAAACTATACTCAATATTTTGTAATAAGGGAAAATAATCTGAAAAAATAAATATATATGTATGTATAACTGAATCACATTGCTGTACACCTGAAACCAATACAACATTGTAAGTCAAATATACTTCAATTTTAAAAAAAGAAAAAAAAAATAGATTCATGTCTAATGTGCTGTTTTCATATCAGAAGTTTGTTGCAGGTCCAAGCTCTGTTGTCCTACTGAGGAACTTTGCTCCATACCCTGTTACTGTGTAGAGATAAAATTGAAAGTAAACTTAAGAGCAGCCCTGATTCAAAGAAGAAAATATCCGAGTACTTGGATGCATGTGCAGTCATTAACCAGATATATTTTATGATGTGCATTAGTATGGGTTGAGGTTAAATTCTCTTCTAATATGGAGAGTCTGTGAGTTTAAACTACAGTGGTAACTCTCTTGAGCGCTTTAACATATCCTCTTTTTTATCCACCTAGAAATATTGTTGAGGGAGGTGTTATGTTTCCCATTTGCCTGATGAGAAAACCATCTCCATGGGTTTGACTAACTTGCCTGGAACCACACAGCTAGTATGAAATCAAAGGAGGCTTCAGATCCAGTGGTGAAACTGGATCCTTGCTGATTCCACTGAACTAAAATGATTGCAGTTGGAGTGAAGACATTATACAGGGAGGATTGGGTGATTCCTGCTCCTGCTAATTGAATGTCATCAGTCTGTAGAGGCTTCCCTTCCCAATGGTGATGGCAGATCTGTATCCTCTCTGTTGTGCTGTAGGAATTGTTTCCCATGGGAACGCTTATTTGTCAAAGTCTTTGCTCTTTTTTGGAATTGAAAACCAATTCCCTAGATATTTAAAATAATTGAGTCCAAATAGAAAGGGAGGAGAGATGAATTAGGATTTGGGGGTTAACCTAAACACACTACTATATATAAAAGAGATAACCAGCAAGGACCTACTGTATAGCACAGGGAACTATACTCAATATTTTGTAATAACCTATAAGGGAAAAGAATCTGAAAAAGAATAGATACATATTATGTAAAATTGAAAAAAATAAAATTTTTCAAAAATTTTTTCAAAACCTAAAATTAAAATTTCAGGTGCTGTACACCTGAAACTAACAAAATACTGTAAAGCAACTATCCTTCAAATAAAAAAAAGTTGAATAAAATAATTGAGTCCAGGAATTGGATACCTATGCCTTTCTTACTCTTTCCACAGATTTCCTCTTCTCCATTTCCACGGGTCCTCACAATTTACCCAACACCATAGATAATTACTTTCTTTCCCAATGTACTACTTTCAGTAGTTTTGAGCCCACTCAACACCCTCCTGAGCCATGAGAAAAACATGAACCAGAATTGTTAGGATTTCAGTTTTGAAAGTAAGATAATCCTGATGCAATTTCTCTCTACTATGCAAGAGGCCAGGACATCTCCTCTTTGCTTCTCGAGAAATCAGCCGGGCATGTGGTAGTTATTCCACAGATATACGTGAAACTGGTCCTACACTTCAGAGTGCACATCTGAGCTCTCTCTTCTAGCCACACAACCTTGTTCAAGGTGCTTAACCTCGGCAAGCCTCATGTTTTTCATTTGTAAATAGATGTGGTGATTTCTGCCACTTCAAAATTATTGTGGGAAGCATATTCTATAATTCATGTAAGAACTCTCACACAGTGACCGATGCATAGGAAACAATAAACAAGCAATGATGTCTCTCCTGAATACTCGACCAAATATTTTAATGTGTGCTTTCCCCTCTGATATTTTGCAGAGGTTTCTGCTGTCTTTGAGGCTGGCACTTCAGTGACTTACATGTTTCAAGAACCCTACCCGGTGACCAAGAATATAAGCCTGTTTTCCTCAGCGATTTATGCAGATGCAGCCCCATCCAAAGAAAACATTGCCTTCAGCTTTGTGACAGCCCAGGCACCCAGCCTTCTGCTCTGTATCAACTCTTCTTCTCAGGGCTACCTGGCTGTCCTGCTCTGCAAGAATGGTGAGTTCTGTTGGCATGAAGCCTGATGGAGTGTTATTCTGTGCTGGAGGGCCAGTACAGGCCCTCCAGAGCTCTGCATAATTTCAGCTTTATGTGGTCCCACCTGGGCAGTGTCTTTCCAGATCTCCAGGCCAACCGTTGATTGTACTTTTCCTTTATGAGTTGCAATTGGTATTCAGGAGCCGTGTCAATTCACTGCTGAAGTCTCGAATACATTGACTTTAATTTGTTTCAACTGTGTAGCAGTCATTCTTTATTATTTAGTCTGTGCTGCAATCCATTAAGTGTAAAGGAGAAGATCATCAGCATATCTGAATTTCAGAACGACACTCGTCACATATATCCTGTCATCTTTGCTGCAGGATCCTTTACTGAGGACTGTTAAAACAACTGGCATAAATACAGGCTGTATTAATAAAAGCTGACTGCCTAGGTCTTAGAGAGAAGTAGTATGTGTGAGTCATAACCTTGTGAAGTATGGGGCTGGGTGCTGAGAATCAGATTTTGGAAAGAATGTGGACAAAAGGAAATATGTGAAGATTAGAATGATCTAGGGGCTAGAACCCAATGAGTACAAGGACTGTTGAAGGACACCAGTTTTGATGGCTGTTAGCAGAAGCCAGGTTTGCTCTTCACACTACGTAATTCTACCCTGCAGTGATGAGGACAGTTTATGTAGTCACGACCAAGGACACTCAGATCAAACTCCTAGAGAACAGTTGGAACAGGCGAAGAGGGCAGATGTGGACATCTCTGTAGTATGGTCTCAAAGAGCACTTTCCTATGATTGAGAATTTCTTTGCCCCTCTTGTAACTTGCTATATAATGAGATGAGTTTGGGCCTTTGAACCATCCACCACAAGGATGGACTATGGCACTGGTGGGGAGCATACGGGAAGCTGGGGATACACAGCACACACTGTGCCCTCTCTAGACCTTATGTGGAAACTTTAGAAATTTCTCTTGCTCTACTTTTACTTGGGTTTATTCTTCCTTATGTCATCTTGTTTTCCAACTAGGTATGAACTAGATAATGAAGAATGATATGTGGGCCTCAAGCAAGGTTCAAAACTGGTGGACCTGTGGGTTGAATCGGGCCTGATTTACAATAATAATAACAATGGCTAACTCTAAAGGACTCATTCATCCTAAAAGCAACATGGAAGGGAAGAAAAAAAGGAGATAGAGAAACTAGGATAATGAATGTCCATCCAAGACTGTCTGGTCTTGAAAGACTCTCCAAGAGAAAAGGAAAACCTTATGGGTTATTAGACCTCTTATTTATCAGCAGAACTCTGTATGATTAGGACCATTATAGCAACATGTCAGTTTTTAACTCTTGTCCCTAAAATGTCTCTGTAAGGTCAGTGAGGCTGGCTGAGGACACTGAGACATGGATTAACTGATTAACCTAGGCCAGCCAGTTAATTCATGACACAGCTAGGGCCAGATGCCAGGTCTCTAGATAGTCAGCCCAGCAATCTTTCCTCTAAACTAGATCATCCTGCTCTGTTAGGACTGGACTATAGTCAGATGGTTACAGAGCACTGAGTTGCCAGATTTCCCTGAAAGCACCTTTTGAGTGTGGTTCTGCAGGATCATGCTTATGGTTACAGACTGTGTAACAAAAATAACTATATCACATTACATATATATTACTCTGTATAGTCTATTATAATATAGATATTCAACTCTATGCTGGGCACAATTCTAATTAGTACAGGGCACTTAAGCCTCACAATAATCCTGTGCCATTACTGGTATTAATAGAATCAGTATCTTAGAGTTGTAGAATCTAAGGCATATAGGCAGACATTAAATAACTCACTTAAAATCCCACAGCAAATAAGGAGAGAGCTGGGATTCAGTTTTCCCTCTCCAAATCTAGTAGGTATTCTTGATGTTAAGGGGTAAACTAAGTGTTATTTTTTGAAAGACAGCATATTTTAAATAACTTTAATTGGGAAGGCATTCTTTTCTTTTTTTTTTTAATTGAAGTAGAGTTGATTTACAATGTTTTGTTAGTTTCAGGTGTCCAGCAAAGTGATTCAGTTATACGTACATATATATCTTTTTTTTTTCCAGATTCTTTTCCCTTATAGGCTATTACAAAATATTGAGTATAGTTCCCTGTGCTATACAGCAGGTCCTTGCTGGTCAGCAAGGCATTCTTGAATTCTGCCTTAACCTTTATTTTCTTATACTCTAATGCCTCACTTCGTTGAAGGCTCTACCTGACCCCATAGGCATTTACATGTTTTAAAACCTGGCTAAATGCAGGAAACAAGGAGATACTTGTGCCTTGTTTTTTGGTTTAAGGTTAGATCTCAGGGCTAGTGTAAAAGTACAGGTCTTGCAGCTCAGTCTAAGATACAGGAAATTGGTGTCCAAGCCATGGTTAGTAATGGGGTGTCCCCCATCCCCTTACTCAGTCTCAGAGAATCACTATCCCTGCCCACCTCACCCTACAATGATTGCTCTAGGGACCTCTTGTTGTAGTAGGTAGTGCTGGGGGACTCAATGATTGAGGATGCTGGACTTTTCCTACCATCTCTTTCTCCTATAGAGACACAACTAAGATAAGTTCTCATTCATCCAGTCTTCTGTTGATTCTCTGGGTCATTGATTCTCTGGTCATTAGTCCCCCTGCACAGGATCAGGAGACTGACAAAAGTAAGCAGGGTACAGGATACTGTGCTCTCTCAACACAATCAGGACAAAGAGAGACTCAGACACTACCTTAAACTTTTTGAAAGATAATCTAAATACATGAGGGAATCCAGTTGCCCAGATTTCTCAAACAATCTAACTAGAAGTTAGATTTTGCCTAACTTGAAGGATCAATCTCCTAGGAATTCAGAGATTACAACAGTAGAGTAAAATGCCTTGTGCGACAGTGAATTCCTTGTCATTGGAGGTCTTTGAATAATAACTGCATGATGATTTGTTGGAGAAACCGTAATAAGAATTCCAGCAGTGGATGGCAGAGAAAAATAACCTCTTAGTTTCTTGGCAAGTCTTAGATTTCGTGATTCTCTGTTCCCTTCCTCTGTTGTCTTACATTTATATTTCTTTCTGCTAGGGCTTTATTTGCAGACTTAGAAATGCTTCTATAAGGAGTTAAGAAGTGGTATGCTTTTAAAAATTTTTTTATTTTATGTTGGAGTATAGTTAATTTACAGTGTTGTGTTAGTTTCAGGTGTACAGCAAACTGATTTTGTTACACATACTCATATATCTGTTCTTCTTCAGATTCTTTTCCCATTTAAGTTACTACAGAGTATTGAGTATAGTTTCCTGCACTATACAGTAGGTCCTTTTTGTTTATCTATTTTATATATAGTAGTGTGTGTGTGTTAATCCCAGCCTCCCAAGTTATCCCTCCTCCCCGACCTTTCCCCTTTGGTAACCATAAGTTTGTTTTCTAAGTCTTTGAGCCTGTTTCTGTTTTATAAATAAGTTCATTTGTATTATTCTTCTAGATTCCACATATAAGTGATATCATATGATATTTATCTTTCTTCGTTTGACTTCACTTAGTCACAGAGAATAATACCTGTCTCCTTCATAAAGCTGTTATTAAAAAAGATGAGTTAATATGTGCAAAAGTGCTGCTTCTACTAGAAAATACTGTATATATGTACACAATTATAATTACTGCAACTTTGTAAATAGTAAGCCAAAATAGTCACTGGCCCAAACTTTTATTATTAACCTCATTTTGCCCACAGCAACAATATCAATAAAAATGATCTTATTTCTCCAGAAAAAAAAAAAAGAAGTGGTAATCTTACAACTTGTTCCCAGTACATTCATAGTATTAGGTCACTGACCTAATTGTCAGTGAAAAATATGGGGGACACTGAATTGTAAGGAACTAGAAATATTTTTAACACAACTTTGATACATTTCAGTGGAAAATATACCTCTGAAAATATTAATGAAAGTAAAGAATACTTACAGATTGAAAAAAAAAGATTAGGAGGGCAAAGACAGTAAAGAGTTAACTTGGGAAAGTCTCTGGAAGGGATTTTTTAAAAAAAATTTCTTGGAGTATAGTTGATTTATGATGTTGTGTTAGTTTCAGGTGCACAGCAATGGAAGGGATTTTATAATAAGATTGATTCACACCTCTCTGATGTGGAGGGAAGAGTTTTCTCTTAGCACAGCTTTCTTAACCTTTCTTTGATTTAAGACACCTTTGGGAATCTGGTGGAAATTAAGAGAGGGTTACTGTTAAAAGGAGCCTTTTTTGTTCTTCCCAAGAGGAAGAAAATGCCCACGGACACATCATACATAAAATGGCTTCAATTTCAGCACTCTTGGTTAAGAAGCCAGGGCGTGGAGACATGGCTTGCAAATATATTTAATAAGGCGGCCCAGGATGGAGAAGAGCAAAGGGATGCAAAGCTGGGCTTGTGAGTCTCTCCCTGGCAGGGTTTGATCTGGCAGGTTTGGAATTCTTCTTTGTCCTTGATCATTGTTCTTGAATTTTCTCCAATTGGACATTCAGGTTAAGCTACTGCTGTCTTTTCAAATGAAAACAGGTTCTTCTTAAAGGAAGAAAAGGATTTTAATTTCTGAGATGGAAGAACAAAGGCAGAAAGGGAGACATTTTGAGGTCAGAGAGTCTTTAGGAAAGAGAAGGCAATTGTGCTTCAAGAACCTGGGGTTTGGGACCACAGGCAACTTCTCAGAGGCATGGCAATTGGAGGAGAAGGGGCCGTTGAAGGAGGAAAATGGTCTAGAGAAGGAGATAAGAATGTTCAAAAGAGACACAACTTTCAGAGCATTTTATTGAGTGATGGCTCTGCCTTCCCCACAGTATGGGGCAGCTCTCCTTCATGCTTGTCAGTTAACAAATATTCACAAATCATCTTCCATGTGGAAGGCACTATTTCATGTGTGGGAGAAACAGAGATAGACTGGATCCTGTCCTGCCTTTAAGGAATCTAGTCTGGTTGCAAAGATAAAAGCAAGTAAGGCAACAATGTATCATCAATACTAGCATAGAGGTCTGTTCCAGGTAGAGTGAGCAAGTCTTTCTGGAAGGGAGGATCAGAAAATTCTTAATGGAGAGTGACTCTTGAATTAGTCCCTGAAAGATAAGTCAGTGTTCTCTACCTGGATATTATATTTTTTTAAATAAAATAAGTTGTTTCTTTGATTGTTCCTCATTTTCTCCTTTTTATTCCCATCACATACAAAATATGATTTTTTTTTAACCAATCAATTCCCCTTTCTACTGTTTTATCATCTGTCCTTCTTGGCTCCCTGATGGTAGAAATAAAAAAAAAATAAATTTAGAATCTATGATCATTCTAAGACCAGCAATTGAGGGTGAAATCACTTGGGTGCAAAATCCAAACAGGATTCCTGGTCACCTTCCCTCGGTGGCTCCTTAGCTGCCTTCCAGCACCAAATGGTATGTCTGACTTTGCTTCAGCATTTTCTTTTTATCAGTCTTTTTTTTTTTTTTTTACCATATATATTCTTAAGATGCACTGTCTGCATTTGTGATTGCACATACCTTGGAGGAAATAGTGATGAACCCAGACACTTCACCTTCCTGTCACTTCGTCAGGAACAGACTGACTCAAGGGAGACAGGGATGAAGAGGAATCCGGAGAGGGAGTGTCTTCAAAGTACAATCCTCAACAGCTGTTTTCTCACCAGAGACCTTCAAAGGTTCACACTGCCCCCATCATTCTCTCTCTGACCCTGACATATGCTTGAGATCCTCAGAGCCACAGAATCCTGATAAACAGCCTGAGAAAAGCATGCCTCAGAAGGCATGTCTCCTTGGCCTTACTAAGCCCTGATCACTTTTGTCTCTGGGCTTGTATCAAACAACACTTTGCTGCTTGGAATTTAAAATTCCCATGTCTTTTGCTAGCACCCAGACTTTGTTTAGGTTGGTTCACTTCCTACATTTCTGAGCTTTCCAATCATCTCTTGCTCAGGGATACTAGGTCCTGCTGGACTTCTGTCCTCCACTTCACAAGAATATGGCTATAACACAATGTGACCTTGAGAGGTCACCTTTCCCTCTAGAGGAAGGACAGTGATATGGGCAGAAGGAAATGGCATCCCCAGTATCATCACTCAGTTAGTCCACCAAGCTGAGGGGTGGGCGTGAATGGAGAAATGCAGGCATGATGAGTAAAACTGGATGTCAGTCATCGTTTCTCTTTCCCTACTCCTTGTTGTGGGAGGTCCTTTATTTTGTGGTGTGCTCATAGGTCCTTGATGATTACTGTGGACTGAATCATGTCCTCATCAAACTCATATGTTAAAGCCCTGATTTTATTGTGTCTGTATTTATAGTAAGAAGGTAATGAGGTTAACTGAGGTCATAAGGGGGAACCCTGGTCTGCTAGGGTTAGTGTCATCGTAAGAGGAGACACTAGAGCTTGCTCTCTCTGTCTCTCTGTCTCTCTCTGTATTTCCATCTCTGCTATGTAGAAATACAGTGAGAAGGTGGTCGCCTGCAAACCAGGAGAAGAGCCCTCACTAGAGACTGAATTGGCTGGCACCTTGGTTTTGCTGGCCTCCAGGACTGTAAGAAAATAAAGTTCTGTTGTTTGGGTCACTCAGTCTACAGTATTGTGTTATAGCAGCTCAATCAGGCTAAGACAAAGATCAAATGGAATGATGCAAGAGGATGTGCTTCATAGATTGTAAAGTACAAAGCACGGTGTATATTTTCTTATTGATGATAATAAAATAATATGAATTATCTGCATGCTTGGGTGATCAGAGCATGTGTGTAAAGTGCAGGTTTCAGGGTAACTGGGATGCAATTTGAATACAAAGAGGGCATAAACTTTGCCCATTCCTGTGAGGCAGAGCAACAAATGAGGGGGACATTCCCCCAGGAAGGAGAAAGATGAGATATAGGGTGCCCACCCTGCACATGAGCTGCTGTCACCAGGCACAGGCAGCAGCTTTTGATGTACAAAAACATGACATGTAAAAAAAAATTTTAAACCTTAAGAATGGCTTTTTTCCCAAATGCCCTCTGAATCAGACCTTTGAGAACTTGTCTGATGTTTCCAAAATAAGACAGAGAAAGAGGGGGGGAAAAAGAGCAGGGTATATGCAGAGGACTGATGAACTGTTGAAGGTGTCTGTTCCCTGCAAGGTCAGGCTCAGCAGGACACAGCTCGGGTGATGCAGTTAAGCACTTGGGAAATGCCCCCCTTCAAGTCCAACCACTCTGACTATGGAGTAGGCTGGGCAGCATGTGCCAGCGTCAAGGAAACCAAAATAGGGGGACAGCAGCTACTGACTCGGTGTTCCAAGCCCCTGAGAGAAGGGTGGTAATCAAAAACTAGTATGGAAATAAGGTGAACAAAAATAACAAAGTACAGTTCAATCTATGAACATCAATTGAATACCTACTGTATTCATTGGCTGGGGAGCCATAACAAAATGTCGCAAACTGGATGCCTCCATCTACAGAAATGTATTTTCTCACAGTTCTGGAGATCGAATGTCTGAGATCAGTGTGTCAGCAAGGTTGGTGTCTGGTGGGAACTCTTTCCTTGGGTTGCAGACATCTCTTCTGTAAAGAACATTCTTCCTGTTAGATCAGAGCTCCACCTTTATAACTTCATTTAACCATAATTACTTCCTTAGAGGCTCCATCTCCAAATACAGCCACACAGAGGGATAGGGCTTCAACATATGAATTCGAGGGGGATACAAACATTCAGTCACTAATGCCTATCATAAGCTCGATGCTATCCTAGGTGCTGAGAATAGAAACATGAATATAGTGTAGTTAGCTTCCGGGAGATTCTTGAGGTTAGTTTCCATATACAATTGATCTTTGTAATGTTAGCATCTAACAGAGTACCTAGCACATAGTTGGCCTCAGTATTCTTGGACGGAATTCTGTATTTTGAATCTAGTGGGAGAAGGATCTATATACCTAGTGTGGGAACACCCTCCATGCTCCATGAAAAGACTTTATAGGATTACAGTGGGGCCATATTGGAGAGAGAGGGCAGCTCCTCCCAGGGCATCACAAAAGACACCATAGTGAATACACACATGAATATAAATTCTGTTAATTGAGTAGAAATGTCCTTAAAAATGTTCTTCCTGAGATTTTGCTCCGTCCCCTGTAATACACGTGTGAGAGGCAGTGTGTTTGGGCATTGGGGTTCTGTGGAGCTGGCTTGCTTTGATTTTCTTTTCTGAAGGCCTTTAGGGTCTTCTCACCTTGTATTTTCCCAGTTTAAACAACTCTTCAGAAATGTTCCAGGGATTGAGCAACTGTTTGTTATTGCAACAAGACCGGTTGCTTACAACTGTCATGTGTATGTAGTGTGATCATCATGAGAAATTATCATCTGCTTTGTTGGTAAGGAGAGAAAAGGCCTGCACTCGGTGCCTTGGGTTCTTCATCTGTAAATTTGGGATAATTGCAGTGGTCAAGGGCCTCACAGCAGTGTTGTTAAGGATTAATGAAATCCTGTTTCTAAAGGGTCTTAAGGAACTCAGATGAAAAATGTGGGATAAATACAAAGAAGGGTTATTACAAAACAGACCAAAGAGGTGGCTGATGACTAAGCCACCTTGATTTTTTTTTTAAGCCTGGTGGAGAGGTTGGGGTGAAGAGGTGCTGAATATTTAGCTTTTGGACTAGAACTCTAATTAGAGACTTAAGGATTAACAAAGTATTTGAAGTCTGTGTGAAGAAAGCTTTTCTCAGAATAAAAGACATGTTTTTATTCTCCTTTGACCACTTGAGCCGTAAATACTTTTATCTCAAGATGTGGAACAAATTCAGCAGAAGGCCACAGTCCAGGGCACGTTCAGTGTTCTGTGCTGGTAATTGCCTTTTGTGCAACAAGTCAGGCTTGGATTATCATTATTGCTCTTCATTTAAAGTTATTGAAAATGTGTTTCCACTTTAATAAGTAGCTTGACCTCTTGATACCTAGAAATGAAGGCTCTGAAAACCGGATCCTCTAGCTAGCACTGCAGTGGGGTTCTAAACCTTTGAGTCCAGTTTAAATTCCTGCCACCACCCACAGGAGACTTCCCTTGACCTCTTAGCTAGAAAACAGTTAATAGCAGCCAATATTATAAAGTGTGTCATGTGTGCCAAGCTGTAGGTTTAGCACTCTGCATATGTTCATTCATTCAATTCTCACACAATGGCTATGGAGTCAGTGCCAATATTTCCCCATTTTACAGATGAGGATACTTAGGCACAGAAAGGTTAAGTGACTTGTTCAAGTTCACACAGCTGAGCCAGTGTGGCTGAAAATTGAACTCTGCTAGGCTTACTTTTTATCTTGTAAACTATTCTCTATGCTCTGACCTCTCCATGTATTGTGTGTACTACTCTCACGGAACCTGTCAGTTTCTCCTTGGTGTTTGCGTTAGCTTTCACGTAGTGTGTGTGCTCTGTTTGGAATGCCATATTCACTTCACAGTGCTTAGCTTATGGAACCCTATTTAAAAGGTGGGCCAGACATGGATGGACCTAGGGATTATCATATTAAGTGAAGTAAGTCAGACAGGGAAAGACAAATATCATATGATATTGCTTATATGTGGAAACTAAAAAAAATGATATTAATGAACTCATTTACAAAACAGAAATAGATAGACTCATGGACGTAGAGAATGAACTTATGGTTATAAGAGGAGATGGGGGAGGAATAATTAGGACTTTGGGATTAACATATACACACTACTATATATAGAACAGATAAAAAACAGGACCTACTCTACAGTACAGGGAACTATAGTCAATGTCTTATAATAACTTATAATGGAAAATAATCTGAAAATGAATATATATACACATATATTGCAAATTAACTATACTTGAATTAAAAATAGTAATTAAAAAAATTAAAAAGGTGGGCCAGACAGAAATGATGGGTCAAAATACAAGTGCTAAAACCCTGTTGGAATATTTAGAAAAGCATTGCTAACAAAAGAGGTTGCCAGAGATCTCTTATATTTGGCACATTGCACTGTGGTGCACATTGAAGCTCACAGGGCTATCGAGTGGGAAAAAATAGCATTCCTTATTGACGCCAATTTCTGCAATGCCAGTTGCAGGGACTAGCTCAAGCCCCCAGCTCTGACACTAGCCAGCTAAAATTGGCAGTCACTCTCAATTGAAATTTTGAAGTGAAATAGCACATGGGGGAGTGCTCCTTTCTCAGAACAAGTGACTTTACAATGATTAATAGGGCTTAGCAAAAATTTAGGGGTTCAGAAAATTCACAGGTAACAAAGACGTGTTCTTACTTAAACATGGAGGATGAAGGCACAAAGTTATTGTCACTCTCTTCTTAAACTCCTCCACTGTACATAAAGAAATTTTTAAATTTTAAAAATTTGGAGCTCAAAATGACAAAGAGGACAAATGAGAGAGCTTAGGATGGGTATGAAATAACACAAATTTTTGGAAATTGGGCAACAGATGGGGGTGAAAGCTGCCTCCTTTCAGGTCTCTTTGAAGGCATGCTAACAAAAAGGAATCTTGGGAGAGGTTCAGACCTAGGATGGTTTGTGCACCATAGAGGCTGTGTTGAGACATGAAGTTGGGGAAAATAGGGCAGAGTTTTTACAGGGAGCTGTTGACCTTGGACCCACTTTTCTGTGTCCAGCCAGGGAAGCAAATTCCTTCTCCCCTCCATCTCAGGAGACCAGAGACTTATTGTGTAGCTTATAGGAATTGAACCAAAAGTGGCCAAAGCTGTGGGGGACAGGGTTGAGAGAGATGCAGGATTAAAGGTAGAAATAAAGTGACACTCTGTACACTGGGCTCTGCATCACTAGCCTTATTTTTTGCCCCCTTCCAAGAGCTCTATAGTGAGGGTTTTCTTTCTGCATGCAAGAGATGGGAAGTTTTTTTTCCATGAAAGAACTGAACAGCCCTATTAAAAATATATGTAATAACTAGAATTTTAGAGATGCTCCCACTAAAATAAAGTTTATCCATATCATCACCTGATAGGGAAGCCCATTTGTTGAAAAAGTCAGCGCATGCACATGGAATCTACAGTCCAATTTGTAATGCCACAGTCATGAGTCTGAACAGATAACAAGAACCATCAGATATTTTCATCAAAGCTCCAAGATGAAGGGTAAAGAGCAGAGTGAACAAACACAGATAATTAAAGAGAACAGGGATAATGCAGGAGGCATAAGAAACACTAAAGACATATCTTCAGAAAAGTGGGAGGATATAAGAATCCAGGAAACAAGAACATGGTGCTTTAAAATAACACTGGCAAGCCATAAGAAAGAACTCTCAGAAATGCAACAGAGGAAATTTTTAAAAACCTGGAAAATTGGAAGATAAAATTTGAGAAATGTCCCAGAAAGTTCAGGAAAAACACAAAAAAATCAGCCAGTAGGAGAGCAGAAGAGAAAATCAGAGGGCCAAACATGATGTTTCAATGTCCAATAGGATTTACAAGAAAGAGAGAATAGATGTGGGGAGGGGCCATTAGCAAAGATGTAATTGAACACACTTTATAGGATAAAAGAAGTCTGATATAAAATTTTGCTACTCTACACAGTACTATGAACAGTAGAAGACACACAAAGGCAAAATCCTAAATCTGCTAAAGACGGAATCTGGACTCGGACTAGCATATGACTTCTTAACAGAAACACTGAAAGTTCAAAGATAATAGAAATGCATATTCATAATTCTAAGGGAAAATGGGTTTCAAGCTAGAACTCTATGCTTGGTCTAATGATCAGTCATATATCTTATGGAGAAATAAAACTATTCATACGTAAAAGGGAAGATGTATCTCACACTATCATTTAAAACTTCCTTAGAACCTTTATTAAGACACTACTTGATATGCATATATTAGTTATTGAATGCTATGTAAGAATCACCCCCAAATTTAGCACCTTAAAACAACAAACATCTATCACCTTACAAAGTTGTATGAGAGAAAGTGGTGAGTGAAAGTGGGAGGAGGGAAGGAGGAGAGAGAGAGAGCGAGAGAGATTGATAGCTACGCAGAAGAAGACTACTTCAGACAGAAATCAAAATCTTTCAGAGCTTTCCCAACTAAAACTTGGCACTTGCCATCTGCGTCAAGGGTGAAGTCACTAGCCACTGCAGTCGCTGACCTTCAACACCCTCTGAAAGGAGTTCAAGGTGATCAGGAATGAGGCCCTCTGCACTCTAGGAAAAACTGGCAGAGCAAGCCTTCAGAAAGTTAGATGTTTTCAGGAGAAGATTCTATCATCCCAATTCTTGCATCTTCTTATATCTAGAAAAACACTAAAATTATTATTGGTGACATCTGCTCCTCGTGACTAGCAGCAAGCCTCTGTCAAAATGTGTGCTTGACTGCACTTACCCCCTTCTCTAAAATCACATATATATTGACCTCCCCCCTACCTCTTTGGAGCAGTTACTCAGAGCTATCTGAGATGTTGTCTCCTGGACTGTTGTCCTCATTTTTCCCCAAATAAAACAACTCACAACTTGCAAGTTGTGCATTTTTTTTCAGTCAACAGCCTAAACTCAGCAAAGACACCTAGTACCATGTGATGTGGGAGGACATTGCATATGACTCCTGGAAGTGGGTCACTGGGGCCACTGTAGAACCTGCCCGCTACAATGTGTTTCACCCCAAAAAAGTAGTGTTTAAAAAAGAAAAGTATGGGATCCAGGAAACAGGTCATCTGCCACAGAACAGGAAGGTAATTTCAGAATAACAACATGCAGGAGTCCCAGTAAGCAACCAGTGTCGGCCAGTGGTTCTCAGCTGTGTGGGATTTTGCCCCCCAGGGAAACTTTGGCATTATTAGGAGACATTTTTAGATGTCAAGATTAGAGGTGCTACTGGTATATAGTGGGTAGAAGCTAGGGATGCAGCTAAACATCTTAAAGACTCACGACAGTAATCCCCTCCACACACATACACACAGAATTATCTGGTCCAAAATATCAGTATCCTTGAGGTTGAGAAAATTTGGCCTTGAACGAGGCATATAGACAGAGGGCTTTAATACGGTGGCTCTTATAGAAAACACACAAGCGATAGATACAAGCAAAAGCTGATATTTACAGCAGACACAAAATATGGATTTTGAAAACCAACCTATCTAAAATAGCAGTATACCTTTATTAGAAGCATGGGGAGGATGCCAGGAGACTGGGTCCAAGAGAGAGAATTCCTCATGGACCATTGTGGGAAGGCAAAATATAATATCTAAAATCCATAAGTCAAGAACCAGCAATATATTTGCAACAATATGGATGGAACTGGAGATTATCATCCTAAGTGAAGTAAGTCAGACAGAGAAAGACAAATACCATATGATATTGCTTAAATGCAGAATCTAAAAAAAAATGATATGAATGAACTTATTTACAAAACAGAAACAGACTCACAGACTTAGAGAATGAACTTACGGTTACCAAGAGGGAAGGGTGGGCGAGAGGGCTAGTCAGGGAATTTGGGATTGACATGTACACAATGCTATATTTAAAATAGGTAACCAACAAGGACCTACTGTAAAATAAATAAATAAATAGATGATAAAAATAAAATAAAAAGAACCAGCAATATACTTAATAAGATGAAGTTGAAGGAAAATAACAAGAAAACTAATACAACTAAAAGTAACTTCATATGAAGAGGAGGACCTAGAATTAGGAAGGAGTGGAGCAGGGGTTGCTTCCCCACTTCTTTCTATACTATTTGACTTTTAAACTGTGTAATTTTTACGAACAATCATTAAATTCATGAAAAAATCCATTATTTGAATATAAAGACAGAGATGTACAGTGTTGTTAATACAAAAGCTAGTTCTTCTCCCCACCACCAATAAATGCATATAAATAGGTAAAATATATGGGTGAAAACACCTTACTTAGATGGTTATCTACACAGCTGCACACATACCCCATTTCCATGTCCTCAGTTAGTGAATCAAGTCCTTCAAGGAAGAAATGGAAGAATAAATGAATGAACTTATTTTACTGGAGACATTTAATATAACAAATGATTCTACTTCCTTAACAGTTAAGCACACTTTATTTAGGACCAATAAGAAGTTGCCTCATTTCCAGATCTGTTTCATACCTTCACGTTCATGAGCTTAACACAGCAAATAACACTATTGTATACTTCTTCTCAGTCTTCCACATGGATAGCACATGCCCAGGCTGCCTTTGGTTTTTCTTAATTTTTAAATGCATTTTATTGTAGTATAGTTGATTTGCAATGTTGTGTTAATATCTGCTGTATAGCAAAGTGATTCAGTTGTATATATATATATATATATATATATATATATATATATATATATATACACACACACACACACACACACACACACATTCTTTTTCATATTCTTTTCCCCTATAGTTTATCACAGGATGTTAAATATAGTTCCCTGTGCTCTACAGTAGGACCTTGCTGTTTATCCATTCTGTATATAATAATTTGCACCTGCTAACCCCAAACTCCCAATCCATCCCTCCCTCACATCCCCTTCCCCTTGGCAACCACATGTCTGTTCTCTGTGTCTGTGAGTCTGTATCTGTTTCATAGACAAGTTAGTTTGTGTCATATTTTAGATTCCACGTGTAAGTGATATGATATTTGTCTTTCTCTGTCTGGCTTATTTCAGTTAGTCTGATAATCTCTAGGTCCATCCATGTTGCTACAAAGAGCATTATGTCATTCTTTTTTTATGGCTGAGTTATATTCCATTGTATTGGTATATATGTACCACATTTTCTTTATCCATTTATCTCTCGGGCATTTGGGTTGTTTCAATGTCTTGGCTATTGTAACTAGTGCTGCTATGAACATTGTGGTGCATGTATCTTTTCAAATTATAGTTTTCTCTGGATATATGCCCAGAAGTGGGATTGCAGGATCATATGGCAACTCTATTTTTAGTTTTTGGAGGAACCTCCATACTGTTTTCCATAGTGGCTGCACCAATTTACATTCCCACCCACAGTATAGGAAGGTTCCCTTTCCTCCACACCCTCTCCAGCATTTGTTATCATTTGTTATTTGTGACTTTTTAATGATGGCCATTCTGACCAGCCAGGCTGCCCTTTAAATGTTGGCCTCCTTGTGGTAGTCCTGGCTTTTTTTGGAGGAAATATAAACCCTCCCTGAGATGGACCATCCATTCTCATGACTTCAATTAGTGATTATGTAGGTTCTTTGTGACTTTATGAGGATTATCTCAACAGCTTGAGGGACAACTTCACTTGGCTGTCCCATAGATTCCTCCTCCAAATCCATGTACCCAAAATTGACCTCAAGCTTAACACCCACCACCACCACACACACAGAACTAGATATTCTCTTCCTTGAGTTTTCCCTTTATCGGAGATGTGCTATACATTTACCCAAATGTCCAAGTCTGAGATGCCTCACCCATGTCTTCCTCTTTTCTCAATTATCCAAAGTCCATCAATAACCAAGTTTTTTTCAATCCCCTTGCACTGCATTGTATTTATTTCCTCAGTCTCTTTTCTAGCAGTCTAGTTTTTATGTTCCCACTCTGATTATCCTTGTTCTGGCTACCATAATCTCAGAATCAGATGACTGCAAAAGTGTTCAAATACCTCTCACAACTTTTAGGCCTGTGCTTTTTAAATTCACTCTCTGTTCTGACCAGGGTGATTTTTTTAAAATTCAAATATGTTCATGTCACTCATTTTTTGATAGTTCCCCATTGCCCTTGGGCTAATTCTCCTCCAAACTCTCCTCCATTCTAGATTCTTGCTTTTCTATGAAGTTTTGATTCTTATTCTTCTCACACCTTATTGTACCCTCTCCCCATATTGAATTATATTCAGATCATTGAATGCATAATATTCTTTGGGTCTTTGGGTCTTTGTATATTTTACCTTTGCTTGAAATAGTCTTTCCTTTCCCACTCCATGCCTTCTTTGCTGGCCAACTCTTATTCCTTCAAGTCCAAGTTTAATGTCACTGCTGGGAAGCATTCCTTCTTCCCTACCAAAGACTATGTTAAGTACCCTCTTAATGGACTTCTGCAGCAGCCAATTATAGAAATTGTCACAACCTCTGTTAATTTCTTGGATCCCCTGCTATGACACTAATTCAAGGACTCAGCACTGCTCTTGTACCATTCAAGGGCCCAGTATCTACACATGATAAATACTCTACCATTATGGACAACATTTTCTAGTGAAATTGCTTAAGAGCTTTTAATGACAATAGGGCACTTTTTTTTTCAAGCAAAGAGGCTTTTTACAAGTATATTCTAGGTTCACCTTTAAAAGAGTTCACTGTCTTATTTTCTGTTGTGCACTAAAGCACAGCTAAGAATCAAGGAGCGTAGATGAAATTGGGTAACAACTTTACTTAAAAGCATGATTGAAGCTAAAATGAGAGAAAATCTTTAAGAAGTAACAGATAATAAAAATGGATTACTCTTATTCTCTTCTAATTTTGAGAGGTATTTTTCCTCTTAAATTATGTTAAAGGTCTGAGGAAAAATATCTTAAAAGTGGGGGCAATTTGAAATAGATAAAATATTGCATTTAAAGAAGATAGAGGAAAAAATGTGACCAAGTCATTGGCTCTATAATGGTAATACTGTTGGGTTTTAGTTGTTTGAATTGCTTTCTGTAGGTGGGACCTCTAAAAAGAAGTGAGAGTAGCATCGGCATATATACATTACTGAATGTAAAATAGTTAGCTAGTGGGAAGAAGCTGTATAGCACAGGGAGATCAGCTTGGTACTTTGTGACCACCTAGAGGGAGGATGGGAGGAAGGGTCAAGAGGGAGGGGATATGGGCACACATGTATGCATATCGCTGATTCACTTTGGTGTACAACAGAGGCTAACACAATATTGTAAAGCAATTATAATCCAATAAAGATCTATTAAAAAAAGACAAATGACATTAAAGATGAAATGCTTGGGACTTCCCTGGTGGCACAGTGGTTAAGAATCTGCCTGCCAATGCAGGGGACATGGGTTCGAGCCCAGGTCCGGGAAGATCCCACATGCCATGGAGCAACTAAGCCTGTGCTTACAGCCCAAGAGCCACAACTACTGCAGCCCGCGCACCTAGAGCCCGTGCTCCTCAGCAAGAGAAGCCACCACAATGAGAAGCCTGAACGTCACAACAAAGAGCAGCCCCTGCTCACCACATCTAGAGAAAGCCCACGTGCAGCAACAAACACCCAGCCAGACAAAAATTAAAAAAAAAAAAAAGATGAAATGCTTGATGGTTTACGTGAAAGCACAACAATAAAAATCAAAGAAGCAGCACACGTAAATCCCCTGTGAAGGTCCTAATTTCCAGCTCTCTGTAGCAATAACTAAGTAAGCCTGGATGTCCTATAACACAGGCCACTGACATTTGTCAGGCTTTTCAATAAATTGGCCATGAATAGCTAAATCCGTGCAAGGTGGGAGATAAATTAGAACACAGCCAAAGGTACTGGAGAAATAAACACTGGTTTCGTACCTGAAATGTTTTTTTTGATAAGGTAATAATCCCCATAATCTCTCTCCAGCCTTAAATAACAGCCGGTCTTTGTGCCGGCAGTTTAATTTTGTTGGCTGCCCTTGTCTTACAAATATATTTAGTGGAGTCTGGAATATCATTTTGTGCTGAAAGCTGAAGCCTTTGTCATGCTGAAGCTTGGCAAAGGCAATAAATCAGGGACAAAGTGAAAGAACATAGAAATGGGCTCTCGGAAACTTATTTCCCCAGAGCAGACGAGCTGTCTTCTCCCGCGAGCAGTTGTATTGCATCAGTCATGTCTTCCTGTTAAGTGGCTGCGTTGTAATGATATTGACTTATATCGACATTGCACCCTGGTTGGCACTGTGACAAAGTGCTTAAGATGCATCGATGGGCAGTACATGCTGAAAACAGCATCATGACATTATACAACCCTGGTTTTCTATTCTTCTTTTCTTTTCCTCCACTAAAATAGTTCTTTCTTCCCAGGAAATTGTCCTGAGATGCCCCACCTTATTCTCTAATCACGAGTTTCCCCATCTGTGTCGCACCACTTAATAATCGACATTTTAAAGTGAAGGGACCTTTACAATTTAAAGTTTATATATATATATATTTAATTTATATCTATTATATAAATTAACATATATAATATAAATATATTAAAATAATTATGTAATAATTATTATATTATATAAATATAACATAAATAAATATTATGATAATATATTCATTATATTATAATAATTTTATAGGTTATATATTATAATAATTATAAATATTGTAATAATTTATATGTATTATGTAATATAAATATATAATTTAATATAAATACATTATATTGAATTATAGAAATATAATTTAATATAATACAGTATATATTATTATAATTATATATTATATATCATATATAAATATATTATATCATATATTAATATAATATATAAACATAATAATAATTTATTATATATATACTTTTAAACTTATTAAACCAAGACTAATGTACTTCATGATCTACATGTGCCAAATTGGTCAGTGTTGAAAATGGGTTACAGAGAAAGTATGTGAAGATGTTTCTAGGTTATTTGATTTACTTTTAGGAACATGAAGAGATAAAAATTGCTGTGCTAGAAAGCCAGAGAACTGGGTTCTTGAATTTGTTTCCCGTTGCTAACTACTATCTTTCTATAAACTCAGTGGCTTAAATGAGCAGCCAGTTCTTATCTCAGAGTCTCCCTGGGTCAGAAGTCCAGGCACAGTCCCTCCGGGTCTTCTATTCAGAGGATCACAGGCTGCAATCAAGGTGTCAAGTGCTCTGTGGTCTCATCAGTCTCCACGGGGGAGAGATCTGCTTCCAAGCTTCCTCCAGTTGTTGGCAAAACTCAGTTCCTTGGGGCTTCAGAATCGAGGTTCCGGTTTCTCTCTGGCTGTAGAACAGGCACTCAGCTCCCAAAGGCAGCCCAGCATTCCTGGCCACATGGTCCTCTCCATAGACACTCACAGCTACTCCTTCAAACCAGCAAGGGGGGACCAGCATATGTATGAATGGATGACTTGAAATGTATGCACAGGAGTTGCATCCCATCACCTCTGTCATATTCTGTTTGCTGAAAGCAAATCTCAGGTCTCACCTACACTCGAAGGTTGGGGTTCTACATGGAGCCAGAACATGGGGCCCACCCTAGAGTCTGCCTGCCACATTTCTAGTGCTTCTTTGTCATGAAAAACTCGGTACTCTTATATATTCACTCAATGCAATAAGAAAGAGTGACATATATGCAAAATACACAATTGATAAACCTCACAATCAATATTGAAAGAAACCAGACCTAAAAATGTATATTCTCTATAATTCCAATTTCTATATCTTTCAAAAATTTTCAAAATTAATCTATGCAATTAAAAATCATAATACTGGTTAACCTTGGGACAGAGTGACAGTAAGAGGATCTGACAGAGCCTCTGGGGTGCTGGAATGTTGCTTCCTGTTCTAGATGCATTCCATTTGGGAAAACGGGTGGAGCATCATATGCATGACATATGCACTTTTCTAGCACAAATATAATTACACAGTATAGTTCAATCTAGATTAAAGCTAAACAAGACAAAAACCCTGGGTAACCTTAGGCCAGTCACTTATTTTCCATGGGCGTCAGTTTTCTAATCCTTACCATGAGATTGGCCTTGATGATTCTTAAGGCCCTTTTCACATGATGTAGTTAAGGTTGTATGAAATACTGAGGGACTATCAAACTCAGTGGATGGCTGTAAAGTGCCCAGAATTAGTACCCCCTCAAATACAATTTTTTAAATAATTTTATTGAAGTATAACTGGTTTATAATGTTGTGTTAATTTCTGCTATACAGGAAAGTGATTCAGTTATACATATATAAATATTCTTTTTCATATTCTTTCCCATTATGGTTTATCACAGGATATTGAATAGAGTTCCCTGTGCTATACAGTAGGACCTTTTTGTTTAACCATTCTCTATATAATAGTTTGCATCTACTAATCCCAAACCCCCATCCTTCTCTCCCCCACTCCCCTCCCCTACTTGGCAACCACAAGTCTGTTCTCTATGTCTGTGAGTCTGTTTCTGTTTCATAGATAAGTTCATTTGTGTTGTATTTTAGATGCCACATATAAGTGATATCATATGGCATTTGTCTTTCTCTGTCTGACTTACTTAGTATGAGAATCTCTAGATCCATCCATGGTGCTGCAAATGGCATTGTTTAGTTCTTTTTTATAGCTGAGTAGTATTCCTTTGTATTCTTTCCTAGTCTTGGCTATTTTAAATAGTGCTGCTATGAACATAGGGATGCATGTATCTTTCAAATTACAGTTTTTTTTTCTGGATATATGCCCAGGAGTGGGATTGCTGGACCATATGGCAATTCTATCAAATACAATTCTTAATGAAGGTTTCAGTCTACATATACTTCCACTTACAAAGTATTGCCCTTGGGAAATTGAATCAACCTCAGTGAACTTATTTTCTTAAAGACTCTTTCAGCTCAGAAAATATTTACAGCTTGTTGATGTGGCATTTCCTTCAGACCAGGCACAAGTGGCACAGCAAGGGTGGAGAGCAGTAACCAAGAGAGGGGTTCCTGTCCCTTCTCTCCACTTGTATCCACAATCCCAGTCCTCATATCAGGTGGGGAAAGTAGGGGAAAAAAAAGTAAAAGTGCAGGGACATCACAAGACATAGAAAGAGGAAAGGGGGAATGAATAAACAAGGGGGAAAAGAGAGAGAATAGAAGCCAAAGAGAATCAAACTTATTGACTAGATACAATTAGGAAAGTCCTATGGTTGGAGTCCTTACATTGACTGGCTTCTAGTATCAGCCTTTATAACCGTCCCTTCAATATGGGGGCCCCTTATATTATTCCACAAGTTTTTATTTACAGTCTGTCTTTTGATCTATATATTATGCCCGCATGAATCTGATTTACTGTCACAACTAACAAAGCCTATATCTCAGTGACTCCCATCAACAAGTGTTTACATTTATCCTCTGGCTCTTGGTAAGCTCTTGTGACTGTGCTCCATGTGTCACCCCATTCAGAGTCCTAGGATGAGGAAGTAAGGCATGTGGGTCCATTTCTCCCATAGATAAGAAAACTGAGGGACAGAAAGATGTAGAGGTGTGCCTGGACTCATAAAACTAAAGAGAAACAGAGCTTGGCCTGTATCTCAGGTTACCTAACTTCCAGTCCATGGATTTTGTCTTTATATCCACCTACATCTCTTTCTCCCATTTGCCTTTTCTTTCACCCTAAGGTACTGGTTCTCAAATGTTATTGGGTGTCAGAATCACCTGCAGATAAAAACAAACAACCCAATCCAAAAATGGGCAGAAGACCTAGATAGACATTTCTCCAAAGAAGATATACAGATTGGCAACAAACACATGAAAGAATGCTCAACATCATTAATCATTAGAGAAATGCAAATCAAAACTACAATGAGATATCATCTCACCCCAGTCAGAATGGCCATCATCAAAAAATCTAGAAACAATAAATGCTGGAGAGGGTGTGGAAAAAAGGGAACATTCTTGCACTGCTGGTGGGAATCTGAATTGGTACAGCCACTATGGAGAACAGTATGGAGGTTCCTTAAAAAACTACAAATAGAACTACCATATGACCCAGCAATCCCACTACTGGGCATATACCCTGAGAAAACCATAATTCAAAAAGAGACATATACCAAAATGTTCCTTGCAGCTCTATTCACAATAACCCAGAGATGGAAACAACCTAAGTGTCCATCATCAGATGAATGGATAAAGAAGATGTGGCACATATATACAATGGAATATTACTCAGCCATAAAAAGAAACGAAATTGAGCTATTTGTAATGAGGTGGATAGACCTAGAGTCTGTCATACAGAGTGAAGTAAGTCAGAAAGAGAAAGACAAATACCGTATGCTAACACATATATATGGAATTTAAGAAAAAAAATGTCATGAAGATCCTAGTGGTAAAACAGGAATAAAGACACAGACCTACTTGAGAATGGACTTGAGGATATGGGGAGGGGGAAGGGTAAGCTGTGACAAAGCGAGAGAGAGGCATGGACATACATACAGTACCAAACGTAAAATAGATAGCTAGTGGGAAGCAGCGGCATAGCACAGGGAGACCAGCTCAGTGCTTTGTGACCACCTATAGGGGTGGGATAGGGAGGGGGGGGGAGGGAGGGAGACGCAAGAGGGAAGGGATATGGGAACAGATGTGTATGTATAACTGATTCACTTTGTTATAAAGCAGAAACTAAAAAAAAAAAAAAAAAAAAAAAAGAATCATCTGCAGAGCCCTTTGAAACACAGATCGATGGGGCCCACTCTGAGAATTTCTGATTTGTTATGTCCAGGGTGAGGTCCTAATAAATTTCGTTAATGAATTCCCAGGTGAAGCTGAATCTGTTGGTCCACGTACCACACTTCAAAAATCACCACCTTAAGACACCATCTCTATATCATGGCGCAATAGACAACTCCTAAGTTAGGTTTGCTTTTTGTTCTTTATTTAGAAAAGTGAACAGTGACTTAGACCAATTGGACCTATAACTTTAACAGTGCCTCTCTGAAACTTAGGTGAGCTGAAGGGTCCTTATACAACAGTGGTTTTCTAAGTTGTGGTCCCTGGACCAGCAGTGTCAGCAGTACCTGGGAACTTCGAAATGCAAAGTGTTGGTTCTGCCCCAAACCTACTGAATCCCAGTTTCTGGGGATTAACCAGTGACCAAGTTGATTGTGATGTACACTAGATGCTGAGAACCAGGGTTTGGTCCTACAGAACACCTGCAGCTGCACTGCAGCACCCTGCAGAAGCTCTTTAAGGCATGGTTCACTGTGCCCCTGCTACTCAAAGTGTGGGCTGCAGGCCAGCAGTATCTTTATCTCCAGGAACCTTGTGGGAAATGCAGAGCCTCAGGCTCCACCCTAGGCCTACTGACTCATCCTCTTATCCTGGGTTGTCTGCAGAGTATCTGGATTCTGTCTAATCATCCAGCCATTTAGTCTGCTGCAACTCACTATCTGTTTGACTTTCAATTATTTTACTCCTCAGAGATCTGTAGCCTCAGGACTCATCACTTACTGTCTTCCTGGCTAATATGGGGTCTCAGAACCTCATCTCAGGTACAGCTTCCCAGCCCTCCTCTCTGCTAGGTTGGTGTGGAGAGGTTTAGACAGGGCTGTCCTGGAGTGAACCCCTCTGAGTCTCCTGATTTGTATTTTTCCATTAAGATTCTTCACTTTTCCTCACTACAGAATTATCCTATTTAACTCTTCCCCTCATCCTTTGAGGCTAGAATTATGGGCAATTTTAAGCAATCTATTAGGCAAAGAATTATAGGCATATTATTGTGTATTTATGGAACACAAATCATCTAAAGAACCAACATGACTGCCTTGGCGTGAATTGTTCATGGAAAAACATTGCGTGATTAGCAGCCCCTTTCCAACTAGATGTATTATTACCAGTTTTGTAAAGTATTTCTGTATCCAGAAGTTATTTAGTCTTTTCTTTAAATTAGAAAGAGAGAGAAAAGGAAGGAAGGAAGGAAGGGAGGGAGGGAGGGAGGGAGGGAGGGAGGGAGGAAGAAAAGAAAGAAAAACCAGGCTGCAGAGAATGAAATCAGAGAAACAGATTAACATCTCAAATGATTTCTAGGCAAACCCTGAGTCATGTTACTCCAAATCTATAATATTTATATAGCAAATACAGATGTTATGTTTACTCACTTCCATAGCATTTGCTAAAAGGGAATTTAAAATAAACTATCGTGGAGTTTCTGTTAGACTATTAGCTGTGCATGGTTTGCCTGCTGAGAGAAATTTTTAATAAAAAAAAACCTAGATCCGTGGCAGAAACTGAGGTAAGTGCCTCTTAGGTGAAAATTTTAGGAAGATGATATTTAGTAACAAGTCAATATTTACTGAGCCCCAACTGTACCTATGTGTGCCCCATGTCATCCTGAAATGTGGGGATATAGATGAATCACTCTTCCTGGCCACAGCTCATGGTCTTGCAGAATAAAAATAACAGAAAAAAGAAAATTCAATATTTTGTCATAAAGGCTATGATTAGTGCAACCAGTACTTTATCACCAATGCAGGGAATCTTCTGACAGTGAAAGGGGGTGCTAATTACAAGTTGACCCTCATAACGGGTGTCATTTGGCACTGTTCCTGGCACACCAGCTATAGGGTTACAATCAATATCCACAGGCATGGAGTAGGCTTAGAACCAACCTCTCCTTGAGGGGTATTTCTGGGAAAGCTACCTGAGACACCAGAAGAAGAGCTAAAGGAACCATGCAGGTATTTAGCAGCCATTTGTTGTTTATTTCTGAGCTACTGTGTGGGTTTAGGAGTCACCTTCTAAAGCTGCCCCCTTATCAAATGCTTAACCCTCTGACTCACCAGCAGTCTCTGTCCCTGACTCATAACTTCACACGCTCCCCCTTGGCAAAGACCTTCACCACTCTAATCCCACGCCCTATGGATTAAACGCAGAAAGGGTGATAGAATAAAGTTTATAAGCATTTGCATTTTAACCCTGACTTTACTGCAAACTAGCCATGCAACTTTTTGCACATCAGCGAACTCCGGTCGCAAGAAGGAAAACCTGTGTCCCTGTTCGTGTTGTTCTTTGGCGCCCCCATCAGACTAAAGAGTGGCATAGCAGATGGAAACAGATAACGAATCTCAGCTCTGACACCGACCCGCTGGGTGACCTTGGATAAGTCCATGGACATCCCTGAACCATAGGCTCTCCATTTGTCGTAACATCAGAACCACAGAGGACAGCTAGGTGGATTCACAGCAATGATGAGTACAAAAGGGGAAGCAACAGCAGTGTCCACCACAAAGTAAGGATCCAGTATATGGTGATCAGTTGCTCTCAGATTATTATGGATATAGTTGCGGAATTCACCATGGGGCTGGCAATGAGCGACACTTCTGAGGTTCTTTTTTTTTTTTTTTTTTTTTTTTTTTTTTTGTGGTACGCGGGCCTCTCACTGTTGTGGCCTCTCCCGTTGCGGAGCACAGGCTCCGGACGCGCAGGCTCAGCGGCCATGGATCATGGGCCCAGCCATTCCACGGCATGTGGGATCTTCCTGGACTGGGGCACGAACCCGTGCCCCCTGCATCGGCAGGCAGACTCTCAACCACTGCGCCACCAGGGAAGCCCCTGAGGTTCTTTTAGACAAGTGACCGTGCCCTTCCCCAGAACCATGTGGGAGTCGTCATTCCTCTTTTTTCCGTCTCCGTGTGTCAGTTTCAATGTTCCTGCTAAAGTGTTAGAAACAGTTTGCTGTTCATTGCCATGCTGCATTCCCAAACAGGAAGTCTCCTGCTTGCTGGCCGGTGCTGCCTGTTTGACTGAAACGAATAAACAAAGAGCAGCAAGGACACAGTTTGCTAAAATGTTTTATCCATTGTGTGCAGTGGAAGGGGCTTTGTTACTTAGACACTCACTCTGAAGGGTGCCCAGGGCACAACAGTCCAGAGACCCAGCACTCAGGACTGGCAGCTGGTGAATGCTGGCGTGAGAAAACCTGGGTCATGGCAATTATTTAAAACACTGTCTTGTTCGGAGATGGCAACTCCCATTGATTAGTGATGGCTGCTCTGGGAACAATGGGGCGCTACTTGGCGCTGGCTGGAAGGAGGGCATGATGAGTGATGTGTGCCTGGGATGGAGGGGCAGAAGCACACGTGTTCCCTTTGATCACACGAGTCCTAGTCCCTGAATTAATTGCCTGCTTGCAGGACTATAATGCAAGCAAAAGATCTGATGCCTCATTTATCAACATAACCATTTTCCAGTAGTTCTTATATTCCTAGATTAAATATATTTTTATAAGATCTCAGGAATGAAACAGAGATTTGTTTCAATTCATGTTGTTCTTCCTCACCCACCCCTCTTTTTTTTTCTTGAAAACAAGACTTCTTTTCAGACAAATATTATAGCTACTCATATATTCTATTTTTTTATTTCTTTTTTTTTTACTCATATATTCTTAACCATAGTAAAAATGGGGGAATAGCCAATGAAGAAGACAATGGCAAAAGCTAAGAATTAGATAAAGGGAGACAATAACTATTTAAACCATGTATATTTAGAATTCTTGTTTAAAAAAAATGCCATGTTCCACTAAGGTCTCCCTATGCTCTATTTTCTCTCACACAGAGCAAGAGATATGTATGATTCTTTTTCCTTAATCATAGTCACAATAACAAGTTTATATTCTTAAAATAATTGAAAAACGGTAATATGGTAATGGAGAAACAGTAACTCCAATAGGAGTTATGTCCTGTATTTTTCCCAACGCCAAAAACTCCTAGTTTGCATCTGGAGATAGGCATGTCAGCACGGGGAATGTTTCCATCTAATTGTTGATCTAAAATCGCATGTAAGCAGACTCTCCCTCCGGAAGAGTCCTTACAAGTGACAGGGCAAAGCTATGAGAAGGCTCTTCAGTTACTTCAAATCAACTGTGGACCAGTCTCCAGCTATGTGGAGAGAGAGAAAGGACATTACAAGACTGGAAGCATAACCTTCAGGGGCGAAGAAATGAATATATCCTAAATGTTCTTTCTTGTTCTCAATCCGGACGGCTTTTGAGATGGAAAGCACTGGGGAGTTATAATTTAGGGCCTGGTGGTGGGTGTTGATCAGAAGTCTCCTTTTATTCTGGAATCTTGGGAGGAGGAGAGGAAATACGCTTTCTGCAGAAGACCTGCTGTAGCATCTACACTAGGCATTCTTGGAATGGGGCTACGATGGTGACCCTGCTCCAGCACATCCAGGAACTTCTGGAATTAGATCCACGTGCGTGTGTGTGAGATTCTTCTGTGGCCAGGATGCATGGCTTTCATGAGAACCCCAAACACATCGTTAGGGCTGAGCCACACCTTTTCACCTGTTGGCCAGCTTGCAAGTTGGTGGACGCAGCTTAGCAGAACTTCCTGGGCAAAGGCGGGGCAAAAAAATAAAAAATAAATAATTTTTAAAATGTCTTTATAGAAAAGTAAGAAGGCTCAGGAACCTTTCTAAATCATATCCACTTATTTAATAAAAGATGGTGAATTTAGGGATTAAAATTGTATTTTGGATATTCTAGTATTTTAGTATATACTTTGTTATTTTTATATAACCAAAACACTTGTGTATTATAGACATTTAGTTAACATAGCCTTTTCAAATGGTATTTTTTTCTTTCTTTTCTTTTTCTTTTTTTTTTTTTTTTTTTTTTGCGGTACATGGGCCTCTCACTGTTGTGGCCTCTCCCGTTGAGGAGCACAGGCTCCGGACGCGCAGGCTCAGCGGCCATGGCTCACGGGCCCAGCCGCTCTGCGGCATGTGGAATCTTCCCGGACCGGGTCACGAACCCGTGTTCCCTGCATCGGCAGGCAGACTCTCAACCACTGCACCACCAGAGAAGCCCTTCAAATGGTATTTTTAAAAATCTGGATCATTTGGATTTTGAGAACTTACTCAGAGATTTATCACTGAATTAAATATTAAAAATGGAAAGAGGTACTTTAGTTTAAGAAACTTTATGACTCTATTTGTACCCTGTTTAAAATATTTCCAAAATATTTTCTCTTGTTGAGTTTCATTCCCGGAATTACCTGTGAAGCTAAATATCTTAAGTTAGCTGCATGGCCTTTTCTCAGTGTCAGTTTGGGCCCCATAGATGTTCAGATTTGTTGATGCAGTAGGCTTAGAACCGGGAGCAGGGATGCTTAAGGAAACCAAGAAATGTGTAAGGTGGGTAGTAAAGAGAGAATATGGTGAACGGGGCTTCCACTCCCACTTTCCAGCCCCTCCCCAAACCCTGAGCTCTGTATTCTGGAACACAGTTCAGGCTCTCCAAGTACCCCCTCCCGTTTTGCTGCAAGACCAGATATGTTATCTTAACCTGCAGTTTCTCAAAATATGGTCTCTGGACAAGCAGCAGCAACATCACTTGGTAATTTGTTAGAAATGCAAATTCTAATGCTTTACCCAGACTTACTGGATTGGAAACTTTGGAGTGAGGCCCAGGAATCTGCTTTAACAAGCCTCCAGGTGATTCTGATGCAGGCTCCAGTATGAGAATAACTACCTTAACCAGACAGCATTTCCAAAACATCCCTGCAATAGGACTCATGTGGGCAGCTGGTTAAATGTATACCTTCCCAGGTTTCTTCCTGAAGATGTTGATTAGGTGAGTCTGTGATGAGGTCCCAGAAATGTTGATTATTAATGGCATCTAAGGGGATTCTTATCACTGGGAAACTTTGACAGCACTGGGCAAGCTTTGCTAACGTGTCCCATGGCACCATGTGTGCCACTGATGTTGCAGGGAAAAAATGGGGCCCGAGAGGATGGTCATGTCCCAGTTTTCGAGTGAGTCCTCAGGACGATGCCAAGTGAGGGTCCTTGGCTTTGCGCAGGAAAGAATTCGAGAGCAAGGCAGAGAAAATTGAAAGCAGGTTTATTTAGAGAGATACACACTCCGTAGACAGAGTGTGGGCCTTCTCAAAGGCAAGAGAGGCCCCTAGGTGTGCGGGTCATTAGTTTTTATGGACTGGATAATTTCATAGGCTAATGAGTGGGAGGAATATTCTAGCTGTCTTGGAGAAGGGGTGGGGATTTCCAGGAAATGGGCCACAGTCCACTTTTTTGGCCTTTTAGGGTCGGCCTCAGAACTGTCCTGTTGCTGGTGGGTGTGTCAGTTAGATGCTAATATATTTCAATGAGCATATAATGAGGCTTAAGGTACACCAGAAGTCGAAATTTCCGCCATCTTGGGCCTAATTGGTTCTAACCAGTTTATGTCGTGTCCTCAACAGCTATGTCATTCTTTTTAAGGTTGTGCCCTGTCCCCTTCCCTCTTGTCTCACCGATGACCACTGGGGTTTTCAGCACCAATTCCCCTCAACCATCTCAGTGTCCAGGAAGGCCTGGGGTGGTTGACATCCCTGGACTACTTACCACTGTACAGCCAAGTTGATGAACTGAAACTTCTCTACAGATATTCTGATGAGAGCATCATGAAACCTTCCATACCTGACCCTGGTCCCCCAGGATAACCTGCAGTAACTGAGACTTTCCTTTCCCATCATGTTACTGGGAGAGACACAAGCCACCCAGACAGCAGCACCTCAGTCTGGAGCCCTGGAGATGGAGCAGCACCTGAGGACAAAGGGAAGAAGTCACAGAGACCATAGCCCACATATATAATGGTTTGATTTTTACACAAAACTGGACCATTTCAGGGTCTGTGTTGTGTAACACATTTTGCTTCTTTATTGTAATTATCAACCAAATATAATGTGTCCTTTTGTAAGTAGTTCTGTGTCAGGATAGTAAACACTAGTGCTTATTGTATGCTGTAATAGATTCATCCTTAAGGCAGCTGCATGCTCTTGCCTGTGTTCTGTGGTTTTTCTCCTGTCTTCCTTGCTGTCAGCCATCTCAGATCAAGCATCTTAGCATCCAGGGAGTCCTTTAACTTGCTGTCTCCAATTGCCTCTGGTCTGGTTGAACTGTACCCTGTGTATCGGGAGCAAAGGTAAAGTTGGAGGAAAATAGTCTCCAGCTCAGCCCCATGTTGCTCTTCCTCTGTGTTGCTCTAACGGCAGGCCAGGCTCTGAGTGGACAGACTTTGGTGACTGGATCAATGTTTGACAAATCACATGTGGATCCCTGATGTCACCACAGCCCTGACCTTACAAGAGCTATTTAATCTCACAGAGACCATTTCCCTGCCATAAAGTTTAATAATGATGTCTAATTCTCATAAAAAAATGTGTTATGAAAAAGAAGAATATGTAAAACACCTAACACCAAACCTGCACATAGTAGGTTTTCAAAAATGCAAGTTCCTTCCCCTCTTGGTCATTTCTCCCAGGTCTTTTATTTTTTTTATTTTCTATTATTTGTTTTTTTGCTGATAACACTATTTTACTGAAAATCTGGAGTTGCACAAATAGTTCTTTAGAACATAAAACTAAATGGATTTTTACATAACAATTAAATGCAGCATTTATAAGAGGCAGTACAAAAACGTGTTCTGCTTCTCCATGGTATAAATTGCATATAACACCATGATTTAAAGAATGTTAAATCTATTAACTAGTTCTGTGATACATCATACTCAGAACATCTGATGTTTCCCACAATAAAGGGAAATAATGCAGTTCTATGAGCAGCTAAGTTCATTTTAGCTATAGTGGGAAGATTTGTTGATTTGCCTGAAAAATGGCTTCTCTATAAGTATAATGTAAATATTTGTTTAACAGATGTTTTCTAAAGACCCACTATGAGCCTTGTGCACAAACCCAAGAGATAAAAGAAGATTAAAAGGGAACAGACTTATGCTATGCTTATTGCATTCTGGGCACTGCACAGAGTGCAATCTTATGAGGTAGGTACTAGTAATATCATCCCAAATCATAGATCATGAAACTGAGGCAGAGCAGGTTGAAACAAATTGCTGATAAATTGGCAGATCCAAGATTTGCCCAGGATGTTCTGCCTTAAAAATCTATGTTTTTTTAAAAAATTTTGCTGAATTACATATTTAATAATACAGTGATGAAAATTTTAATTTGTTTGGATCTGAATTTGCATTTGTAGAAAAAAAGACTGGACTCAGACTGTGAATGGACTGATTTACCAATTTAAAGATCTAGAATTTACCCCACAAGAAAGTCAAGCGTTTAAGTCCATTATTGTGTTGGTTTTCCTATAACAATATATGGGCATAATGTTTGTACCATGAAGAGAGATCTGTTAAAGTTCTTTGCTTTCAATTATAGGTTATACTGAGTGTGTCTTTTGGAATTTTGATTGGGTTGAAATAAACGGAAGGGGAGATCTGAGAACAATGTAAAACAAACAAACAAATAAACAAATAAATAAATAAATAACAAAAGTAAAAGATTAGTTAAAAAAAATTAAAATTTGAAATATTTATAGCTTGATGTCAATATATGCATGTTTCTTAAAACACAATTGATATGAATTCAAATTGGGACTATATCTCTTAAAATTTAAAATCCAAGTAGGAGACTTGTTAGTTAAGAAATAATGTTATTTTATAAAATAACTTTACCGATTATTATTGATCAATAAAAAAAAAAGAAAGAAAGAAAAAAAAAAAAACTTAGCAAATGTCCCGTAGTTGGGGAATGGGTCACCTATATGGTATTAATATATGCACTTGAAATAATAAAGATTCTCTTATTTATATGATATAACTTTTTAAAATGGAATATTTTCAGATATGTAATAACAAAAAATCATACCAAAGTATACACCTCCTTTGATGGCAAAGGTTTTTTCTCACTTCTTGATCCTTTCTAAATTTTCCAATTTTTCTAAAATACACCTGAGCTATTTTGTTAATAAACAATCTTAAACAGACATATATTTAGTTAAACAATGTAAAAGGAATAAAGAATTAATACAAGTCTCATTGAGTTAAAAATGGCATTAATTTTTTCTAAACTCACTCTTTCTAAATACAATACTGTATGGATGGGTGTTACTTATATTTAAATTCACTATATTTTAATCACCCTCACAATGTTATCCATCCTGGGAAGTTAAGTTTTGACTTGTGTGTTAACACAATGTCCTAAATCATATATGAGATACTTCATGATACAAAATGTATGTATGTTTGAAGATGCATAGTAAAGACTATAACTTCTCTAAAAAATTACTAAATAAGCTTCTAACTTTACCAAATCATAGATATGTACTAGTAATTTTAATAATAACTGTAGGGCTTCCCTGGTGGCACAGTGGTTAAGAGTCCACCTGCCGATGCAGGGGACACGGGTTTGTGCCCCGGTCCGGGAAGATCCCACATGCTGTGGAGCGGCTGGGCCCGTGAGCCATGGCCACTGAGCCTACGCATCCAGAGCCTGTGCTCTGCAACGGGAGAGGCCACAACAGTGAGAGGACAGTGTACTGAAAAAAAAAACAAAAACAAATAAACAAAATATAATAATAACTGTAAATTCTCCATTCCTGTTCAAATTAAAATCTCTTTGGTCTACGAACAAAGTTAAGTCTTCTAAACAGAATTTTCTTCTCCAAATAAAATGATTCTTGGTGTTAAAAAAAAAGATTCCACATATAAGTGATATCATATGATATTTGTCTTTCTCTGTCTGACTTACTTCACTTAGTATGATAATCTCTAGGTCCATCCATGTTGCTGGAAAAAAAAAAGATACAAATGAACTTATTTACAAAACAGAAACAGACCCAAGACACAGAAATAAAATTTATGGTTCCATAAGCGGGGAAGAGGGATAAATTAGGAGTTTGGGATTAACATATACAGACTACTATATATAAAATAGTTAACCAACAAGGGCCTACTGTATGGCACAGGGAAATCTACTTAATGTTTTGTAATAACCTATAAGGCAAAAGGATCTGGAAAAGAATAGATAATTTTATATATATATATCAGAATCACTTTGCTGTACACTTGAAACTAATACAGCATTGTAATTCACCTGTACTTCAATTAAAAAATTAAAAATTAATATAAGAAATTACGTTGGAGAGAGTAAAGAAAGATAAAAACCTAAAAAAAAATCAAATCAAATCAAATCTATGTTCTTGACCATGAAGGCCAGACTTCAGCACTGAGCTGCTCTCAGTCTAGAGCTGGAAGTCTTAGTGTCTTTATACAAACAGAAGCTCCTTCCCCATCCCTTCTCCGCACACTCACAAATGATGTTTCCCTTAAAAACAAATTTTTAGACAATTGACTCTGTGGTTTCATCTCCCCAGCTGTACTTTCTCTGAAGAGTGAATTTACAGAGCACAGATCCTCAGGGAGAAATGGCTAATTAAGGAGCAGACTCCCCAGCCAGCTGTTTTACGCAGAGAGGTAGTCCCTGTTTAAATATCCAGGCTATAAAGGGGAGGTGTTGCAGCAGAAGGCCTCTGCAAGCTGCCGGGAGATATTTCTTGCTGAATGGCACTGGAAGCAGAGTGCAATCAGTAAGTAACAGGACAGCCGGCTCCCCTAAATCACGTCAAGGAAAGTCTGGGCAAAGTTGTAACCATGGATTCAAATGCTCTATGGCCTTCAAGGTACAAATTTCAAATCCAGCAGGGGCCTCTTCAACACCTTCCTCTATTGTATTTGCTTTAAAAATGACTCACAACTAATACCTACTCCGAAGGGTTATTGTGGGGATTAAATATGGTAACATAGGTAAAGCATTTAACACAGTGCCTAGTACAGAAAGCATAATTAATGGTGACTTTATCTATTGCTATTTCAATCAAATGTAATCAGACTCTGCATACTGTTTTAGAATTACTTTCATTTAATATCATGTTATAAAAGCTTTCCATGTTGTTACATACTAGCAGATAAATTGTATTAGATTATATAGTTTGTACATAGTTTCTCTGTTGTTGGATAATAGGTTGATTTTTAATGTTACACTTTTTTTTTTTTTTTTTTTTTTTTTTTTTGCGGTACGCGGGCCTCTCATTGTGGTGGCTTCTCCCGTTGCGGAGCACAGGCTCCGGGCGTGCAGGCTCAGCGGCCATGGCTCACGGGCCCAGCTGCTCCACGGCATGTGGGATCCTCCCGAACTGGGTCCCGAACCCGTGTCCCCTGCATCGGCAGGCGGGCTCTCAACCACTGCGCCACCCGGGAAGCCCTACACCTTTTTTCTTTTTTTTTTAATGTTATGATGAATTATTTACTGCTGAATCTCTGGGGCTTCAATTATTGCCCTGGGTAAATTCTTAGGTGTGAAATTGTTCAATCTACACACATGTCACATCCAGACCCACTCCAGAAAGTGTAGTGTGGTACTCATGAGGTCTGAGTCATAAAAGCAAACCCTGATATGACATTTAGCACGACCCTGTCCCCAGGCATGATGCTAGGTGTCTGGCTTCTGAATACTAAATACAATTAGTATTTGTTGAATGTCTCGTTATGTACAGGGCTGAAGCATACTTTAGTTTTCTTTTTTTCAAACCTAACAAAATATCTGTGAAGTACAGACATTAATATTCTTATTTTGCTCTAAGTAGCAGAGAGGTGAGGTGGCTTGTCAAAGCTCACACCGTTAAGAATGGCTGCCTAACTCTTTCTGTTCCCACTGACCTAGCACAGCAGTATTGAGGGGCTCCATCCGGTGCCCCAGATCACACATACCATCAGCAATTAGGGAGACACTAATGTCATAGCAAACAGCTCGTCCCTTCCACTCTCTCAGTGAATAGCGACACCTCCTTCCTTCCTGGGACCTGGATTGAGAGCATATCAGAGGGAAAAACAGGAGAGTGGGAACCAAGGGTGGGAATCCATGGTAAGAAACTTCACCTTCATCATCTGATAAGCTAGAGAAGGGTCTCAAGACAGGAAGGGTAAAAAGGAAAATGAAGAGGCATTGGGGAAAAGCTAGCTTTCTCCCAGGGATGACTATAGGAAAACAAAAATGGCTAGAAGCAGATTTAAGAAAGTTATTCATCTCCAAACTCTCATGAAAGATTCTGGAGTCAATGGATGGTTAATCAAGTGCTTTGTAAAGCAGAGAGTTCCATACAAATACAGTTGTGTACTATTACTAGTGGCATTAGTCTGAAGATAATGTTAGGGCAGATACTCAAATAGTCATCTAAGAGATATGGGAACATATGTATATGTATAACTGATTCACGTTGTTATAAAGCAGAAAATAACACACCATTGTAAAGCAATTATACTCCAATAAAGATGTAAAAAAATAAAATAAAATAAAATAAAAATACAAGTGGCCTCTAAAATGAAATTATTTCTGCCACAGTTACCTCACCCCTTGTAGGAATTTTTTTTTAAATTTTATTGAAGTATACTTGATTTACAGTGTTGTGTTAATTTCTGCTATACACAAAAGTGATTCAGTTATACGTATGTATACAACCATTTTTTCTTTTCCATTATGGTTTATCACAGGTTACTGAATATAGTTCCCTGTGCTATACTGTAGGACCTTGTTGTTTAATCCATTCTCTATATAATAGTTTGCATCTGCTAATCCCAAACTCCCAATCCATCCCTCCCCCACACCCTCCACCTTGGCAACCACAAGTCTCTATGTCTGTGAATCTGTTTCTGTTTCATAGATTTGTTCATTTGTGTCTTATTTTAGATTCCACATATAAGTGATATCGTATGGTATTTGTCTTTGTCTGACTTACTTGGCTTAGTATGATAATCTAAATGGCATTTATTGTATCTGTACTTTCAGCTCGATCACACAGGTCCATTTTGTGGATTGCTAATAGAAGGAAGAATTGGAAAGAGTGATTGGTTTTGTTTTGGTTTATGATTCTTTGGGAGAGGATTCTTGGCACATGTACTCTTACAGACTATTACTGCTCCTTCCTGCCAGTTCTCCAGCAAGGCTAGTGGAGTCGTGTCCCATGAGACCATCTCCTGGGTTGAGAGCTGATTGAAATGTGCTGTGTGTGTGATAGCTCCCATCCACATTCATGAGCATTCTACAAATGAATTTTCCCTACATTCAGGGAATACGCCTTGAGTTGTTTTGAAATTGTTTATCTTTTGTGAATGTCAGTGTATAAATATAATCTCACTCGGAGAGGCCGTAATCCCTACTAAAGAGCTGTTAATTACACATGTACCTAAGGTTTGTATTCCAGCTTTCCCCAGGGAGCTCAAAGCACTTTTGCAAATAAGAATTGCAAACAGTAAGTAATGCCTTTGATTTTGAAGACACTTACCCTAAGGAATTAAGTTTATTGCTGTACAGGAAAGTGAATCAGTTGTGTGTGTGTGTGTATATATATATATATATATATATATATATATATATATATATATATATATATATATGTACATTTTTAAAAATATTCTTTTCCATTATCATTTATCACAGGAGACTGAATATAGTTCTCTCCTCTATACAGTAGGACCTTGTTGTTTATCCATTCTATATATAAAAGCTTACCTCTGCTAACCCCAGCAGGAGTGAAACCCTTGCAATCCAAGGGCAAGACTGACCACCTCTAATCTTCTGTAAGAAGAAATTGTGGATTATTAGCTCGCTCAGTTTTACCCAAGTGGAATTTGAATCTGTGAGAAAATTACATTGTAACTGGGTTTCAAAAACCAGATAGATGACATTAAGTTGCTGTAGTGGCTTTGGGAAGGAAAATTATGGTTTTATACTAAGTTTGGACTATCAGAAATTTTCATTAATTAACAATAAAAATGAGGGGAGAGAGCGTGAACAAAGCATGGAGTACAATTTTACAACCCTGAGTTAATTATTGGCTTTGAAGCACCTTAGTGACTATATCTTATCTTTGGCTAAAATAACTCATTTCTTTTCCTAGTGAAGTGGGCTATTTGGATGAAACATATGCAGATGGGATAGACCTATTTGTTTCACAGTTTGCTCTATATTTAGTCTCTCATCCAGAGAAAGCATTAGAAGAATTATTTGGGCCATTTTTTGGCTTAGTGCTAATTCACCTTCAATTGAATTAGTATCTAGCAAATGTGATATTTTAGATACAATTTTGTCTACAAAACAGTAAATAAATAAGAACCACTGGTTATTTTCTATATAAACCTGTTTCTCCCAGGAAATCATCTGTTCTAAAATTTCCCTTTCAGTAGGCAGAAATTTGGACTTGAGATGAGGATTAGGTCTTTGAAAATTCTTCTAGGTTCCTGACTACCTAGCAGACTGTACACATTCAATTGGTCTCAGTTGGTGGAGAGACCAGCTCTCCAAGGGGCTGTTTCAGTGTTCAGCCACATTTGTTTCTTTCTAATTTCCCTTTGTGTAAATGGAGCTCTAAATACGTCACTGGCTTAACAATGCTTTTTGCAGAATCATTTTAACAATAAAAATGATGACACAAAGGATCAAGCCCAAGCCAACTTGTGATGATAATGATGATGATGATTCTTTATCCTATTTCCTTATGATATTCCTGCAAATGTAGCTTCAGAGAGATGAAATAATAATCAAAATAACAATCATGATAGTAGTTAACATTCATGAATGTTATGCCATATGTTCTTAAAGTACTTTATATAATTTCAGTCAATTTCATGAAGTACATACTATAATTATACCCATTCTGCACACACGGGATGGAAGTACCATTATGCCATTTGATTTGCCCAGGGCCTCCCTGGTACCACGTACAGGTATTGGAATCTGACCCAAGTAGACTAGTTAATCATACCTACTGCTCTGTCCTGCCTCTCAGTCAATATGTTGACAGGCACACAGGGTCAAGATTTGAGCTTGGCCACCATGTCATGGAACTCTACAGTGATTCTGTCATTGGAAAGATTATGGGGTATCTTATGAAAGAACATGGTTGTCATTCTCGTACATTATAACCAGTCTTTGACACGGGGAGCTGAAGAACTGACCTGAAGGCAACATTTCTAAATGACTATAAAGCAAGGTCTTATTCAACAGGCACACGAAAGGATGCTCAACATCGCTAATTATTATAGAAATGCAAATCAAAACCACAATGATGCACCAGCTCACACCAGTCAAAATGGCCATCATTAAAAGTCTACAACTAATAAATGTTGGAGAGGGTGTGGAGAAAAGGGAACCCTTCTACACTGTTGGTGGGAATGTAAATTGGTGCAGCCACTATGGAAAACAGTATGGAGGTTCCTCAAAAAATTAAAAATAGAGTTGCTGTATGATCCAACAATCCCACTCCTGGGCATATACCCAGACAAAACTATAATTTGAAAAAAGTTACATGCACCCCTATGTTCACAGCAGCACAATTTAAAATAGCCAAGACATGGAAACAACCTAAATGTCCATTGACAGACGAGTGGATAAAGAAGATGTGGTATATATAGATACAATGAAATATTACCCAGCCATAAGAAAGAATGAAATAATGCCTTTTGCAGCAACATGGATGTACCTAGAGATTATCATACTAAATGAAGTAAGTCAGAAAGAGAAAAACAAATACATATGATACCATATGACATGCGGAATCTAAAATATGACACAGACGAACTTATCTACAAAACAGAAACAGGCTCACAGACATAGAGAGAAGACTTGTGGTTGCCAAGGGGGAGAGGTCGGGGAGGGATGGATTGCGAGTTTGGGTTAGCAGATACAAACTATTATGTATATCTATAGAATGGATAAACAAAAAGGTCCTACTGTGTAGCACAGGGAAATATATTCAATATCCTGTGATAAACTGTAATGGAAAAGAATATGAAAAAGAATATACATATATAAATATATATATATATATATATATCTGACACACTTTGCTGTACAGCAGAAACACATTTTAAATCAACTATACTTCAGTAACATTTAAAAAATAAAAAATAAAGCAACGTCTTCTTCCGCATGGCTGACTGACTCTGAAAGGCTTGTGGGATTCAAAATCTCTCTGTCAATGGCTCTTATTTCTCCCTCCCCAGCCTCCCTTTCTCTCCAAATGTCCAGTCCTCACATTTCTTGCTGTTTGTTTGACAAATTTAACTTTATATTTTTATTATAACTTTAAAATCCCGCCTACCATTTAATATTTAAAATCTATTTTTGCCCCATTTAAAAACTTGTCTTTTATCTTCCTATACTGCCTGTGTTATTGAAAGCTATTGATTAATTCCTTCATTTCCTCATTAGGGAACAATCTACTAACTACTGTCTGCCAGATGGCTTTTTTGTTTTGTTTTGTTTTGTTTTTGCCTTTAAGAGACTCACTTTATTTATTTATTTATTATTTTTTTTTACATATACATTGGAGTATAATTGCTTTACAATGGTGTGTTAGTTTCTGCTTTATAACAAAGTGAATCAGTTATACATACACATATGTTCCCATATCTCTTCCCTCTTGCATCTCCCTCGCTCCCACCCTCCCTATCCCACACTCTAGGTGGTCACAAAACACTGAGCTGATCTCTCTGTGCTATGCAGCTGCTTCCCACTAGCTATCTATTTTACGTTTGGTAGTATATATATGTCCATGCCACTCTCTTGCTTTGTCACAGCTTACCCTTCCCCCTCCCCATATCCTCAAGTCCATGCTCTAGTAGGTCTGTGTCTTTATTACTGTCTTACCACTAGGTTCTTCATCACATTTTTTTTCTTGATTTCAATAAATATGTATTAGCATACGGTATTTGTCTTTCTCTTTCTGAATTACTACCCTCTCTATGATAGACTCTAGGTCCACCCACCTCATTACAAATAGCTCAATTTCGTTTCTTTTTATGGCTGAGTAATATTCATTTTATATATATGTGCCACATCTTCTTTTTCCATTCATCCAATGATGGACACGTAGGTTGTTTCCATCTGCGTGCTATTGTAAATAGAGCTGCAATGAATATTTTGGTACATGACTGTTTTTGAATTATGGTTTTCTCAGGTTATATGCCTAGCAGTGGGATTGCTGGGTCATATGGTAGTTCTATTTTTAGTTTTTTTAAGGAACCTCCATATTCTTCTCCATTATGGCTGTAGGAATTCACATTCCCACCAGCAGTGCAAGAGTGTTCCCTTTTCTCCACACCCTCTCCAACATTTATTGTTTCTAGATTTTTTGATGATGGCCATTCTGACTGGTGTGAGATGATATCTCATTGTAGTTTTGATTTGCATTTCTCTAATGATTAATGATGTTGAGCATTCTTTCATGTGTTTGTTGGCAGTCTGTATATCTTCTTTGGAGAAATGTCTATTTAGGTCTTATGCCCATTTTTGGATTGGGATGTTTGTTTGTTTGTTTTTGTTATTGAGCTGCATGAGTGGCTTATAAATTTTGGAGATGAATCCTTTGTCAGTTGCTTCATTTACAAATATTTTCTCCCATTCTGAGGGTTGTCTTTTGGTCTTGTTTATGGTTTCCTTTGCTGTGCAAAAGATTTGAAGTTTCATTAGGTCCCATTTGCTTATTTTTGATTTTATTTCCATTTCCCTAGGAGGTGGGTCCAAAAGGATCTTGCTGTGATTTATGTCACAGTGTTCTGCCTATGTTTTCCTCTAAGAGTTTGATAGTGTCTGGCCTTACATTTAGGTCTTTAATCCATTTTGAGCTTATTTTTGTGTATGGTGTTAGGGAACGATCTAGTCTCATACTTTTACATGTCCCTGTCCAGTTTTCCCAGCACCACTTATTGAAGAGGCTGTCCTTTCTCCACTGTACATTCCTGCCTCCTTTACCAAAAATAAGGTTACCATATGTGCATGGGTTTATCTCTGGGCTTTCTATCCTGTTCCATTGATCTATCTTTCTGTTTTTGTGCCAGTACCATACTGTCTTGATTACTGTAGCTTTGTAGTATAGTCTGAAGTCAGGGAGCTTGATTCCTCCAGCTCCGTTTTTCGTTCTCAAGATTGCTTTGGCTCTTCGGGGTCTTTTGTGTTTCCATACAAACTGTGAAATTTTTTGTTCTAGTTCTGTGAAAAATGCCAGTGGTAGTTTGATAGGGATTACATTGAATCTGTAGATTGCTTTGGGTAGTAGAGTCATTTTCACAATGTTGATTCTTCCAATCCAAGAACATGGTATATCTCTCCATCTATTTGTATCATCTTTAATTTCTTTCATCAGTGTCATAATTTTCTGCATACAGGTCTTTTATCTCCTTAGGTAGGTTTACTCCTAGATATTTTATTCTTTTCATTGCAATGGTAAATGGGAGTGTTTTCTTGATTTCACTTTCAGATTTTTCATCATTAGTGTACAGGAATGCCAGAGATTTCTGTGCATTAATTTTGTATACTGCTACTTTACCAAATTCATTGATTAGCTCCAGTAGTTTTCTGGTAGCATCTTTAGGATTCTCTATGTATAGTATCATGTCATCTGCAAACAGTGACAGCTTTACTTCTTCTTTTCCAATTTGGATTCCTTTTACTTCCTTTTCTTCTCTGATTGCTGTGGATAAAGCTTCCAAAACTATGTTGAATAAGAGTGGTGAGAGTGGGCAACCTTGTCTTGTTCCTGATCTTAGTGGAAATGGTTTCAGTTTTTCACCATTGAGGACAATGTTGGCTGTAGGTTTGTCATATATGGCCTTTATTATGTTGAGGAAAGTTCCCTCTATGCCTACTTTCTGCAGAGTTTTTATCATAAATTGGTTTTGGATTTTGTCGAAAGCTTTCTCTGCATCTATTGAGATGGTCATATGGTTTTTCTCCTTCAATTTGTTAATATGGTGTATCACGTTGATTGATTTGCGTATATTGAAGAATCCTTGCATTCCTGGAATAAACCCCACATGAACATGGTGTATGATCCTTTTAATGTGCTGTTGGATTCTGTTTGCTAGTATTTTGTTGAGGATTTTTGCATCTATGTTCATCAGTGATATTGGCCTGTAGTTTCCTTTCTTTGTGACATCCTTGCCTGGTTTTGGTAACAAGGTGATGGTGGCCTCATAGAATGAGTTTGGGAGTGTCCCTCCCTCTGGTATATTTTGGAAGAGTTTGAGAATGATAGGTGTTAGCTCATCTCTAAATGTTTGATAGAATTTGCCTGTGAAGCCATCTGGTTCTGGGCTTTTGTTTGTTGGAAGATTTTTAATCACAGTTTCAATTTCAGTGCTTGTGATTGGTCTATTCATATTTTCTATTTCTTCCTGATTCAGTCTTGGCAGGTTGTGCATTTCTATGAATTTGTCCATTTCTTCCAGGTTGTCCATTTTATTGGCATAGAGTTGCTTGTAGTAATCTCTCATGATCTTTTGTATTTCTGCAGTGTCAGTTGTTACTTCTCCTTTTTCATTTCTAATTCTATTGATTTGAGTTTTCTCCCTTTTTTTCTTGATGAGTCTGGCTAATGGTTTATCAATTTTGTTTATCTTCTCAAAGAACCAGCTTTTAGTTTTATTGATCTTTGCTATCATTTCCTTCATTTCTTTTTCATTTATTTTTGGTCTAATTTTTCTGATTTCTTTCCTTCTGCTAACTTTGGGGTGTTTTTGTTCTTCTTTCTCTAATTGCTTTAGGTTCAAGGTTAGGTTGTTTATTCGAGATGTTTCCTGTTTCTTGAGGTAGGATAGTATTTCTTTAAACTTCCCTCTTAGAACTGCTTTTGCTGCATCCCATAGGTTTTGGGTCATCGTGTCTCCATTGTCATTTGTTTCTAGGTAATTTTTTATTTCCTCTTTGATTTCTTCAGTCATCACTTCGTTATTAAGTAGTGTATTGCTTAGCCTCCACGTGTTTGTATTTTTTACAGATCTTTTCCTGTAATTGATATCTAATCTCATAGCGTTGTGGTCAGAAAAATACTTGATACAATTTCAATTTTCTTATGCCAGATGGCTTTGATAAACACTGGAGACAGAGAGATGAGTGAAACAGACAAGATCTCTGCCCTCCCAGTGCTTGCCTTCTGTAGAAAGAGTCAAATATTAAGAAAGTATCCACAGGAATAGAAATATAGTTACACACTGAAAAGTTTCATGTGAGAAAAAACAGGATACTATGAGAGCTCATATCAAAACTGGGGTGAGGGGACACAGAGAGGGCTTCGCTGAGGGAGAGGCATTGAGGACAAAAGCTCAGCCTCTGGGCATCAGTGCCAAATCATGTCTTGGAGACAGAGTTTTGGGTGAAGTAGAAAAGAATAGCTTTATTGCTTTGCCAGGCAAAGAAGGGCACAGCAGGCTCCTGCCCTCAAAAACTGTGTGTCCCAACCCAGGAGGTTTTGGTGAGGAGTTTTATAGCAATAGTTCAAGGTCCAGGTTGCTGATAAGGATCAGGGTGAGTGCTGGCCTTCACTCCTTTAATATCATCTCAGGTGGTCTCCTCACCTTGATGAGCTTCTCTGGTTCCTTTAATCTAGCCTCAGGTGGTTTCTTGCCTCCTCCTCCCTTCTCTCTACATCCCCTCCCTTCCCTGATTAGCAACTGTTTGAACCTGCCCTTTGGAACTCAGGGAAGCTCATGGAGGCTGGAGTCTGTTCCCTACAAATAAGAAACAGGTCACAGAAAGGCTTCCATGCCCAGGACCCCCACAGGGTCCTGCTCGGTTTCAACATTTGTGCTGATAAATGAAGCGTGGGCAGGGCTGGCTTATTGGGTGGGCTTGATTTCAGTAGAGGACATGGCACTTTGTGCAGAAGTTCTCTCAGGAGGGAGGGTAGTACATGGAGGTACTGAAGGACGGTCTAGCTGACCACAGAGATGGGGGTGTGTGTGAGAGGGGGTAAGATAGTCAGCTGGGCTCAGATCACCCCAGACCTGGAATCCTGGGATCATGGCTCTCCTCTTTGCCTTGATACATCCAGCCTACCACCAAATCCCTTTGGTCTTGTTGTCTTGCTGTCTATTTCTGTCTCAAAATTATCTTTTCTACCCTCTATCTAATCTTGCCTTAAATGTGCCTAGAGCTGTTTAGATGGTTTGCCCACTTCCCAACCCTCACCATCCCTGTACACTCCCTTCACTGTGGCCTCGGGATTTTCTTTGTGGTTTTTCTAAAATATATCTTAAAATACTATCTCTATTTGTGCCTTTGTTACTGAAAAAAGTTTGTGTACCTGAGGCACAGTGAGGCCTAATAAACCAAAATGTCAGAGTTTGGAGGAGGTAAAGGTTTATTGCAGGGCCAAGCAAAGAGAAGGGGTTGCTTGTGCTCAAAAATCCAAAACTCTCCAACAGTTTGAGGGAAGAGGTTTTTAATAGGCAAAATTTGGAGTGAGGGCTGCAGGATGTGAGACTTTCTTCTGATTGGTTGGTAGTGAGGTAACAGGACGGTGCTCCAGGAATCTTGTGCTCTGCCTGAAGTTACCATCCTCCACTTGGGGGGGGCGGTGCTTAGTTCCTCCAGAAGAACTAAGAGATATATTGTTATGTATATTACTTGAGGAGGGACCAGGACCCTGCCCCAAGGATGCACTATTGTTTCTTGGCTGCTCCTCCCTTGTTTCAGCATCCCCTCCTTCCCTCATGAGCAACCAATTGAATCTGCCCTTTGGAATGCAGGGAAAATCTTGGAGGACACAGAAAGGATTTGCACCCAGGAGTCTCACAGGGTCCTGCTCAGTTTTACCTTCACTGACTCCTTGACCCCTGAAGTATGAACCCAAACTCAGTAGCACAGTGTACAAGGCCCTCTAGCAAACAACCCTGCCCAGTTTTACACAGGGGACTGAACTTCCTGTCAGTAATCTTCTTGTTCTGATCCCTTTCCCCAGAACTAGAATGTATTGCCCATGATGAGGTGTGGCTGGGATGCTCCAGAAATCTTTGCTAGATGGTGGAGAAACTCAAATGCAGTTACATTGTACTCTTCCTTCAAAAAATGCATACTTGTCTCTATTTCAACTTATCCATAAGTGAACAAATGCATTTGACATTGTGAAAAGGTCACATTAGTTTACCTTCTATCCACAGGTTTTCAGAAGGGCATTAATTCTTTCATTTGGCAGGTATTCAGGTAGCACTCCTTATATATGAGAAACAGTGGAAGAAATATAATAAAGCTTACCGTGATATGAACCTCTTTTGGCTAGTGTATAGGACACTGGGAGAGAATTTGTGGAGATATGGCCAGTAGGAAGTTGAGATCAAATTAGAGAATACACACAAAGCATTGGACTGTATCATGTTGATAGGCAGGGAGGTTTGGTCACAGTGAGGTAGTACTGTCACAGACATAGTGAAGGAAGGAACATTTGTTGATACATAGGAGAATGCTAGAAAAAAAGATGGTCAGTGTGAAGACCATGCACTGACTCAGGCATTGGAGAATATTGGGGTGGGGGGATCTCCTTCAATAAGCTGGGCCCATTTCTACCTGTTATATGCTCCCACAGAGTCCAGGACATTTCCTCTGGGTCATGACATTGGTTTTGTTGTTAGATGTGGGTTTACTTTCCATCCTCACTTATGGAGCATAGTAGATGCTCCATAAGCCCACGGGGACTGACTGACTGGTGGATGACCTCATCACGTCACAGCTCATTTCCATTGCATCACTCATGGTTTCTGAGCCCAGCTTTTTCTCATCTGTAAAATATGGAGTATTAATCACATGGCCTCTGCCCACCCACCAGGACCATCATTAGCATTTGCCCTTGTTTTTCCTGTAGGCATACTACATGACATTCTCCATCTCAGAAGAGAACAAGGTTGCTTGTCATTTCTCTTAAGTGCATGTGGAATGTTTAAATCTTTTTTGAGAGATTAAACTGGATAGTTAGGCAAGGGCAAGCTGTATGTGTCCAAGTGCATGACTGGGAGAGAGAGTGTGTGTGTTAGTATGTTGTCTGAGGTGGGGGAACATATTATTCTTTATTATTATTTGAATCCTACTGTACCACATGTTCAGGAAGGAAAGAAGGATCGAGGAGAAAAATAAAAAGTATCTGGGCTGCTGCTATGGTCTCTTCTCTCTGTTTTATTTTAGATCAGTAAGCAAAGACCCTTCCCTGACAGCTTCCTATCTACCCTGAAACCAGGGTGTTGATTAGAGGACGTAGTTTAGGCCTGGAGACTTCAGGTAGATTTTCAACTTCTTTGAGCTTCTTTTTGTTTGTTTGGATGCATTTATAGCAGAAAATAATAACTATTATAAGTTGTCATGGCATGAACTCTGACCCAGGAAAATGGTAGTTTCCTCTTATGGATGGGGAGAGGACTCTTGGAACAAGTCTTGGGGAGGGCCCAGAAACAGACTCCATGAGCCTGCATCCTGGGACATCCCCAAATACCACCCTACTTCTTCATCCAGTGAAATGTGGTGAATAAATACATAAGAACTTGTGCAAGGCTTGGCACTGGATAGGCACTGTGTAGGATAAACCTCACTTCCACCCTCTTCTCTGAGTGTATCTTTCAGATGCAAATCAACATTTCCATTTCTAAGGCTAATGTTGGACTCAGAATAAGGGATCAGAAGGGGACAACATCCCAGACAGGACTCTCACTTAGGAACAGGTGGGACTCTACCAGCCGGACTTGGAGGAACCCCTCCACTCAAGATAAACATCCACCTGTTTGTTTCTGTGCCATGAACAGGGTTCTATGGTTATGTCTTGATGAATTTGCGTTGTGAAAAGTGCCTGAAGTTATTCATGAGCTAGTTACACTCTTTGTTAATGATTTTATAAAATGCTTAAGAAATCATCTCTAATTGACCAACATTTATATTTTAATTTATGGAAGTGCCTGAAACCAGCACTAACTGCTTGGCAATCCTTACACTTGGCAGCCTGCACAGGACTGACAGACATTAGGAAAACACAAAGGCTCAGGAGTGTGGGTAGCCTCTGACCATGCTGTACCTTTCATTTCTTTAAAACTTAAAAACAACAACAACCAGCACCACAACAGCAACATTATTCTATGTTCAACCGTGTTTTTTTTTGAGTGTTGCTTCCTCACCACTTCTGTTAAGTGATGCACAAGGTGTTAGATGCTGAGCGTAACTTTCAGACCTGATTATTGAAAGCAGTATGGCTCCGCTTCTTGTAGGGATGCATTTATGCTGTGGGTCAAATCATCACCCACTCTACTGCCTGGAATGACAGCCTTAGAAAATGTATTTGAGTAATCATCCAGAACAGCACCTTTGAAATGAACTGTTATTTATTAAATTGAAATATAGCTGATTTACAATGTGTGTTAGTTTCAGGTATACAGCAAAGTGATTCATTCATATATATATATATATATATATATATATATATATATATATATATTTATATTTATATTTATATTTATATATATTCTTTTTCAGATTCCTTTCCCATATGGGTTCTTACAAAATATTGAGTATACTTCCTGGTGCTATATAGTGGGTCCTTGTTGGAATTAATCTCATAAGTAACATTTGGAAAAAGCAAAATGATGTGTTGGAAAACATCATGGCTTGACAGAAGTGATGGTTTCCTTAAAAAACACGATTATGTTTCACATCCCAAATTTGTATCAAGTATTGCTTTCTATTTATTCTCCACAGGCACACCTACCTTCCACCCAACCCCAGACATGCAGTGCATCCTCTGGTCCATCTCCCTCGCTTTGACATACTATTTCCTCTAGAAAACCCCACTTTTTTCCTCTCATCCATGTACCTAACTTTTATGTGTTCTTCAGGACTCCAATTCAGGGTTTAACACCCCAGGTGAGCCTCCTGTGATTTTTCTAGTTTTATGTCATATGCATATCCTTTCACAGCATTTCTCTTCCCTGTATTGTAATGGCTTTATTGTTCTGGGTTGCACCAATGGCTGTGCATGTCTTGGGAGAAAAGCTGAGTCTTTCTTCTCTGGGTCAGTGTTAATATCACCATTCCTGACCCATCAAGGGGCTTGGATCTTTATCCGCCATGTGTCAATGGAGGGTCTGCTCTGGCGAGCTCCTCACTGGGCCCCAGGATATGTAAAGAAATGAGCAGAAGCTCCTTGATACAGGGAAGTAATAGCCCTTAGTGACACTGTCACCAACTAGGTAACAAATCACAAATCGTGACACAATATTTCTGTAAATTGGCATCACTTTATATCATCAGGATCTGTGGTCCTCAAAAACTTTTAAAAAAATGTCCAAAACACATACAACTAACCTTAGTTCCAAATATTGTAAAATTGTAAGTGTCATGATCAAAAGCTTCTAAAAGCAATTGGATCATAAAAAGGAAACAAAATTTACAAAGCCTCCTCATCCCAAATACTTTAAAGACTAATTACAATGTTGAATTCTAATGACTATGGCCTTCAAACCCCATAAATCATACACAAATAAGAGGAGAGAGTTTTTAAATGGAAGTAAACTCTAATTGGGTCTCAGAAGAAAGGAAAACAGATCTTTAGTAGCGCGATGAAATCTCCAAACACATAAAGCATTGGCCAGTGTCTCCTATGGAATTTTGTGGTCTGTGTGTTTTATACATGCTGTAAAGACTAAATTCAGAGGACAAGCCTGAACCACAGGAACTTGTTTGGTTTCATTCATACATATCAACTGACAAATACAAAATTGAACTCCTAATTTCAGAATTTTATGTATTTTTCTTTTGTTGAAAAAAGGCTGACATTACATGATGCCGGTAATAGGGAACCAGTGGATCTGGACAGAATGCCATGGATGAGGGATAGTTGGTCTGAATTTACTCCCAGTAATGGGACTCTTTTTCTATGCAAATGACTTTTCAGTTAAAGGTGAGAGATTGTGAAATATTTTGTGCAAACGAAAACAGAAAGCCTAAAATAGAAGAAGATATTTGTTGCTTCTGAAGGTTCTTAGAATAAGGCTGTATGAAGTAAACCACAACCCATCACCAAATAGACTGGAAGATTTTGTACCTGTTTATGACTTCCTCTGAGAGTTTTCAAGGTTGTTTTTGAATAAGAAATGAATCGAACCCCAGAAAACCATCAGAGCTGAGTGGATCTGAGAATGCCCAACACATTGCAGTTGCTGACTCATGAGAAATTCTCAATGAGCTGAGAATATTTTCTTTAGGGTAACTGATACTTTTCGGTTCTAATCTGTCCTCACCTTGCCAAAGATAGAAACTCGGGAGAATAACCATAATGTTTAACTTTGCCATGATAATGGACTTTATCTTCCATGGAGTGTGCAATTCTTTTAAGTGTAAACTTTCTTTTTTTCAAAGAATCTAAAAAATATGGACGGTTTTTTGTTTTTTTTGGAGACATCTCATGAAATTTAGCATCCAATTGTGCATGTGGTGATATGAGAACAAGCTCTGTACTACTGAGTTTGGCTTCAGAATGGCCACAAATTTTTTTTTATGTTTTCTCTGTGAAGTCTAACTAAACGGGATCAGAATACAGACATATGCCTTCATCTAAATGGGTTTTATTAGATGATTTATCTTCATAAGGTGGGTGTAAGGAAGAGATGCAGAGTGTGGATGATACCCTTCCATGCTTGTGAGGTTATGGGAAATGCAGATCACAATCAGATTAGAAGAAAAGTCTACATGAAATGGCTGAGATTTAAATGTCCACCCAAGTTAGGCAAACTAAATTGTCCTCATATGTACAATTAGCATAAAATAATAATGTGTATGACATATTTTTGAGGTCTAAAGATGAAATATGAGAAAAACATTTAAGACAATCCCTAGAACAAAATGGGCAACAAATGATATTTTAATAATACTGATTATAACAGTAACAATAGCTAATATTTATAGCTATAGCAATGATAATTATTAAAATTATTTTTATCAACCCTTAAATAATTGCTTGCATTATATATGTTTAAGCATGGATGAGATAAAGGGAATAAATTTCATATATCACTGAAAATACCTATTCTTTCATTCATTTTATTAAAAAAAATCAATAAATATTTATTGAACCCCTTCCACCCAATTAAGTGCTAAGCATTTTTCTTGACACTGAGAATCTCCCAGGGAAAAATACAGGTAAAGTTCTGTTACCATGGAGCTTTCAATTTAAATGGGGGATGAAAATCACTGAACAAGTTGAAAAATGTACAAATTAATAAATGAGTAGATTGGTGATAAATACTATAGAAATAGCTATTTGAAAGGCCAGGCCCTTTTGACAATGTCTGGCCAAAATATACAGTAATAAATGTTTTTACATAGTGACTCAGCATGTAGATCTGAAACAATATTTTCCCTACATATGGTGGCTGATATTTATGTTTTCTGTTCTAGATTCTTCTATTTTATTAAATCTCTGCCCGTATACATTCTAATGGAGGGAAATAGACAATACGTCATAAATGTAACAAGAAGTAAAATGTTACAAGATGATAAGCTCTATGGGAAAAGAAAAAAGAGCAGGGTAAAGGAATCAGAGATAGTATGAGTGAGGTTGGGATCTTGCAGTTTTTAACATGGTCATCAGAGAAGAACTCTTGAAACCAGTGATATTTGAGCAAAGACATGAAGGAGTCAGGGATGAGGTGGAGGAGCCTTGTGAGTACCCAGAGAAGATCATTCCAGACAGAGAACAGGAAATGCAAAGTCTGAAACAGAGATGTGCTTGTTCTCTGGGAACTGGTAAGGAAAGCATTGTGGCTGAGCCCCAGAGATGAGGAGGAATATAGTAGATGGTGAGGAGAGAGAGGTAATGAAGACCTTAGGACCTTATAATCACAACAAAGATACTGCCTTCTAGCTGGGCATATATCTGGAAAAGAAAAAAAATTCTAATTTTGAAAAGATACATGCACCCCAGTGTTCATAGCAGCACCATTTACAATAGCCAAGGCATGGAAGCAACCTAAGTGTCCATTGACAGATGAATGGATAAAGAAGATGTGGTACATATGTACAATGGAATATTACTCAGCCACAAAAAAGAATGAAACAATGTCATTTGCAGCAACATGGATGGACCTAGAGATTATCATACTAAATGAAGTAAGCCAGACAGAGAAATACAAACACCATATAATATCACTTATATGTACCAAAAAAAGATACAAATGAACTTATTTACTCTTTTTCTTATTAAAACAGAAATAGACTCACAGACATAGAAAACAAACTTATGGTTACTAAAAAAAAAAAGGAAAAGGCAGGGAGGGATAAATTATGAGTTAGGGATTAACATACATACACTACTGTATATAAAATTGATAAACAACAAAGACCTACTGTGTAGCACAGAGAACTACATTCAGTGTTCAATACCTTGTGATATATAGTGGAAAAGAATCTTAAAAAGAATTAAATTTATATACTTATATATATATATGTATATGAATCACTTTGCTGTATACCTGAAATTAATGCAACATTGTAAATTAACTATATTTTAATAAAGAAAACCAAAGATGTTGCCTTCTACACTGGGAAAGATGGAGACCCACTGGAGGACATTGAGCAGAGGAGTGGTTGGTTTTCTTTATGCATTAACAGGATTGCTTGAGATGCTCTGGGGAGAATAGACTACAAGGGGTTAGAATAGAAGAAAAGTAGTTAGGAGACTATTGAAACAGTCTGGGTTAGAAATGTTGGTTGACTGGTTGAGTTGATTGGTAATAGTGGAATTGGTGGGGAGTCAAAGAAGTGGTGAGACTCAGGATATATTTTGAAGGGTGGGGGACCAAATTATGTCATACCCTATTAGACATAAGTTATGAGAAAAAGACACCAGAGAGGAATCCAAGATTGTTTGGATGAGTACCTGTATGTATAGGATTGTCGGTGCTTAAGTTGGGAAGAGTCATTGAAAGAACCAATTTGAAAGAGGTCATGAGTTCAGTCCTGGGCATATTAAGTTTGAGGTGTCTATTAGCCAACCAAGAAGAGAGATAGTTAAATAGAGGAGTCTGGAGTTGAGGGTAGAAGACCAGGCTGGAGATATAAATTTGGATATTGGTCTGCATTTAGATAGTATACCGGGTTCAGCTGTGTCCCCCCATAACTGATGTCCACCCAGAACCTCAGAATGTGAACTTATTTGGAAATAGAGTCTTAATAGATTTAATTAGTTAAGATGAAGTTATGCTGGATTAGAGTGTACCCTGAATCCAATCACTGGTGTCCTTATAAGAAGAGGGAGATAAGGATACAGAGACTCAGAGACACATAGAGACACACAGAGGGATGAAGACATGTAACATGACAATAGAGGCAAAGATTGGAATGATGCAGCTGCAAGCCAAGGAACATCAAGGATTGCCAAGAGCTACCAGAAACTAGGAGGAGACAAGGAAAGATTTTCCCCTAGAGCATTTGGCGGAAATATGGACCTGCTGAGACTTTGATTTCAAACTTCTAGCATCCAGAGCAATGTGCTACAGTGGACATAAGAAACCACAAAGATGGTATTTGGAGCCATAACACTGGATGAGATTGTCAAGGCAGTGAGTGTTGATAGAGAAGTCCACAGGCTGAGCCCTGGGACTGCAACATTAAGAGGACAAGGAGAAATAGTGGACTCAGAAATGAGGGAAAAGGAGGGGCCAGTGAAGTGGGAAGAAAATTAGGAGAGAGTAATGTTCTCAAAGGCAGTTGAAACTTTTATAAAAGAGAAGAGAGTGATTGGGTACAAGGCTGGTGAAAATAAATTGGAGTTTATGAATGGAAAATTTGATTTAGCAACATGAAAGTCATTGATGATTTGGCAATAGAAGTTTTGATGGAGACCCTGGGATAAAATCTTACTGGAAAGTGTTTAAAAGCAAATGGAAAAGAGCAATAGGATTCAGGAAGTATAACATGATGCCTCAGGAGTTGCATCATAAGGCAGAAGAGAGTAGAGAAATATGGCCATGGCTAACATTAAGAAAGTTGAAGAAGTTTCCTTTTATTCCACTGAAACTGGAAAAAAAATGCTAATGGGAATGATGACATAGAGAGGAAGAAAAGTTGTAAAGAAAGGGAGTATTGCTTGAGTGATGTCTTCAAACAGGTGAGAAGAATAAGTAGTGCCTACGATGACATTAGATAATCATGGACAGTTCATATAAGTCAATAGAAAGGAAGGCAAACCATACAGGCTCAGAAATTGATCTGATAATAAATATGGTGGCAGAAGTTTCTGGGAGTTTTGCTCTGATTGCTTCAGTTTTATTAGGGAAGCAGGAGTCAAGGTCATTGGCTGAGATGGGGGAAGGAGAAGGTAAGTTGGAGATCTGAGGAAAGAAGAAAAGCCATTAAGTAGTTATCTAAGTCAGTGAATGGACTTAGGAAATACAACGAGGTTGAGAGGACACAAGAAAGCCCCACTTGAAGTTGATCATGAATAATTTAAAATGGCTATAAGCCATTAAATTAAATGGCTATAAGCAATTTGCAGGGTTTATATTTTTTGGTACCAGCTAAACCTTGCAGAGGTACAGTAAAGGTTGGATTTTAGCAGCTATGGTTTTGCCAAGCAAATATCTTCATTCAATAAAGTATGAGTGGGCCAAGGGAATTGAGAGTTTATACAAGAAGAGGGTCATGGTGATGCACCAGCAATTTGAGTTGGGTAAAGAGAGAAGAGAGAACGTTAAGGGGTTGAGGAATACTGAGTATTTGGTGAGATTAATCCTTATACTAAGGATTGTGGGATATACGGTAGCTCTATTTTTAGTTTTATTAAGGAACCTCCATACTCTTCTCCATAGTGGCTGCACCAATTTACATTCCCACCAACTGTGTAGGAGGTTCCCCTTCTCTCCATACCATCTCCAGCATTACTATTTGTAGACTTTTTAATGATGGCCATTCTGACTGGTGTGATGTGATACCTCATTGTAGGTTTGATTTGCATTCCTCTAATTATTAGCATTGTTGAACATTTTTCCATGTTCCTGTTGGCCGTCTGTATTCTTATTTGGAGAAATGTCTGTTTAGACCTTCTGCTCATTTTGTTGTTGTTGTTGTTACCACATAATCAAGCAATTCCACTCCTGAGAATATATCTGGAGAAAAGTATAATTCGAAAAGATACATGCACCCCAATTTTCATTGCAACACTGTTTCCAATAGCCAAGACATGGAAGCAACCTAAATGTCCATTGACAAATTAATGGATAAAGAATATATGGTACATATATACAGTGGACTATTAGCCATAAAAAGAATGAAATAATGCCATTTGCAGCGACGTGGATGGACCTAGAGATTATCATACTAAGTGAAGTAAGTCAGATGGAGAAAGACAAATATCATATGATGTCATTATATGTGGAATCTAAAAAACTAATATAAATGAAATCTATGAAACAAATATAGACTCACAGACAGAGAAAACAACTTTATGGTTACCAAAGTGGAAGGGGAGGAGAGATAAATTAGGAGTTTGGGATTAACATACACACACTACTTTATATAAAATAGATAAAAAACAAGGACCTACATATAGCACAGGGAATTATACTTAATATCTTGTAATAATCTATAAGGGAAAAGAATCTGAAAAAGAACATATATATATATATATATATATATATATATATATATATATATATATATCACTTTGCTGTACACTTGAAACTAACACAACATTGTAAACCAATGATAATTCAATTAAAAAAGAAAAAGAAAAAGAAAAAGGATTGTGGGAATCCAGGGTTTAGATGAAGGGAACCCGAAAAGGAGAAGATTGCAGTCAGACATGCTTGTAATTGGAATTACAGAGAGGCTGCAGTTAGTAATAACAGATACTGAATTTTGATACTGAGTCCATGATGTACTAATCAATCATGACTAACAGTTTGGAAAACATTTTTAGGAGGAGGTATTGAGATAGGGGTACATGGATACATGAGGAATCACTGCATGGGTCACATTTGGCCCATGAATAAAGAGGGCATTTCTGGCAAATATCTGTAAGAGGAACATTCCACGTGGAGAGAAAAGCAGCTGTAAAGACTCTAAGGCAGGTGTGGACTTGGCACGTTAGGGGAACACAAAGTAGGTCAACAGTAGCTGGAGTTTAGTGAATGAGGGCAAGTGTAGAATGAAATAAGTTCATATAGGACGTTAGAGAAAGAATTTGGATTTTATTCTAAGTGCATTAGGGTGTCATTAAAACATTTTAATTAATGACATCAGATTTACCCTTTAAAAAGCTTATTTTGACTTCTGTGTATAGAATGGAGGGGTGTGAGGGAAAAGAGAGTTAAGACTAGAATCTGGGAAGTCAGTTCAGATGTGTTACAATGTTCCAGGTGAGAGATGGTGATGGATGGATGACGGTGTGGTGGTGGAGCTGGAAAGAGGTGTAGAGATGCAGGATTTACTTTGTAGAGACCAGAGAGCTGCTGATGACTTGGATGTGTAGCATGTATATCTGGTAGAGGAAATGAACAAAGTAAGAATGACTCCTAGAGTTTTGGCCTAAGCAACCAGAGGATGGATCAGACAGTGAAGATAGAAGAGGAGCTAGTTGGTAAGGATGATCTGGTTAGCAGACACTAAAGGCTGCATAAGTCTGTAATTGATGTTAACTGATGAGGATTGGACGGGAATCAACATGTAAAAGAGCTCCTTCTTTCAAAGTCAAATGATAAAGCAAGAAACTGACATGCTCTATTAACAGAAATATAAGAATGGACTCCTGTTCCATAGTGGTACTCCAACACTTCATGGGTTTTTCCATTGATGTTTGTGGGAGCTGGTATATTTGTCTTCCCTTTTAGATCTGACATGGACACTGGGTACCCAGGCTAATTTTCTTTAAATATCACTTTGTATAAATCAGCCCAGTCACAATGTCTTTAGAGTCCTTTATGGGGTCCCTCTTTACAAGAATAAGTCCAAATTCTTTGTCCTTCTAATACAAGCCTTCTCCATGTGGCTTCTCTCTTTATTACCACTCTCTTCCAAGTTCTAGGGTTTTAGTTTTTCCATCTTTCAAAATGAGGAGGTTGTTTGGGTGAATATGTGCCAAGATTCTCATCAGCCCTACTGGCCTATGGGTCTACACTTCAAGCATGGTAAAATTCAGACACATTGCTCTGCTTATATCTCTACAGCTACATAAGCATAGTACTTTTTTTTTCTTTTTTGCCTAATCCAGTTCTACCTTCTTCAATAAACTTCTTTCTCTGAAACACTGTTTCTCATTACCTCAACCCTGTAAGTGCTCATTGTCTTCACTATTTTGAATTCACAAAACATGTATCTATATTGTCTATCAAATCACACACCTTTCCCTTTGCCCAGCCATCCACTTCTCTATTCATCAACTCATCCATCTATTTGACCAGACATGTCTTCGGAGGCAACATGATCTAGTGGGGGGAACATATACTTTAAAATTCTATACTCTTGGGTTTGAATCCCATTTCATTATGAATATCATTACTATTATTTTTATTATTATGTTTTACTTGTAGAGCAGTTTACTCCACTGAAATTCTACTTTCTAATCTGAGAATCTGATAAAAAATATCTTTAGTACCAGATTAAAAACCTAATGTATATGTATAGCTGATTAACTTTGTCATACAGCAGAAACTAACACACCATAGTAAAGCAATTATCCTCCAATAAAGAAGGTAAAATAAATATATATATATATATAATCTAATACATGATAGTCATATAAGCAGACAAGTATGACCTTGCTTTTGCCTGCTTCAGATTATGAACTCCTTAAAGATAGAATTATAACATTATAACTATTTGTTAATTTATTATCTGACACAGAGTAGACATTGAATAATTGCTAGTTTATAATGTTGATGAAGTGATAATAACATTCTCCAGAGTGGCCATTTTATTCAACAAGTGACTTTGGGTTACTTGAGATAGCAGACCCTGTGTTATTCTCTATAGACACAAAGATAAATAAGCACCTATTCCTCCTAGAGAAGCTTACGTTCAAGGAGAAAGACAAGCAAAGAATGATACACTGAGGTTGTTACTAAAAGTGAGCACAGTGACAATATAGGAAGGAAAGATACTATCAGTTTTGGGAGCAAGTGGAGACCTAGGTCACATCAGGTGGATCTTAATGAAGGAGAAGTGGTTGTCATAGAGATAAGGAGGCAGGGGTGGTCCCAGAGGAAGAAAAAGTGCACAAAGGCAAGGAGGAGCATTATTTGGGGGATGTTATTTGGGATAGTTCAGGTGTGATTCAGTTATGAAAAATATGTATGTGGTAAAGTTGGAAGGTAAGAAAAGGACTTTGCATGTCAGGCTAAGCAGTTGGAATGTTTCATGTAAAATTAAGGAGCCTTGGAATTTTTTAAGCAGTAGAATCACATGGACAAGTAAGTCTATGTTAGAATACTCACACTAATGACAGTATGGAAGACAGACTAGTGTAGGAAAACTGGCAAAGTGGGAACACATAAAACACAACAAAGTGATGTTCTTGAAAAAACAGGTGTGAGAATCTTTCTCCTAAGGCCCAAATTGAGACGCTGAACTAGATATATAGTTGGAATTTCCAATTCTGAGTTTCTAGTCCATAATTTTCATCTTCTCATGAGTAAGTGATTGTCAAGAAGAATATAAATAGTAAAATAGTTTGCTAAAAGGGATAGAGTTATCATTTGTAGAGTATTAGAGCAGCTTTGAATATAGATCTACCAGAGAAACACAGGGAGAAGCCATGTGAAGAAAAAAGAAGCACTTGGAGTGATGAATTTACAAGCCTAGGAACACAAACATACACCAGAAGCTCAGAGGAAGCAAGGAAGAATCCTAGCCTAGAGCCTTTGAGAGAACAGTTCAGACTTCTAGCCTCCAGAATTTGACACAATAAATTTATGTTGTTTTGAAAAGAAGGAAGGGAGGAAGGAAGGAAGGAAGGAAGGAAGAAGGGAGGGAAGGAAGGAAGGAGGGAAGGAGGGAGGGAAGGAAAGAAGGAAGGGGAAATAAGCAAGTAAATAGACAGCACAACCCAATACATGTTAGGCTAGAAGTGAGCACAGGATCTATAGAAGCAGAAGAGGGAACCTTGGAGAAGCCAGGTAAGGCTTCCTGGAAGAGGTAACCTGGTGCTTACTTTTGGAGTTTGAGTAGGAATAAGCTTAAAGGGAAAAGTCAAAGTGGAAGACTGTTCTTGGCTGAGGTGAACACATGGGACCCTGTGTTCCATGGGAAAACCATGCTCTTTAGAGTTAACTAGATTTCGTTTCTGAGTCCATCACTTACTATGAATGATGAAAAGTTATTCCTCCCTGCACCTCTGTTCCTTCATCAATCAAATGGAGGAAGGAACAAAAAATTGTTCTAGATGAAAGAGGAGTCATAAGCAGGAACTCAAGCATAATAGAAGCTGAGGGGTGGTAACTTTGTCCAGAAAATAATAAGGAAGTTTAACAGAATATGACTACATCCTCTTTGATTTAAAGTAGATTCCTTATCATTGTGTTTAAATACATTTTTTTTTGGAATCAGATTTCTCTTCAACATTTTTTAAATGACATTGATAATACCTGTTGCATAGTTCTAAAAATGATGATATGGATTTTGCCTGGAGACCTAAAAAAGTGAGGCTAGATACAGCTAGAGTGCTCCAATATTAATAAGAGCCATTAAAACGTTTACAGCATAGTTGCTGGTGACCAAAGGTTATTCCGTTATATGTATGTTTATTCCAGGAGCATATTTGGAAAAGTCTTAACTGGGGCTCAAATCAATTGTCTAATTTCCACACCGTGAGCATTTTATTTCAGCCCATATTCACACACCTGCAAATGCATGCCCTTTATAATGTAGCAATGTCAACATATACTAACAGAAAAAAAAAAAGAAATGGAGAACACACAGGAGGGGATACATTATAGTTCCCTGAATAAATTGTAGTGAACACCTGTCTAAGACCATCCTTTTGTTGTTGTTGTATTTTATTAGATTCAGAGCAACTTCCCTCTGTTCCCTGTCTATTAGACTATAAACTTGCAAAGTTTACCATTATGTTAAACAGTTTTGGAGACAAAGGTAGCAGTGGGAGACTCTAGGGAGGAAATGGAAGCAGACAGATGAATCATAAAAAGGGGATAGAAGAGGGCTTTAGGGCAATGAACTTTTTGGGGTCCCGGGTAATGCCATCCAAGAAGCTGACAGTAACCTCATGACACCAGAATATACACTAGAAGGAGAGACATGCCTCTTTGTTCACTGACCAATCAGCTGAATACAAAGCTGAGGGGAAGGTGATCAATGAGCCTCTGGCCCTGACTGTCACCATCTCACCCCAGTGCCTCCTATAAGACTAGAGTCAGCCCTTAATGGTGTCAAACTTACGTTGAAAAGCCATGGATTGGCTTTCTCCTCCTAGGAGCTGTGTGACAATGAGTTAGCAAGAGGTTTCAGGAGCTCTTCTTAGGGTACTTAGGGAGTCACTGATTGCATCAAACCTCCTAAGAAGGTGAGATCAATATCTGTAGAGCTCTAGATGAGGTGTTTTAGACCTACACTGGAATGCTGGGAAAGATATAGAATAAATACCTTGACAGGGTCCTGGTTGAGACTACTGACATCTAAGATGGATGGTTGCTAGGCAGGTGTTGGTAAAGATGTATAAAATGGAAGTGATTTCTATAATGGATAGGTACATACAGAATGTGAGTATGAATGACCCACATAGTAGGATGGTAAGAGAGTCCCAAATAACTTCAAGGAATGTGGTCCTTATCACCATGCCTGACACGTAATTATCACATGCTAATTCATTTTATTGGGTTGAATTATATATTAAAAACCCAAGTTCTTAGAACTAGAAGGAGCCAGAAAGAGCATGCCAGCCACCATCCCACTAGTTCACAAGATGGGCCCTTTCCCTTCCCCTGGCAGGCCTCTTGCCCCATGTCTGGTCTCTTCTCTGCACAAAATATGCTACTGCTAGGGAGCTATGATAAGATTTTTTTTTTTTTATGATTAGTTTTTAAGTGAGAAAATACAACCCCAATGGAAATTGATGATGATCAGAACCAAAAGGAAAGGAGGAATGAAGGAAACCAAGATTAGCAGTAGGGAGCTTCTGCTATTGGCTGACTGTCATGTAATTGCCTCATTACCCCAAGTTATTCTCTTCTATTATGCCTAGATTACTTTACAATCTTATTTCACATTACATACTCTGAAATTCCAGGAAGGCAATTAGGAAGAAAGGGAGTTCTAGGAAATGGTAGGAACTGAAGAGATCATGGGAAAAGATTTTACCTTATTAAAGTTTTCACAATCCACTTACAAAATAGACTTGTGGTTGTTTTATTTTCCAAACTGGTATTTTAGTTTCTGATAACACACACACATACACACACATACATGCACACACACGCACACACAAAAGTATTTCAGCTATACTCAGGATTTTTAATATGGACCTAGATGCTATAGTCACAAGATATGTAATACCTTTTAAAAATGTGAATAATGAAAAGATTGAGACGTAGGTCCCTAGAAAACAGTCACAATCAATTAAAAGACAATCTGATCATATTTTTGCATTTTTGGCTCCTATCTTTAATTGTAATGTCTAATGTTTGTCTTTCAAGGAAGCTTACAAGTTCGCTACCAGCTAAGCAAGGAAGAAACCCATGTATTCACCATCGATACAGAGAACTTTGCCAATGGAAGACTGCACCACCTGAAGATTAACCGAGAGGGCAGAGTGTTTACCATTCAGGTACCTTACTTCCCTTCTTCTCATTCAGCCAAATGTGCCTTTGGTGCTCAATACAACTTTTCTGAGCTTCGACCCCGAGCCAACTGTGCAGCCAAGTTCTGGGGACAGGTAAAAACCACACTCAGCCCTAGCCTTTGGAGAATTAGAATAGTGGTCCTCAGGGTGCATCCCCCTCATCAGCATCAGTCTCACTTGGGACCTTGTAAGAAATACTAATTTGGGGGCTCCACGTCAGATCTACTTAATCAGAAACTTTTTTGTGGGGAGGGGGAGCAGGTGATGCTGATGCCTGTTCAGTTTTGATAACCCCTGAACTGTAGCATAATGAGGGAATCACAAGGGATGGGTAAAGGCTGTGGAAGGAGTGTGCACAGGTGATACAGGAGCATGGATGAGGGCACCCACCTCATCTGGGCATCAGGTACGGGTAACCGTGAACAACAAGGAGGGGAGGTTAGGGGCACTGACCCCCCACCCACTCAGAAACTTGTGTATAAGTTATAGGTGGCGCTCACTGTCTTCAGTTCCTCTGTATCCACAGTTCCCCATCTGTGGATTCAACCAATGGAGGATCCCGTAGTACTGTTGTATAATATTTACCATTGAAAAAATTCCTCGTATAAATGGACCTGCACAGTTCAAACACATGTTGTCCAAAGATCAGCAGTACTTACATTCTGGAGGAAGTTAGGAGTAAATTGAGTCTTGATGTTGATTTCGAATTGGCTGGGTGGGGAAGAAAGAGGCAGAGGGTCCCAGTGAGCCCCTGCAAAACTGTCTGAAAGAGCAGAGTGTGTCAGGTACGCCACAGAATTCCCAGGGGAGCATCAGGCAATAGTGGATCGCAATAGAAAATAGGCAGGGTCCAGACCATCCCCCTTTAGAATCATGACCTCAGGTGAACTCTTAAATCTGCCCAGAAATCACCCCTTAGTCTTTGTTAATTCATCCATTCTCCTGATCTCCTAGATGGCAATTTTAAACTTCCCCTCTCTCCTTAGACCGCCGACAATTGCAATTCAATCTTCACTCTTGGTAGATGACTTCATTTCCTTCTTTCTGTGAAAGAATGTAGCATTCAGAAGAGAACATCCTCACACTCTCAGCACATTTCTCCACCTACTTCCATCTGTGTCTGTGCACCTCTTTCCCTCTTGTTGCTGAAAACGAACAGCTAATGGCTCTAGCAAATACCTGACCAATCACTTGTGGGCCAGATCTCATACCTAGTGGACAGCATCACTGCAGCATTACCCTCCCCACCTTTCTTTACAGCATTTTCCCAGCTCTACTTAATGGCTTCCCAAAGCATAAAGCATGCAAGTATTACAGGCATTAAAGAAAACCAAAAAACATGAACAAAAAAGTACGGTGTCGAGAGGGAAGGAAAACTCACTCTCTTATCTGACTCCATGTACTGCCCCATTTTCTCTTTCAGTTTATTGCCCAGTTCCTTGGAAATATTGATTATAGGCTTGTTCTCCAAATTTTTTCTTCCTTTTTCTTAAACCTACCCAATGAAGGTTTGTCACTGAGCGGCCACAAAATCACACTTCTCAAGAGAACAGTGGCCGGATCTTGCCGAATCCAATGGTTTTTTCCTCATTTGTCTTTCACTGGCATTTGACACAGTGACCTTTTCTTTTGTATATGTTCTTTTCCATTATGGTTTATTACAAGATATTGAATATAGTTCCCTGTGCTATACAGCAGGACCTTGTTGTTTATCTATTATATATATAGTAGTGTCTTTATGTTAATCTCAACCTCCCAATTTATCCCTCCCCCACTCCCTTTCCCCTTTGGTAACCATAAGTTTGTTTTCTATGTCTGTGAGTCTGTTTCTGTTTCATAAATAAGTTCATCTGTATCATTTTTTAGATTCCACATATGAATGATATCATATGACATCTTTCTTTCTCTGTCTGGTTTACTTCACTTAGTTTGATAATCTCTAGGTCCATCCATGTTACTGCAAATAACATTATTTCATTCTTTTTTATGGCTGGGTAATATTACATTGTATGTATATATCACATATTCTTTATCTGTTCATCTGTCGCTGGACACTTCAATTGCTTCCCTGTCCTGGCTATTGCAGATAGTACTGTTATGAACATTGGGGTTCATGTATGTTTTCTAATTAGAGTTTTCTCTGGATATTTGCCTGGGAATGGGATTGCTGGATCACATGGGTTGCCTTTAATTGACATACCCCTGTGCCTCTTTTTGTTCCCCTACAGCCTCTTCTGAACACAGCAACCCGAGTGATCCTATTAAAACTTTAGTCAAATCGTGACACTCTTCTGTCCAGAACCCTTCCATGGTTTCCTTTCTTATGCAGAGTAAAGCCAAAGATCTTGCAGTGGCTTAAGAGCACCTCCATGACTGCACACACCTTGCTCGCTTCCTGCTGTGACTTCTCTGATCTCACCTATTCCTGTCCCCTGTGTAACTCCACTCAGGCCACTCTGGCCTGCTTGCTATTTCCAGAGCTCTTGAATATGCTTGAGTTTGCTTTGCCTAGAACACGATTGTTCATGTATCTACATTGCTTACCTGTACTTGTACTTCCTTCAGGACTTCACTCAAAATTTGACTCAAGGATGTCATCTTTGAGTGCCTTATTTAATACAGCAATCCAGCTCCTTGACTTCAATCCTAAACCACTTAATCACTAGCATCCGATACAACTTATCTATTTATCTAATTTCTTGTCCTATCTCTCTCCTCTAGAATGTAAGCTTCATGAGGACAGGGATTCTTGTTTATTTTCATTACCATGGAACCCCCAATTTATCAAGCAGTGTCTCACATATAGCAGATCCTTAATAAATATTTTTGACCTAGGTGAATTAATTCCACAAGGCTTATGTGGAGAAGATTAAAATAGCCCTGTGGAGAGGGGAAGGCAAACCACTGGATCTTAGGCAGGGAAAGTGGCATGGGTAGGCTTTTGTTTCCCGAGGCTCACTGTGATTGCTCCATGGAAATACACATTTGGGAGCCATGAGATATAGGATGGAGACCAAGCAGGAAGAGAAGATAAGGTCCTCAACTAGTGCAGTGGGGTAGCCAATGAGAGGAAGACTTGAGAAAGGTCTGAAAGGAACGTCAGTAGCCTTAGGTGACTGTCTGGATATGGATTATGGGATAAGTCAAGACTGAATATTCGTTTTTCTGATTCGGGGGAAGTTCAGGAGTCCTTGGCAAATATAGGACACAATCACAATTCCTGAGTGATTATAATTTAATGGACTCACCTCTAGTATTGACTCTTGAAAGAAGAGTTAAAAGTCTTTGGGTTGAGGCTGGATTAGAGGACAAAGGAGGTGGAAATGATGACATCTTTTTTGAACATGTCTTGACTGAGGCCTTGATGGGACATCTAGGCTGCATGCTGGTGGGCATTTGCATATATGACCCCTTCTCTTTTTCTTTCTATTTCCTGTCTTCTTTCTGCAAACACAAGGCACAAATAGGGCAGCAAGAGAATAATGGAGTACTCCCTTCTCTTCTCCATCTCAAGGGTTCCCACCAATCAATCAATAGTCAATGATAAGCACATATCAGTGGAAGACATACCATTTCCAAAGCACAGAAGTAGCAGAAAAAAATGGAGATGGAGAGTTTCTTTGTTTTTTAACTTTAAATCAAGTTACTGACACAGTCACATGACATACTTGTCTCTGTTACACTCCCAGCCCCCCTTGCCCTATCTCTTCTCCTTCCTCCCGACTTAGAACAAGCCTTCCCTGGCAGTCCAGTGGTTAGGACCCTGTGCTTTCGCTGCCGAGGGCGCAGGTTCAGTCCCTGGTTGGGGAACTAAGATCCTGTGTATCTTGCGCAGCCAACTTTAAAAAGCAACAACAACAAAACCCAAAACAACAACAAAAAATAATAGAAAAGAAAAGGAACAAGCTATTTAGTAAAAACAGAAAGGGGTAAGCTACTACTCCATCTCAGTCTCAGGCATTACTCAGAACCAGTTATAAAAAGAGGGCAGATGGTTAGCACTATACTTAGCCAGCCAGAGGCCTCCAGTAGCTAAGAACAGACTCTCCTACAAGGTATCATCTTGAGTTGCTAATCCTTCTCCTCTCTGCTCTGTGTGACTCTAGGAAGGAGTCCTTAGGGACCAGGGCTGCAGACAAGAGTGGGAAATCCTGGTGATGATTTGAGAATTGTTATTTGGCCAGTCATTTCTAAGGCTCAGGTGTCCCGACCCGTGCCCTGGTGGTGGAGGTAATCTACAGGGTCCCTACTTAAAATATATTAATGTCATTAAACAGATTAACCCAGGTTATCAAAATGCCAGCACAATTACAAGCTGTAAAGAAGGAGGAGGCCCAGCATTTTCAATCCATGGAGTTAATGTCTTCCTTTGAGAGGTGAAGACCCTGAGATCAAGAGATGGATCCCTAGTGTGGGACAGGCTTGGGTGTAAATCCCAGCTCCATCACTTATGCTCTGGGATCTTAGATGGGTTATGCACATTTCTGAGGTACAGTCTATTTATCCATAAAAAAAGTTTGAGTGTTGTAGGGATGGGCTGGGGTACAAATGTAGCTGAGCTCAGTCGGTTCTGGTAAAGGTTCTGTGAAAGATCATAATTAAAGGACCAAGCACAAAGCTTGGTGTCTAGGGATCACAAAAAAAAAGAAAGAAAGAAAAAAGAAAAAAAGAAAAACATTTGTTCAATTTCCCTCCTTTTCTCGTCACACTTAATGACTTGACAAGACCACTGTGCATCCTTGATTCTGAGATTAACAAAGCTTCTCGAGGCCAGATTAAAAATTTTAGGCACCCTAAAGTTTAAAGGACTGTGGTACTTCATTCTCTCACCACCTCACCAAGAGCAGTTAAAAACAAAAGCAATCCTAAAGCATAAAATAAACATATGGGAATATAACATAATAATGTATTTCTCGTTGAAGACTTCAGTGATTGTCTAATCCCTATCATAAAGATTGAGGTCCTAGAAATTAATATTCGTGGTACAACCCCCCACTTTTTTTGCTTTTGCCCTGTGCATTTGCTAAGCTTTTCAAATGGGTAACCCAGCACCTGAGTCAGTACCAAGGCTGTCCTCAGGTGCACTCAGGTGCCCTCACTCCATGTCAGGGCTGGAATCAATTCCCCAACTATCTCAAGCCTTCTTTGAATCATCCTACCTTCATCTCCAAACCTTTATAAATACTTATTAAAAAAATAACCCTTTGATTAAGTGTCATTCACCTCCTCCCTCTTATTTGTCATCTGGTTAAAGTAGAAAGGACCAGGTAAGTTCCCACAAAGCAGAACAGTAGGACAAGAATGACTCATATACTAGAACAATTAGCTCTTCCAAGTGTGGTAATGTTGAGGGAATCACTTGCATAGGAAATTGATCCTTTGGAGCCTGGGGAGGAGATGACAGGCAGAAGCTAGAGGAATCTGAGCTCAACCTTCAGTTCTAAGAATCCTTCTACTCTCCACTCAGCAGGAAATTCCCACTCACTTTAGCCTCCTCTCCAACCTGGGCAACAAAACATGAGAAGAGGCACCCTGCCCCTTGCTGGAAGAGACAGCTCCAGAGTGTAGGTGAGAGCTCTGTGATAAGGCAGAGAGAAAACTCCTTCAGGGCAAGGATGGAATCTGGGCATTAAATAGATTGCAGGTGAGGACCATGGGTATGAAAAACCCTATGTTGTATAAAGGTGTGGAGGCCACCAGGGCAGCCAGAGGCATCCTGGTGTTGTGATGGATGCTGTCTTCATAGCCCAAAAGGTAGAAAGGGAATCAGTACAGGATGTTTGTTTATTCACTCAACAAACCTATCTTTGGAGTTACTTTCCCAGTTTCTGTACTAGGACCTACAGAAAACGTATATCCATAAGATGTCCTCAAAAAGCCAATAGTTTAGGGGGGGAAAATGAGGGGGAGAGAGAGACAGAGAGAGAGAGAGAGCAGATCATTAAAATACAGCACCTTCAATGCAAGGTTAGAGGTAGAAAAAAATAAAAAGGCACCATGAAACAGAGAACAGGATCAATTAATCTAACCAAAGCATCAAGGAAAGCTTCCGGGAGGAGGTGGACACTGGGAATACTTAGAACAGTATCTGGCACATAGGAGATGCTCAAACATTTGTTGAATGAATTTTGTAGAAATTCAGAAATAAGAACACACAGTGATTGTCTACAAGCCGCTCAGGCATCTAGAGAGATATGGACAAGTAAAGCAAACGCCATATTGTGTGGTTGGCCAGCCACATGCCGAGGGGACACTGCTATGTGATGCTGTGTGCCCTTGCCCAAGTTTGTGATCTCTGTGACATCAGTTCCACCATCTGAAATACAGGGGTAATAATGTCTATTTCACAGTATGATAGGGAAGAATGCATTTTGAAGGATACTTTAGTATGGTGTCTCATCCATACCAAGTCTTCAATAAATAACAAGTATTATTAAGCATAATTTCATGAATGAAAAAGAAATAAACCATATAGTCACATGTCACAAGTCATAGCCACTGACTTCCTTCACAGCAGAAACCACCACAGGACCCAGAGTCCTGGAAGAGGGTCACTGAGCAGCAGTGGGTGCAGAAGGAGGGCTCTGGTGGTGGGAGCTGGGAGCACTGGGTATGTGTCCTGATCAGCTCCTCCCCAAGGGTAGCCCGGGGACGGGCACGCAGCTGATGGGGTCTTAGTCTCCTCTTCCTACAGGTGAACTGTGATATGTTACAAGGATCCTTCCCAGGGATAACATCATATGAATATTCAGAGTAGAGCTGGGAAGATACTGGTAGGGTTTGACTAGACAGAAAATACCTGGGGATGGATGGGAAACGGTGTCTTGAAATGGGGAGGAGAACAAAGAGATGGAACTGGAATTAACAATGTGTGTAGAAAGGAGGGTTCCCTAAAGAATGACCCTAGAGATAAAGTCCCAAAGAATCCCCCTCGTGGCTTTCACTCGTCTGCAAGATGGGATTAACATCTGTTCGTGTTGGTGGCAACTGTTCAGCTAGTCTTCCCTCTCCAGGGTCAAACCTTTTGTCAAACTGAAATATTCACTCAGGAAAATCCCCCAGGGCACCCATGAATGAAGCCAGGTCTGAATGATTGGAGCAGAGGAGGCGGTAATGGTTTTAAGGACCAAAAGGGAAGAAGGGGGGAGAGATTGGGAATGAATACCTGCTTTCCTTTTAATGTTAATCCTGCACAGCGAGCATTCTTGAAAGGCTTCATTTGTGTGCTTGTTTGCAGCAAAGAATTTGGTGAGAAACTCTCAGTGGGGAGATAAATACCTGTGAAAAGCTGTACAGAATTTCCCAGAGAGAAGACTTGTGTGAAAGCCTTTATTTCACCAAGAGTAAACAAACGGGTATTTTATATGTGCATTGTGGGAGAATTAGCGAGACATTTCTCATCTCTCCAGAGAGAAAGTCCCAGAGAGGGCTCTTCCCTGCGTGTGTTTTCAAAGCTGTTTCATATGGGAATGTTTCATGTGCTGGACATGCGGACCTCTGCTGATGCCTCTTTGTTTTCTCTTTTCCTGCAGATGGATCAGCACCTCCGACTCAGTTATAACTTCTCCTCAGAGGTTGAGTTCAGGGCTATCAGGTCCCTCACTTTGGGCAAAGTCACAGGTTTGTTTTTTCTAGTCCATGCCTTTCCGGCAAGCTCTGTTAAAATAAATAAAGTAATAAATAATTTTCATCAGGGGAAGCACCAAGATGCAGATAATATCCAAGATGTAGAACCAAAAGTCCTGCTATGGGAGGCTGAGAGGTACGTGTGGCAGGACCACAAAGTGACATGTATATCTATTTTGTAGAATCCCGAGTAAGGTAAATGAACAAAGTGATTCACCAAAATAATTATTTTTACCTAATTTCAAATTAATTAACTTAAAGCGTTTACTGAGTTCTTTTAGTTTAATTTATGTAAATTTCACTTAAATAATTTAAGGATTTGAACAACCCAATTATTTAATTCTGTAAGTACTTAATCTGTTTTCTAATTTATCAAAAATTCAGAGAGGATTGGAATCTCCTATGATAATAATGGATGTTCTTTTTTCCTACAGGAAGTTCTGTGAATTTGCATTTTATGTCTAATGATGACTTTTATTGGGTGTAGGCAAGATTGAAATTTTTTGTATCTTCTCAGTGAATTGAACTTTTTTTCACACTGAAGTAATATTTTTTAACTTTAATGTCTCTGTGCTTAATTTAGTTTGTTATTAATATAGCTAATTCAGTTTTGCTTTAGTTAGTATTTGCCTGGTATATCATTTTCCATATTTCCCTTTCAATCTTTTCTTTTTTTAGCCTTATATATGAGCTTGTGAAGAGCTATAGCTAAATACTGCATTTGTATCCAGTTTGGCCATCTTCTATTTTATAAATTTGCAAATGTAAGCCCCTGTGCATTTGGGGGTTACTTGTATGATTGGATTTGTTTCTGCCTCCTTATTTTCTACTTGTCAACTTTCCTGTGATTCTAGCATGTTCTTTCTTATTCTCTCAGTCATAATACAGTGCAGAAAACATTAGTAACCCGAGGCATTTTAAGCAGGAATGGATTTAACTCAGGAAATAAGTTACTTTTAAAATTGTGGCCACACTTACAGTGTGCATTCTTGTTAGAGTCTTTTGGAGTAACTCTCCAGGCAGCTCTGAGCTCATGAGTGGGAGCTATTAACTCCCAGGCCATCCCTTATGTGAGACTAGATTCCAGATGCCACTGTGGCTGCAGTGGCATGTGTCAACTCCCAAGAGGCGGAGAATGTCTCTTAAAAAGGGTGGCAGAGAATACTTCAGGTTACCATGAATTTGCTGGCCAGTAGAAAAAGCTGAAAAGGCAGAAAAATGACTCCTGTCACACTATAGCCTTCCAGATTCATAAACAGTACTTAATTTCCAGAACGTAATGTGCATCCAGAAATCTATCTGCTGTCAGGTCTGGGAAATGTCAGTTTTAGTTGCTAAAATGGCAGTTGAATGAGCCAATCAACAGTGACTGACTTCTAGATTGAATTTTACACTTATTTCTTATTCCATTCCCCCCTCCTACTAATAATTATTATTATTTCATGTAGACACTGCTTTTGTGTTTTATTAATTCAGTCACTAATTTGTTGGAACCTTCTACTTTCTACCAGATTCGATTTCATTGTTTCCGAAGTAAATTCTTTTGAATTTTTTTTTCTGTATGAGGGGTCCTTTATCTGAAAACAGGAGTTTCACCTTTCATCTTTACTCCTGGAAGATAATTTTACTAGATGTACAAATTGACATTGAAGGATTTATCCATGGGTGTGAAGGAGCCAGCTCACAATGGCTCATAAGGACCTGTTACATACATCTCTGCCCAATTCTGTGATGTCACAAGGGTAGTTTGAAATCAGCCATCCTGGGAGTGTTTACTCCATGGAGCTCAGAAATTCTGCAAGTCAGGGCTCTCCCTGCTGCTAGACATCCAGGTTAAACCCTCGCCAGCACAACACTGGACTCTTCTGATCTGGCTATTGAAAAGCTGTCTGTCAGCCTGTCCTGCCTTTGAAAGTGCTCTGACCACCACCACTCCCAACACCCAAAACCTACTTTTATGATCATTTCTTTTAATTTGGTGTTTGGCAGTCTTATTACCATGTGTCTGATTGTGGATTTATTTTTAATTGTCTTATTTGATATGTTTATGTTTCCTGCATTTATTCATTAGTTCCTATGTATCTAGTTCATATGTATTATTCATATGTATCTATCCATTAGCTCTCAAAAATTCTCAGCATCTCAGTAATGCTTCTTTCTTATTCTCTCTACTTAATTACTTTCGGCCTGCACTAGATAAACCTTAGACTTTTAAACTGTATCCTCATGTGTCTTACCATCGTCTTATAAATAAGTTTTATTCTTTATATCACTGTCTCACATTCTGGGATATTCATTGGGTTTTATCTTCAAATTCATGAATTCTCTTTTCATTTATGCCTAACATCCCATTAAACCTATTCAATGAATCATTTTTTCATTGATTATGTTTTTTTAAAGTAATACTTTATCCTTTTTCAAATGTGCCTTTTAATTAAGATAATCTGTTGTTCCCACTGATTTTTTAAATCTTTTTGTGTCTTTAAGTATTCCATTATTAGTTATTAAACATCTTGTCTCTGATATTCCCAATATTGGAAGTCCATATGGATCTAAATCTATTATTTTCTGTTTTCTAACTCTTTCCTATGATAGCTTGTCCTCCTATGCTATGTGTGTGTATAAGTACGTGTGTGAGCTCATTTTTGGTTGAAATTAATTTGTAGGAACATTGATGATCAGAAATTGGAAAGCTTTCCTCCAGGCAAGATTTGTGTTTGCTTCCGCCTGGTGCCAGGACGTGCTACCAATTTCAAATTATTTCAGTTTCTCATTTTGGGTTTTATTCTAGACAGAGAGTGAATATAAATTTAAGCTCAAGGCCTGAATGAGACCAAACCTCTTGATATCATAATATCATATCATATCATAATATGTCATTTTATTATTATTTTTGTTAGTTTTTTTTTTTTTTTTCAATCCAGAGCCACATCCCAGGTGGAGAGGTTTTATACTTATGCCCTTTTCTGTTAGGTGATTTTATTTATCTTGTCCCCTTTTCACTGATTTGAATGTAAGAGTCATAGGTTGAACATCTTCACCTAGCAATAGCTCAAGGCTAGGATTCCTATTCTTCTTCAAGACGATTTAGGTACTTTTCCTTGATACAACTTTAATGTTGGTTGATGACTCACTGTCTTGGTTTCATCTTTCTTCCCCAATAAGTATCCCCCAAACTTAGGATTCCTCTTTGTTTCCTGAAGCTTAGCAAGACATTAAAAATGTGTTGATTGATTTTAATGAAGCAGAATTATTTTTTGTAGTATCTGGTCTATTATATGTCCCCTGACACCTAAATACATCTTGAGCCATTGAATCCTCACTTCAACCAAGTCAGGACAATTTTGGGAAGGGAGATCATTAGGGCTGTAAGACCACCAAGCTCTGGCTGTTTTCATGACACCTAGTGTGTGTAATGGCAGCTCTAGAAACATCCTCTTATTTAAAAATTTCTCTCTATTAATCTTGCCACTGTGTATGATATTCCTGTGGCATTTCTGTCTTTTGAACTAAACCCATAAAACATAAGATTGAAAGGATGAAAATTTAAAGCAGAGTACTAAATTACTGAGGGCCAGCTTTTCATTTTGTTTTGGAAAAGATAGGAAAGAATTTGATTATGGTTGAGGAAGAGTATCCAATAAAATGTCTTCACTGGGCTAAGTGTGGGAGACTCCTGCCTCCCCACCTTCCTTCCCATCCAAATTGCTATAAACAGACAAGAGCACTTGGATCCACAATTAACCTCAGTGCTTCTGGTCTATGAAAGGTCTATATCTGGAGGTGAGGGAAGATGATATAAACATCATGTCCATTATTAAGGAGGGACATCTATCCTGCAGACCCTTTGGAAAGAAGCCTCATGCATTGGAAATAACTCTTATTTATTATAAGAAGGGATGGTGCAGGAATGGGTACATGGTATTTACGACAAATGCAACCCTACTCCACAACTTTAGAAAACTCTAGTAATCGGTTGGACATTTTCAACTCTAAAACAAGGATTTGCAAGCATTTTTCATAGGATAGACCAAGGGCAAATAAATGTAGTAAATCTGTTGTCACAATTTTCTTCAATACCATTAACAACATCCCACTGTAAAGCAGAACCCATTTATTCATTTTCTTTCTGTAAGAGGAAGAGCCAATCAATTCACCATTCTAGAAGGTAGTTATTTAGTACCAATGATGGTTCTATATGGTATGTGCCTACACACATACCATGATGAATAAAAGTCTCTTTCTTGGGAATTCCTATGATGTAGAGACTAGTCCATGAAAATAGAAGATAAAATCATTGACATTAAAATTGCATTATAGGTATTTACCAATGGTAAGTCATGGGCTGTTGTTAGGTTTATTCCTTGGTTTATTAACGTTCTTTGACTTTTAAGAAAGATTTCTTGGTTCTGGTCTATTACATGAATGTATTAAGGAGAAGATAACATTAAAAAGAAAAAAAGTGTATATATTTAGGGAAGTCACCCTTTTGGACAAGATCATCTGTTTCTGGGAAATTACTGAATTCTTTAGAAAACATAGAAGCACATTCCTTCGATTCAAATAGTGTGACTTACCAGTGTGTTTCTAAGTTTCTGTCTCACTCAACCCTGGTAAAAGAACTTGGACATTCCGACATATTTAGAAATTTAGAGAGCTTGAAACTTCTAAAAGAAGCTGTGTTTTTATTTATATACATATTTTTAAAATTATTTTTTTCTGATCCTGGTTTCTCTTAATTTACTCTGCCAGAGCATATCATTAAATTTGAAGGCATATATATATATATATATATATATATATATATATATATATATATACACATTTTGTATATACACACACACACACACACACACACACATATATATATATATATATATACACACACACATCTTAGAAAACTAAGAGTTAAGGAATTATTATAATTGTTATTATTTTTTTCTTCCTGAGAGGAGACTCTTATCGTACTGCAGACTTAGGAAGCAGTTACTTTTTAAAATATGGAAACATGTTCAAGTTTAGGTGGAAAGGAATTGTAGTACTGCTTTTAAACTGTAGTTAACAGATTCCAAATAGACATTCAGGGCATACTTACAGGATTATCCATTTATACAGCCAGCATTTATTAATTTCCTGCCTACTTGCCAGTTTGATAGGCTGAAACTCACACCTGGCAGAGACATTATTATTTTGCTCTGATGGCTGTTTGCCCAGGTAGTTTCAAAATTCACTCGGCCCTAACTAGCCATTAGAAATTGAAGAAATTCTTTCTCAACCTACAAAAGAACCCAGCTGATCTAGAAATTGTAGGGCTACTTGTGAGCGCTTGCCTATGCTTTTGGCTTCTTCAGATGAAGTGAGTTCTGATTGTGTCTGTAGAACAGGGTTTTTTGATTCTCCCAAATCCCTCAGTTTTGAATATCAAGCCTACTGTGTCTTCTGCAGCATCAGAGTCTTGTTGACCGAACACCCTGATTGTTTTCATGTTAAATCATTTCTCAAACATTTTGTAGGTGAAGAGTTATGGCTGATATTTTTAGACAGCACAGCAGAATTTATGCATGTAAGTGAAAGGTGAGTACTGCAAAGTACTCGTTTGGGAAGACCGTACTCTATTTTTTTAAAATTTTGTACACAGTTGGGCCCCCCTTCTGATTCAAGACAGGTCCAATTGATATTAAACTGAAAAGCAAAATTACAGAGTGAAATAGCTCTGCTTTTTAGAGACAAACTAAGTCATGTTTGGCTTTCTCCTCTGTGATTACTATTGTGTGACCATGGTGAATTTTCTAATCTGTCTAAAGTTCCTCATCAATAAAACGAGGATGATAACATTTAATTCAGAGAGCTGAGTAAGCCTTCCATATGTAAAGTACTTGGTATTTAGCACACGCTCCACACATTAGAAGTTTTTGATGTTTGAAGATTGTGGGGACATGGAGGAGAACTGTGTTTTGCTTTGTTACTGTTTTTGTTTTAATGAGTCTGGAAAAGTGGCTATAAAGGTAATTTCCAAAGAGGGACTCAAATGCATTCTAAAAGAGCAATTTTGGACTGTGGTGAACCTTGAAGATGGGAGTATGAGTCACTGTCAATCAGGGCTGTTTTAAGGGCATATCAAGCTTTAACCAGTTTAAATTGACAATAGATAATATAGTACTTGGTGAAAATGGAAGTTTCAAAGTGCAGGCTTTGCTTCAGGCACAGCTGGGTTCAGAAGTTCAAATGTGACTGTGATTCGGCCTTTGTCTATCTGTCTGTCTGTTTCTCACTCCACCTTTGACTCTCTTTACCTCTCTAAGGGGCTTTATTCTCAGGCAGAATTTCAATGGTAACAAAGGTGGCATCAGCAGCCCCATGCTTGATCACTACCATTTCAACAGCCCTGGTGGAAAGAAAGACTCTTATTTCTAAAATTTCCAGAAAAAAGTCCTGGATTGAGTCTCAAAGGACAAATTTGTGTCAAGTGACAAGTCCAGATGATGACAATGACCAAGTGATTAGAATACACTGAGTGGCCATGCTTGGATTATGCACCCAGCTATGGCTCTGGACAGGTGCCATATTGACCTGCAGGGTGCAGATGTGTGTTGAGAATAGAGAAATGTTATTTCTTAAATGGAAGCCGAAGTTTTCTTACCAGAGTGAGATGGACTCTGAGGAGGACAAATCAACAATAATCCAATAACAGCACTGTTTTTTCTCATTCATATTCTGCTACCCCCTTTAACCAGGAAAGAATGGGATGCTGTTCTACGAGGTAGGCTTGGAATTGTGCATAATCTGGGGACTGCATTTTGCTTGTGTACATCAATAGTCTAAGTGTGTTACAACAGAAAAGATAATCTTTGAAAGTTCCTCTTTTATGAAATGCATGTTATCTTCTTTGGAACAAGTTTATAGCTCCCAAAGAAACTACTGAAAAATTATTTTATTTTGAATTCATAGGTTTCTTAAATAATGTTTCACTTTGTTTATGGTCATCTCTAGTTCTCTAGTAAATAAAAAGATCTCCAAACCACAGCTCCTTCCTGACTCAAATTCTAATATTGTGTGTAATTGTCTCATATTATGTCTAGAAATTTCTTAATGATACCATTTCCCTGAGGAATAAAATATTTCAGACTCATTACTCTAATCTGACCTCCTTGTGAATGATGTGTTTTAAAGGATCCTGAAATATCAGATTTCAGTAACCATTCCAACTTCCTAAATACCCATCTTATCCTTTCTTCCTTGAAGATAACAAACACTGAATCACAACTGGACTACAGGGCATTCGTTACTGTTTCTTTTAAAGAATAATGAACTGCATTTTTCCTCGTGGAAAATGCAATAGATGATTTAGTTTCACCTCATGCAACAGGAATGTGTGTTATCTTCTGATTAAAAATGAAATTTTATTTTGCATTTTCAAGGAACTACTACATGATCAGAACCGAGACCTACTCCATGCTTGTGCTTCTCTGTAAAAGTCAAGTTTGTTTATTGTAAAAGCAAAAACACTCTTTGAACAGACTTTGTATGTCCTTCCCTGACTGTATTAACAAAGGATATTTTGTGTGGTCTACCAGAAGCCAATGACATGACTGTTACCAAAAAAAATTTCAATTATCTCTCATGACACAAAAATTATTGAGCATACTATGGAGCAGGCAATGTGCTAGGCCATATAGATACCCCCAGGGAAACAAACAAACAGACAAACACATAAACAATCTGTCCCTGTTCTAAAGATACTGCTCACTTTAAAATTCTCCCTCTTTCAAAGAAAAGTTATCAAGGTTGGGTTGAGAATATTAATGTTGTTCAAGGTTTTGGAATATCTCTTTTAGGCTATGGTAAATAACTTGGTTTTCTGCATTAATCAAATAATAATATTAATAATAGTATGCTATTATTAATAGTATAGCATATTAATATTATACTAACATTGTTATTACTTTATTATAATAAACTAATATAGTATATTATAATATAATAATAACATTGTTATTATTGTTTTTTATTAGTTATTATTTAACAATGCACTGCTCTGTGCTAGATCTAAACTCTTAGGTTTTATTTTTTCCTTATTTTTAATTGAAGTATAGTTAATTTAGTGTTGTGTTAGTTTCAGGTATACAGCACAGTTACTCAATTATACATACACACACACATATATATTATATATATATATATATATATATATATATATATTCTTTTTCATATTCTTTTCCATTATAATTTATTACAAAATATTGAATATAGTTCCCTGTGCTACACAGTAGGTTCTTGTTGTTTATTTATTTTATATATAGTAGTCTGTATCCATTAATCGCAAATTCCAAATTTCTCCTCATCCTCCCCCATTTCCCCTTTGGTAAGCATACGTTTGTTTTCTATGTTGGGGAGTCTATTTTTCCTTTGTAAAAAAGTTCACTTGTATAATTTTTTAAGATTCCACATATAAGTGATATCATATATATTTATCCATCTCTGACTTACTTCACTTAGTATGATAATCTCTAGGGCCATCCATGTTGCTGCAAATGGCATTATTTCATTCTTTTTTTTATGGCTGAGGAATATTCCATTGTGTATATATACCACATCTTCTTTATTGATTCATCTGTTGATGGGCACTTGGGTTGCTAAGCTCTTATGTTGACTAAATTTTTCCTCACAACAACCCAAGAAGGTAACACCTATAATTACTCTTATTTTATAGATGAGGAAACTGAGTCACAGAGCTTAAGTGACTTGTCCAATGTCACAAAACTAGCCAGTGGTGGACTTGGCATCTAAAGTCACACATTGCGAGTCTGGGTCCTGCACTCCCAATCAGTCCTGCCATATTTTGTTTTTAACAAATAATATAAGATAGTCCAGACAACATACACTCTGTTTTCTGTTGAGGGCTCCTAAATAAAAACCTTGTGTCCTTAGCCTTCACTGCAATGGGCTTAAAAGTAAACTCTAGGGCCAGGCTTTAATCATGGAGGGGTAATGTCATATTTATTGTAAGTCAGGCATTCGAATCTGCCCGGGATTCCAGTCATAACTCTAGCACTGACTAACTGACCTGGACAAATGACTTAATACTCTGAACTTCACTTTTCTCAATTGAAATGTGTTTATTATAACAATGCCTGTTTGGACGATTAGGTGGTAATGCAGCTAGCATGATGCCTGGCCTAATGAAAGCTCAATAAATGTTTGCAGTAACAGTAAAAAGAACATAAGAAGTCACCTCATCTGACCCAGCTACTTTTCTTTTGAGAATGGCATTGGACTCTAATGCCTTTTGGACCTTAGAGAGGAGTTGTTATGGAAGAGAGAAGACGGCTACCCACTCTGTGCATAAAAAAGCTTGCATTTCACTCTTCCTTTCTGCTCTGGGGGAATGAATGAATAAGGCATTATGTAGCCTTGACTCTATGATGCTTAGTAAATGGTGAAGGTGCACATATGGACAATTCTCAGTTTCTGATAAACCAGGTGAAATCTACCTGACATTATTTAAATTTAAATGTATGTTCTCATGATTAAAGCTGTCTCTAGTAGATTGCAACCTTGTGATACTTGGTGGATCAACTAAGCTTCAAAACATGGACTCTGGTCTGATTTTTTTTTTTCATTAAGCAATCATTTATTGAGTACTTTTTACATGCCAGGCACCAAGTTAGGCACTATGGATACAAAAATTGAAGGACAGTCCCTGCCCTCAAGGAGCTTACAGCCGAGTGTGGAAATAGACCAGTAAGTGGGCAAGTAAGCCCAGAGTGATCTGTGTGGGTGCTGGTGAGAGAAGGGGGTGACATTCCAAGTTCCCTGGAGGAAGTGAAATCTAAGTTGAGAACAGACAGAGAAGGGACCCAGGTGAGTAGAAGAAAGGGGAATGAAAGTGTCATCTCTGGATACAGAAGGCTAAAAATCAAAGCACAAGATAGCAAGTGATGAGGCCAGAGAGGCGAGCAGGAACCAGTACCCCATAAGCCTCACAAGCCATGCTAAGGCGTCTGGGCCTTATCCTGAGTGCAGTAGGGAGCCATGGAAGGTTGTAAGCCAGGGAATGGGGTCTAATCTGATTTGTAAAGATGCTGCCCATCATCTCCGTCCCTCTCCTACTCTCAGCATGAGGTAATCATGGAGTTCCCAAGACAGGACTGAGTCTTATTTATGGTTGTATCCTTCTTGCTACCATATTTACAAGCACATATTAAGAGTTCCATAATTTTTCCTTTTAATTAATTTTTAATTTTTTTATTGAAGTATAGTTGATTTACAAAGTTGTGTTAATTTCTGCTGTATAGCAAAGTGATTCAGTTATACATAGATATACATTATTTTTTAATATTCTTTTCTATTACGGTTTGTAATAGGATATTGAATACAGTTCTCTGTACTATACAGTAGTAGGACCTTGTTGTTTATCCATTCCCTATATAAAGCCTTATATCTGCTAATCCCAAGCTCCCATAATGTATCTTGAAGGGAAAAAAAAAAGTGTAATATATGAACATTAGTGCAGTAGGAACTGAAAGTTCATCATGCTGCACGTTAATGGGCTCAATATTGTACAATCAGCTACAGTTAGATTTTGGATAAGGATCTCCAGGTTCCCTAGAGATTGTGTCTTTTTTCTCACAATGGTGCCTGACAGTGAAGTGAAAATGAGTGGGTTTGGAATCAGACAGTTGGCGCCTCAAATCCTATACAAGCTATGTCTCTGCTAAGTTAACCTCTCTGAGCCCAAATTTCCTCATCTGTAAGGCAATAGACATACTTTTTTAATTGATTTGTTATGAAGATAACACATAGGATGGGTAAAGTGTCTGGCACATAGTGGTATTTGAAAACAGTAGCTGTTGTTTATAAGATCATGCAGCCATGCAGTCTATTGATTTTCTTAGGCTGATATCCCTTTTTCTTGCCACTGGCACTGCTATTGATTTGTTTACCCTTTGCCTGGGGAATCTGGGCCAGTGTTATAAATGTCAGTGTTGACAAGGTAATGAAGTGAAGAGGATCCAAGCTAAGAATAATGAACTCTGCACCAGCCTTTTAGGCCTCTCTCCCAAGCTTGGCGGGAAGGGTCAGAAGCTGAAAAGAACAAGTGGAGTCAGCACAGGTTAGAATTCTGGATGTTTTCTCCTGGAGAAGGAGAGGAAATCAAAACACAAAGAGTGTCATTGGTTACTAGTTACTCATTTAGTTTACTGGGATATTATTTTTGGAGGATGCCATTAATGACAGTAACTTGAGTATTAAAACAAGTTAAAATAGCATGAAGCTCCTTTCCACTTAGGGGTGATTACAGGATATCCACTTCTGGGAAAGATTTGATCTGAATCCCTGTGTTTTTCCATTTCACTTCCACAAGAATTTTTGCCAGTGATCAGGGTTGGGACTTGAGACCAGTGGCTAATATACCAATGATTTCTACCTTTTGCTTGATAAAGGGGCACATTACTGGCTTTCCTGGGGGGAGGACAAATAAGTAAATCAGCATACACACCTAGAAAATGTCTGGTTTGAGTTCATCTCTTAAGATGAATTGCTGACTATTCTAATCCACCCCAAAACTTGGATATGTGCTTTATCTTTCCCATATATTTTCTCACCTTTTTCAAAATGCATCTATAGAATATAAGCTTTGCATAGGTGAAGCTTCTCTTGAAAGATATTATCTAAATGTTTGGAGTTAGGAAAATGACTCCTTAGCATTATTCCTAGATAACTCATTCAATGCGTACCATCTGAGCACCTATTATGTACAAATCAAAATATTAAGTGAAACTAAGAACACTTTAAAGAGATATAGCCTAGGGATCCTTGTTTCCAAAGTAATAAAACCCCTATCTATGGAGACAAGACACATTTAATAATTACAGTGAGTAATTTTGGTAAATGTTATGCAGATTGAGTGTGTTTAGAATTCTTAAGAGGGAGAGACCATTTCTAGCTGAGACGATCCAGAAGAGTGTCATGGAGATTACCCTAACCCTGGTCTTGAAGCCCAGATGTGGTCTCAATAGATGGCATGCATTAAAGGAAGGCGGGATGGTATAAACCAAAAGGACAGCAGGAAGGAAAAATCGTGTGCTGGGAACAGTGACTAGGTCATATTCAGATGGTCTTGTTCATGCAGGATAAGAGAGAGGAATGGGGAAAACAGGAAAGTTCACTTGGGACCATATTACCGAGTTTCTTCAGGGCTCTGCAAAGGAGTCCAGACTTCATTATATAGATGGGAGAAGCCATTGAAGGGAGCTCTCATGGTCAGAGCTGCTGTTGGCTCTTTTGTGGGTAACAGGTCACATTGGGGGTGGGGGGAGATTGGTATGGAAGTTATGCTAAAATCCATCCTTCAGGTGGAAGAGAACAAGAGTCAGAGCCAGGGGGATAACAATGGGATTTGAAATAGGAATCGGAAGGTTTGGGTAATTTACTGGGTGGGTGGGTTGAAGTGTAAGGTGGACTGGAAAGGTGAGCACAAGAGAACAGAATAAGAGTGGTGGTTTTGCAGTCATTGCAGAGGGAAATTAAACCATCCTGGGCAACCCTTAGTTGCCCTTAAACCACACTTAGTTTAGGGGTTTTGAATAGTTTAATGGAACTGAGATGAGGGTTGGGAAATGCCAGGTGAGCAGTTGAGGCTCAAGTTTTTCACAGTCACAACTGAGCCCAGCTGCCACCATCCCAGCAGGTGTGCTATAGGACAACCCAGGTGAGGATGGAGAAGGCATGAGAATGATCCAATCAGCCTATCAGCTGACACTTACCAAGCCCCTGCTGGGATGCAGATCCCAGCAGCCAGGTGTGCTTAGATGACTGGAGAAGGGTATGGGATTTTTTTCTGCCCTGAAAAATCCAGTGGACTGGGTAGGGATGTAAAATTGCACACAAGCAGTAATAATAGAACGATGGAACTCTAGCTCATGGAAATTGGATTCTAAGGACACTAAGAGGCCAGAGGAAGGAGAAATCAAAAGTAAAACCATCTAATGCATCCCAATGTTCATAGCAGAACTATTTACAATAGCCAAGACATAGAAGCAACTTAAGTGTCCATCAACAGATGAACAGATAAAGATGTGGGGTGTGTGTGTGTGTGTGTGTGTGTGTGTAGTGGAATACTACTCAGCCATAAAAAAGAATGACATAATGCCATTTGCAGCAATATGGATGGACCTAGAAATTATCATACTAAGTGAAGTCAGACAGAGAAAGACAAATATCATATGATATTATTATACGTGGAATCTAAAAAACAATGATACAACTGAAAGTATTTACAAAGCAGCAACAGACTCACAGACATAGTAAACAAACTTATGGTTATCAAAGGGGAATGGCAGGGGGTGGGGGAGATAAATTAGGAGTTTGGGATTAACATATACACACTACTATATATAAAATAGGTAAACAAGAAGGACCTACTGTATAGCACAGAGAACTATATTCAATATCTTGTAATAACCTATAAGGGAGAGGAATCTGAAAAAGAATATATATATATATATATATATATATATATATATATATATATATATATATATATATATATATATGGATAGCTGAATCCCTTTACTATACACCTGAAACTAACACAATATTGTAAATCAACTATAATTCAATTTAAAAAATAGTTAAACCATCTTTAGCCAGGATACTGTTCCCCTACTGACCTTGGGTGGAGGATCAGGTCCTTGTTTATGAGCAAATCATTTCTAGCTGTGCTGAGCAGGGGTGTCTTTCCACTAGAAAGTGTGTCAAATGCACATCACATCAGCTGCTCTAGATCTCTGAACTGGAAGTCTCATATGTATCTTCCATTCCAGCAAAGTTTCCATTATCTTGGGACCTAAGGAGCTTACTTTGCCATGTTGTAGGAAGTGAGGGCCTTGGTTATATGTGTTGGTAGAGTGATTCTTCTAAGGTATGAATAGAAGTTTTTATACATGGGAATGAGCTTAGCTCTTGGAGATAAATATGAGGTTTCAAAATTGAATTATCTTTTCTTAGCACTCTGAGTATTTTTGCAGTCTGTGTGTTTGTCTGTCTACCTTTGTTTTCCTTATTTTTACACAGTTACTTTTCTTTAGTTGCTTTTTCTGTTATGTCCTTTGGTCTTTCTCTTTCCTACTAGAGGATTTCCTCAGATTTTTGATGACCCTGAACTATCTGCTCATATTTAAGAATGGGGTGGCTAGAATGCATTGATTAAGGGCTACACTACAGGATATGACTGAGCCTTTAATAGAAAACCTCCAACTTTATCTTTGGGTCATTCTTCTTAGAATAGGCATATTTCCTAGGAGAGACATTTCCAATCTCCCTCTTGGAGAGTGGGAGGTTCTGAAGGTCTCATTGGGAAGAGAGTTGGTGGGTCTCATTACCTGCCAGGGAAATGTTCTTTCATGTCTTTTTTTTTTTTTTTTCCAGTGAACATCCTTGGCCTCAGCTGTGGGAGTTTCCTTTGCCTACCTGTCATAATGCCACCCTATCACAGCACTTATTTATTCATTTCTCCAATAAGTACGGGTAATTGAAGTTCTAAAGTACACCGTTTGGAACTCTTTCCTCTTTCTCTAGGATTTCTATCTTTGTGAGGGAATTGTTACAGAACTGTCTAAGAGAAGGCAAAAGGCTTTTGGATGACAAATCTTCCAAATTTAGAATCCACTTGTATCAGTCAGGCTTCAACCAGTGAAGGGATAATATATTGAAATTTATTGCAAAATATTGGTTTAGGTGATTACCAAAGCTGGGTATAATATCTGAAGTCGTAGGGCAGGCCATCATCAGGGAGTGCAGGCTGGAGCTCTCAGGCATGGGCTGGCCACAGGAGGAATTCTTTCTCTTTTTTATTCCTTTTTTTTTTAATTGAAGTTTTGTTAATTTACAATGTTGTATTAGTTTCAAGTGTACAGCAAAATGTTCTGACCATAGATATTCGTTTTCAGATTATTTTCCATTGTAGGTTACTATAAGATACTGAGTATAGTTCCCTGTGAAGTAGGGGGAGGGATAAATTAGGAGTTTGGGATTAATACATACACATTACTATATACAAAATAGGTAAACCACAAGGAATTCTTCAGGGAGCCTAAGAGCCACTCTGCCCTTAAATCCCTTCAACTGATTGCATCAAACCCATCCAGATTATCTAGGATAATAAGCCAACAGATTGTGGACTTTATTCACATCTACAACATACCTTCACAGCAACACCTGGATTAGTGTTTGATTCAACGACACTAGTACTGTGGTCTAGCCAAGTTGAATCATCAATAGGCTATCATCCCACCCTCTCTCTATTTGTATTTCTTTAATTGAAGTAAGATTCACATAACATGAAATTAACCATTTAAAAATCCACAGAGATATTTAGTACATTTACAGTGTTGTGCAACAATTACCTGTACGTAGTTTGAAAGCATCACCCACAAAGTGGGCCCTGAACCAATAAGCAGCCACTTCCCACTCTCCTTTCTCCCCTCCCTTGGCAACCAATAATCTGCTTTCTGTCTTTATTGATTTAACTATTCAGGATATTTCATATAAATGGAATCACACCATTTGTCATCTTTTATGTCTGGCTTTTTCCACTAAGCATAGTTTTTGAGGCTCAGAAACATTGTAGCATGTGTCAGTACTTCACTCCTTTTTATGATTGAATAATACTCCATTGTATGGTTATACTAAATTGTGATTATCCATTAATCTGCTGATGGGCATTTGAGTTATTTCCACCTTTTGGCAATTGTGAATAGTGTTACTGTGAACATGTATGTACATGCATTTGTTTGAGTAGCTGGTTTAAATTTTCTTAGGTATATATCTAGGAGGGAAACCGCTGCCTTTGAAAAGCCATCATAAGCAGAGGTTAGCCCAGCAGGAGAATTCAGGAAATCCTGTGCTGTGAGCTGTGTTCCTCACACTCCCACTACAATCCCTGTTCATGCAAAGAGGTCTTTAAAGAGGACTCCTGGTTGTGTTTATTCTTTTGAAGACCTTACCTGTGTGTATCCCTGAGCAGGCAAACATACTGCCACACTTTACCCTTCTAAGACTCAACTGTAAAATATTTAAAATAAAAACAATCACTGGGTGACATTCCAAGGTTTTTTGGTAATATGTGCTTCAAGGAGATTTTGTTAGCAGCCAGAGTAGGAGCAAGGTGTAGGGTCGGAGGTGGAGGAGTGTCTGAAATCACAAGAGCTGAGTGATTCAGCAGCTACTTAAAATCTCTTGGCTGCAAATTCATCCTCTGAAATGTCAGGGTCTGCAAGATGCTCTCTGAAGTTTACTCTAATGTTGAACATTATAGGATTTTGTGATATACGGAAATTTTATAAACTTTGACTTTGCAAATCCTAATGCCAAAGTCATTTTTTCACACTATTAAAACAAAACAAACAAAATCAAACAACGGCTACCAAAAGCCAATTTTGCTGACCTAAATTAATGAGCTGCCAGGCTGTAAATAAAAATGCTTTTCAATATCTAAAAAAAAAAAAGAAAGAAACTGAGCTTTACGATATTCTGAGCTAAAATACTGACATGAATTCAATCATTATATTTAAACAGAATTTGGATATATATGATATTTAACATTTTTAATATTAAACTTTCCCTCCCTACCTCAATGGGCTGCACAGTTCCTTTATGCTTTGCACCTGTGTGTGGACTGTGCCTACATCCTGGGTTACCCATAACTGTGCTCCTTGCATTGACTTTTCCCACTGCAGACATGTGCCTGGCTGCTGGACTGTCAGTGAATTCTCATTTTCATTTGAAATATATTGTTACTTCTGTACGTGGTCATCCTGGCTACTCTCACTTTTTCTTTTTTCTTGACCCAAGGGATTTGGAGTCACATGCCACCCACTTTCACTATGGTCTGGATTCTGCAATGTAATAATTGCTTTGACAATCCTTACATTTTGGGGGTTTTTTTAAGATTTTTTTTAATGTGGACCATTTTTCTTTTAAGTTTTTATTGAATTTGTTACAATATTGCTTCTGTTTTATGTTTTGGTTTTTTGGCCGTGAGACATGTGGGATTTTAGCTCCCTTACCAGGGATCGAACCCATACCCCTCCACTGGAAGGCAAAGTCTTAACCACTGGACTGCCAGGGAAGTCCAGAGAGTCCTTAAACCCTTTGGATCAAAAATCCCTAATCCCTGGTACTTTTGTGACAAGCCCTATAAATCCCTTTATTTCACTTTAGGGGTGGCGGATTAGAAGGCAAGGTACTCATGATGTTGGGCATGCCCAGGAATTTAAAAAGGGGCTTTAAATAAGCCTCTCCAAAGAGCTAAGGTCACAAATAAGACTCAGGACTTCAAGTCAGGGTTTCTCAGTCCCCTGTGCTCTGTCATAAATTCTGTGTCAGAAGATTGCTCAGGACTTCATCCCATCTGACTCTACCAGAGGATCATGGTGGTATCTTTTCTATGGCTAAAAATTTCCATGTGTGCCATTTATATACATCTCGTATCCTTGTAATTGACTCATTGTGAAGTTTGATACTTGGTAAGACAATTCTTCCCTTGCATGAGGTTGGGAAAAGGAAATTTCAGTCCAGGGAGGTTAGAGGATGTGTTGATCTGTATACAAATTGGCCATGATGGTTAGTTTTGTGTGTCAGTTTGGCTGGTCCATACAGGGTCTAGACGTTGGGTCAAACATTATTCTGGTGTGTCTGTGAGGTGTTTCTTGAGGAGATGAGCATTTGAACCAGTAGACCAAGGAAAGCAAATGACCTCATTTAATCAGGTAAAAGCCTGAATCAAACAAAAAGGGACTGAAGAGCTGGTTCTAGATCCTTTCTGGTTTTCAAATTTGGACAGAAACCTTGACTTTTCTTGGGTCTGGAGCCTGCTGGCTTTTTGACTGGAGCTACACCATAGGCTCTCCTGTTCCTCTATTTACTGACTGCAGATCTTGGGATTTTTCAGCTTCCATAATCACAAGAGGCAATTCCTTGTAATAATATATATCTCTTATTGGTCTGTTTTTTTCTGGTGAACCATGACTAATACAGTGGGGATTGAATTCTGAAACTGCCCCTAGCCATCTAGGATGACCCTAGGATGTCAGTCAGAAAAACCATCTCCCTCATAGATAAATGTGATATGAAACTTTCATCTTTCCTTGGGCTCTGCTCCTGGAAGCTCTAAAATTCTATGAGTAACATCTATGTTATTAACAATTGCAGTTTGCATTTCAACATGTCAGTGACATTGAAAAGCACCAAATTCAAATTTTCCACTGCTGTCCTTTGGCTATGGACAAATATCTTCAGGGGTCAAAAACAATGTAAGAACTCTTTCTATCCACAGACAATGAAAGGTGGGTTTAACTTACTTTAATATCTTAGTTACTGATCCCACCTCCCCAAATGTCTGTAATCTATATCTCTCATTTGAGAGAGAGCTTTTTTTTATTTATTAATCATCAGCTAGAGACTTATCTGAATGGCTGAGTGCAGTGAAACTTGCACAGAGTGCAATGTAGAACAAGAGGTCTGGCTTTGGGTTGGAGACTGAGTCTGAAGCTTGGCTCAACCACTGGTGGGTTAAGACCCTGGCAAGTTCCTCATTTTTATCTGAGCCTCAGTTTTCTTGTCTGTAAAACAGGAATAATCATTTCTATTTATCACGATTGTTCTGATAACTAAATAATTGTGTGTGTAAGGGCATGTATGTATTATATATTTGGATGCACACTGATTAGGGCACAGTTATTACCTAATATTTAGATGTTATATGGAAGCACAATTACAGAAGGAGAATCTGAAAATGGTAAAAAGAATTCCCTTGAAATTCAGAAAGACAACTTGGCAGATGAAAAACAAAAAGAAGAATTCTTAAATATACCATTTTCTTTGTCTTCTTTATCTAGAGAGTTTTTGCTAAGCTGCAGTATCATATTTTTTATCACAGTGTGCGATAATTTTGGAGTCATATTCTCAAGTGCTTTTACATGATACAGTGAGTGTTTATCAATTAAATTAAAATGCAGATTCTCTTATCTGTTACTGTTGATACCAATACTTTCTCAGATAAACATGGCAGTTGGGTGTTTTTCTTTTCGCATAAAGTGTTTCCTCTTAGTATATTCTTTTTGCTTTTATTAAAGTATTTGGGTTATGTAAACTAAGACAGTATTATCTCCATTGTTATCTCTGCTGTTTCTTGGATGAAGGGAATATATATGTAAAGAGAGTTACGTATTGTTATTTTTAATAGAATGACTGAGTTTCGATCAATTATCACCTATTGACCCCAACTATCTCCTCACCTTTATTCTATATCTGTGAATTCCACGAGGGCAAGGCTTTGGAAGTATTCAAAATAATGTACAGGGGCTTTCCTGGTGGCGCAGTGGTTGAGAGTTTGCCTGCCGATGTAGGGGACACGGGTTCGTGCCCCAGTTCAGGAAGATCCCACATGACGCGGAGCGGCTGGGCTCGTGAGTCATGGCCACTGAACCTGCACGTCCAGAGCCTGTGCTCTGCAACGGGAGAGGCCCCAACAGTGAGAGGCCCGTGTACCGCAAAAAAAATATATAATAATAATAATAATAATAATAATAATAATGTACATAGAGTTCAGTATAATTGCTTTTTGTATTAATTCTTTTTATCCTAATTTGAGAGCTGAGGAAATTAAGGATGAGTAACATTTTTTTATCTTGTACTGTTTTCTTTATTGCTTTAGACAGTAAGCAAAGGTTTATTCTAGAATAATGACTTAAAATATAAGAAGGTCTTTGAGTTTATTAATTATGCCCTTAATACATTTACCTTTTTTTTTATTTAAGAAAGGTGCACATTCTTCTTTAATTAAGGTTCAGTAACTTGTGCACGTTTACTTGCCTATTCCCTTGCCTTTACCACTTCAGTGCAAGCTCATTTACAACTTCCAGACACCTGAATTATTTTACTGAGGCCTTTCTCTAGCCACTGAAGCATGCTTTGCCTGTTTTTGTGACAAGCCTGAAATATAAAAGACTTAATGCCTGTGAGCTAGTGTATAAATACCTCAGTTTCTTATCATTTATTGGGTCAAGTTCTCTTTGGGTATGTACTCCCTAGTGACTCCTAGAATTTTCCCAGTAGGATTAAGTTTTAGTTGCCCTCAGTGCTGGTTGCTTTGATTAAAAAAAAAAAAAAAAAAAAACTTTTTACTAGTTTCCCTCCCATCCTTGTCTTTGCCACCACCCATTATTTACAAGGTGAAGTGTTTTCTTCACCTTGTAGATAAAGTACTTGCACCCTGATGCCTGCCTTAGAACCTCCTTTGGGGGGAATTCAAATAATAACATTCACTCCTCCATTCATTAATTGGTTGACCTGGTGTGCAAAGCCAGATTTGCCTGACTCCAGAAATTGGATATGTTCCACTATGCCACACAGCCTTTAATAAAAGGCATATAAAGCATAAACCCATTTCACAGACCCTGCAATCTTACAGACAGAGAAATTAGTACATGAAGAGTGAAGGAGTCATGAAATGGCTGAATCGAAGTAAAACATTAGCTTCTACTCTAATTAGAAGACTTAGTTCTGGGGTGGAGAGTACTGGTGAGAGACATGAATTGGATGTTTCCTCCCAATGTCTCCTTCCACAGGCAGGTAGATGGAATCTTAGAGGATACTATACCTATAAGCTGAACATTGTTGAGTATTTATGTGCTTGGCTATCAGTTAAGATGTTTACTTTCATTATTACATTTAATCCTCACAACAAACACATGAGGTAGAACCTTACATATCTATTACTGTGTGTCACATGACCCCATCACTTCATAGTTTAACTCAACACCTGTTTTGCAAATATCTCAGAACTTTGTGGGTCAGGACTTGGACAGAGCTTGCCTGGTTGGTTCTTCAGCTCCTTGTGGAGTTGACTAGACTCTCTTGGTGAGATATGGTTAGTAGCTGGGCCAGTCTAGGGGACAAGACAGATTTATTCACATGCTTGCTGCTGTGGCAGGGACATTTGGAAGGCTGGGCTCAGCTGGGTCACTCTGTTTCTCCCTTTAGTCTCAAGGTCCCTCTGCATGGTCTCTCAGGGCTGTAGGGCTTCTTACACAGTACCTTGGGGCTCCAAGCCCCCAAGGCAGAAGGTGCCAGACCTATTGAAGGCTAGTCCTGGGACTATCAGAATATCATTTGCAATGTGTTCAATTGAGCATGAGTCAACTCATACTCTGAGGGAGGAGAAATAGACCCCGTCTCTCAATAGAAGGCATGTCAAAGACGATCTTTAATCTTCCACCTGCAGGCACCACATCCATTCCCATTTTATAGATGAGGAAACAGCCCAAAAGATATCATGTGTCTTTCCTAAAGATACAATGTTAAAAAATAGAAGAGTTTAATGTTGAACCCAGGTATCCGATTCATTGGTGATGAAATCTATTTCTAGAAGGGAAGTTGCAGAACAGTTTAATTGGAGGAAAGTATAGAGAAGAAAGTTTATCAGAAGGGAATTGAGTCAGAGCCTGTTAACAGCCTACCCAATATCCAATATTCATTCTCCTCTTCTTTATTGAACAGTGATGTTTTTCATTAAATTTTTGTTCCTGTTTAGAGGGAGCAAAGTTCCTAGTTAAAACCAGGACATCCCTGGCCTACTTCTTAAGAATGGCCATGCAACATGGTCCTGGAAAATTGTTTCCAAGAAGAAGTCAGTAGTTTTCAAAAAGGCTGACTTAGCAGATGTGTACCTTTTTGCTCTTTACCCCCGCTACTTCCCCCTGCTGGGACATAAGGGTAGTAGCTCGAGTTTGTTGAGTCATCTTATGAGGAAGAAAACAAAAGCTATAGCCTATGAAGAGGAAAGTGTAAATCTAAAAAGATTTCTGGGCCCCTGATGATATCTGGAGCCAAAATACCAACCTTAGATGGATTAACATCAAACTTCTCATTAACTGGGAATAAAAAATAAAATAAACTATTACTTGATTTGAGCTACTGTTCTCTCTCTTTTTAAAATTGTCTGTTACATGCAGTCAAATGCAAATTATAACTAACAGGAATAATGTGTGATTTTATACTCTCTGAATCAGATGGAGAAAGAGAGAAGAAAATGCTACCCTTTTAGCCAAATGCAGACGCTCACTGATGCAGAGCAATTGTATAAATGGCTGAGAACTGATGAGTGGGAGTTGGGATGATACCTCATGAGTTTCTTACCCTCCAGAGGAGACAGAGGATGAATATGTTTGCTCACATCTGGGTCATTGAAGCCAGTTTGATCTTCATTATCCAGGAGGCCACCTCCTTGTTTGTCAAGGAGAACAATGCAAGAGATAAAACAAGGGAGCATAAGGTTAAGTATGAAGCAAGAGCTATAGATGAGGGTTCTACAGGCAGTGGAGGAAAGAAGTCTCTAGACTGGCATGGTTGGGGGCTGCCTTAGGGGCCAGTCCCCCACTGGTGGGTCATGCACCATAATTGTGGTACACCCGCTCTGAAAGCTAAACGGGTTCAGCCTTTATGCAGACAACATCACTGATGTTTCGTGCACAATCCACCCTCATTTAGTATTTACTGAATTACATTTGCAGTGTGATTGGAAGCCGACTACAAAACACACTAGTTCCAAAATACCTCTTGTGATGAAATCCCAGAAATATACTTTTCCTTTTCATGAAGTCTTACAGATTCATCTTAAAACACAAATATGCTATTCTGAAGAACAGCAAGTAAGCAATCATCAGCCATGATGACCGCATGAGGTTACCAGCCAGTTAACACCCTCTTTCATTAGGAAGGAAGAGAGTTTGGCTCTCTGGGATGAGCACGCTTCACTGAAGTAGGTTAATAAATTCACAGGAAAACGATTTACCGAGTTTAAAACAAACACTCAGAAGAGAATTTAAAAGTTAAATCACTGAACGCATTTTTTTCAATAACCATTTTTTAAATTGAAGTATATTTAATTGACAATGTTGTGTTAGCTTCAGGTGTACAGCAAAACATATTGAGATATATATATGTATATATATATATCCTTTTTCAGATTCTTTTCCATTATAGATAATTACAAGATATTTAATGTAGTTCCCTGTGCTATACAGTAGGTCATTGTTGTTTATCTATTTTATACATAGTAGCGTGTATCTGTTAATGCCAAACTCTTAATTTATCCCTCGCCTCCTTTCCCTTTTGGTAACCATAAGTTTGTTTTCTATATCTGTGAGTCTATTTCTGTTTTGTAAATAAGTTCATTTGTATCATTTTTTTAGATTCCACATATAAGTGATATCATATGATATATGTCAATCACTGAACGCATTTATTCAACAAAATATATTGTCACTGCATTTACCACACCTGGCCTCTTTGTGGGGCATCAGGCTTTAACATTTATTGTGAGACCTTGGACAAGTTACTTCACGTCTCTAAACCTTAATTTCATTCACCTGTGGCATGGAGCGCACCATAGTTTCTATTTTGCCAGGTTATTGTGATGCGATCATCACAACCCAACTGCTCATTTAATTTGAACAGGGCAAAGCTGGGGCATAATTGATGTTCTAAGAGTGTTGGCAAGTACAAGAAGAAGCGGGTGTAGTGTCCTGCAGTCTGGGAATGAGTTTACACTGGGTAGGTTCAAATCCCAGCTCTATCACTTACTGGGTGTTCCTTTGTATTATTTAACCTCAATTGTTTCCATTTTCTTCCCTTTAAAATGGGCACAATAATGCAGATGATGATTAAGTATTATAAGGCACTTAAAGCAATCCTTAATAAGACTTAATAAGCAATCCTGTCCTGATGGATATTATGGAGGTGGTCCTTACTTTACCCAATTCTGCAGAACAGTAAGTGACCACACAAACTGAAACTGTGAAAAGACATCTTAATCATTCATGAGAAAAAACATGATTAGCTCTATGACCTTTAAAAAAAATTTGCCAAAGCATTAACAACTCTCTTAAGGTATAAATCAACTAAATTTCCATACAAAATTCTAAAATAAAAATAAATAAATAAAAACTCTCTTAGGGAAATGAAGAAAAACTAGTATTTACTTAGTACTCTGTAATCTAAAATATTAGAAATGTTGAGAATTAGACTATCTCATTTGTTTGCAAAAAAATCTTTCAAGAATAGTTTGAACAGTGCTTGCTGCCATCTAGCTGTATGACTAAATATGGAGGGTACATCTTTCTTAATGCCTTGGTCAACTGTCATGCTGCTGTCTAAGTTTGGATCAGCTTCCACTATTTCATCCTTTGTGTTTTCAATGTCATGAAACATTTTGGAGAGTTCTTTTACTGTGAAGTTTTTTGCTGGCATCACTTCCTCTGGGACATCGCCATTCTGTTTGTCATGAACCACCTCATTTATATTGATTCCTATCACCTTTGCTAATTTCCTGTGACTGCAGACCTAGAGTCTTTCTGTGTCAGTGTCAGCATTTCCATGGCCAGCTATTTCTTCTATAAATCTATTTACATTTGAATTTCGTTTCCAGTGCTCTCACTTTCTGTTTCTTTGCTGCAAAGTCATCTTTGTTGACCAATTCCCTCTTTGAGTTATCTATTTTTCTGTAAACTGTCTCATGGGTTTATTACTCAGATACAAAGAAGCTACACAACTATACACTTTGCTGTCTCTGTGTTAATTAAGTCAGCAATGGCACAGTGGCCAATCTACCACAGACTTTGAAAGAAATGATGTGGTTGGTTACTAATCATGATGCACATCTGCTATTTACATGTTAATTTGTGGACTGAAAAGCTAGCAGCAGAGTTTGTACTTTATGCACTATTACTTATGCTTATATCATAGTCACTGAAACTTGAATCATGTTGTTGGAGGACTGGTGTTACTTAAATCATGGTAACTGAAATTCATGCATATTGGATCTGCACAAAGTGGAGATGGTTTACAATGACCAAATTTATTAAATAGAAATATATAAACAAGAAAATTATCATTGTTTAATAGCCACTAAAATATTAATTTCTGGGCATGTTTTAAATGTAGAAAGTAGAACCGCATTAGCATTCTCAAAAAGTGTTCCTATGTTTATCATTTTCCTGTTGGTGCTTTAACAAACTATCACAAAATCAGTGGCTTAAAGCAAGGTAAATTTATCATACAGTTCTTGAGGTTAGAAGTTTTAAGTGAAATTTATGAGGCTAAAATTACGGTGCCAGCAGAGCTGTGTTCCTTCTGGAGGCTTCAGGGAAGAAACTGTTTCCTTTCCATTTCCTACTTACGTGGTTACTTGCATTCTTTGGCTTGTAACCTCTTCCTCAAATTACTAGATCCTCTTGGTTCTGTCGTCGTATCTCCTACTTCTGACTGCCTCCCTTATATGGACCCTTATGATCACATTAAGTTTACCCAGATAACCCAGGATAATCTTTGTATCTCCAGACCTTTAACTTACTCATATGATCAAAGTCTCTTTTGAGTTCACAGGTTCTGGGGATTCAGACATGGACATCTTTGGAGAGTGGAGCTTATTCTCTGCCACACCATGTGTCCTGTAAACCAAACTTCAAGGCATATACAATGATCCGTTTTACCCATAAGGAATCTGAGACTTAGAGAGATGAAGAGGCTGCTTTATGATCATGTTAGAAATACTTGAATGAGTTATTTTTATTTAATATAATAATTACCAATTATATATTGGATAATAATCTAGACACAAAAAGACAAATATGCCATCTCTCCTTCCCCCAGGCCTGAGCAGCACAGAAGGTTTGGTTCCCAGAAAGATCAGCTGCCAGGACCAAGGACCAGTCATTGCTATGCACATTGATCAATATTACCCATGGCTGGTCTCCATTCATTCCCTATAGAATAGCTCAGTTTTCCTTATACAGAGCAGCCAAATTTAGGACATTCAAACTAGACATGAGGATTTTTGCAGAGGTCAATATATGACTGGTCAAAAATAACTATTTTTTTTAACTGAATGTGTGTATGGTGGGAGGGGTGGATACACACACACATATATTCAGTTTAAAAGGAAGTTATTTTTGAATACCTTTCTTTCTTCCTTCCTTCCTTTCCTTCCCTTCCTCCCTCCCTCCCTCTCTCTTTTCTTCTTTTTCTTTCTTTCCTTCTTCTTTTTTCTTTCTTTCCTTCTTTCTTTCCTTCTTCCTTCCTTCCTTCCCCCTCTCTCCCTCACTCCCTCTCCCTCCCTCCCCCCTCTCTCCCTCCTTCCCTTCCTTCCTTCTTTCCTTCCTTCCAGAGATTGTCTTATATGTATGCAACTGACAGTGTTGATTACCTACCCAATATCCATTTTGACTTATTTTTCCCTTCCTAACAGAATTCCAATTTTATTTAAGCATTCATGCTCCTCTATGAATTCATGTGCTTGTGGGAATGTTGTCTTCATCTGCAATCCCTGAGGATTCCTCCTGGTTGGTTTGAGCCAGTGATTCTCAAAGTTTGGTCCTGTGGTCATTGGGAGGGTAGACTCCTGAGACCTTTTCAGGGAATCCACGAGGTCAAAGCTATCTTCATTTTAATAATAGATATTAATGAACTTTGTCACTCGTGTTCTCTCATGCATGCAGAATGGAGTTTTTCAGGGGCTACAAGATGTGTGATGATATCACCACTTAGACGGCTAATGGAATGTGTACTGTGGATTCTTTTAAAATGTTCTCAGTTTTCATTTCTAACACAATGGATATTGACAGGTCCAAAACCGATATAGATATCCAAAACCTCTTCAAGATTTTTAAGAGTGAAAATGGATCTGGGGACTAAAAACAAGTCTTGAAAACTGCTGATCTAAGCAAATGCTTGTGGTCCCTCTCCATTGCCAGTGATTGGAGTAGCATAAACCTGGGACACAATCTAGCCAATTAGAAGAAGCCTTCAGAGCAGCTGTGTGTATGTGGTTCTGAGAAAGGATTCTCCATTCTTAAAAAAAAAAAAAAACACAGAATTGAGGCAGATTTGTTTATGTATTTATGTATTGGTTCTGGACATTGTTGTGTCTAGATGTGATGCCTGGAACTGCACGACCACCTTGTTCCAGCCTGAGGAAGAGACAGCCAAAGAGGAGAAGCCCTGAAATTCCATGCTCAGAGCTCTCCTTGTCTCTAAACTCCTTGTTATTTGAGATAACTCATCCCTGTAATGTTTAAGTCTCTGCAAGTTAGATTTTCTGTTACTTGCAGCAGAAAGCCTCCTCACAAAATATGCATTATGCCTAACTCTGTAAACAATAAAAGAAATAACATCAAATCACTGGAGGTGCTCAGTATGGCTTTTACTCCTTTTGGTACTTCTTTTAACTTCACAGCTAGTAATTCCATAACAGAGTAGAATATATTTCTATAGGTTATTTTTGGACTCTGTTAAAACACTCTCTGTTAGGACATGTGGGGCTCTACTTTTGCTCATTTCCTTTAACAGAGTAAACAACATAAATCAAGACACGTGAGTTATCTAGTTCTGGGCCCACATCAAATAAATAATCAGCAACCTACAATGAATTTTTTTTGTATTTTTAAATCCCAAAGGAATGAGTTTATACGTCAACTTGAGCATCCCAGTGTTAAAAGTCAGAAAAGTGACTTTCTGTGGAAAATAAGCAGAATTGGCATAGGGAGTATGTTATCTAGAATTTTAAATTTGGATATATTGCTAAGGTTTTACCGATCCAGTAGTCATTGTCATATATCCATAGAGCTGCTTTTATGTAATGCATGTAACTAAGGAACCCAATTTAAAAATGAAAACTATAGTTGAGCCCATGAGCTATTCACTGGAGATAATGAATTCTCAAATGGTAGAATTTTGTTGACGGAATCAACTTGGTTATTTTTGTGTGTTTCTTGTAATATTAGTGTCTGTCTATCTATCTATCTATCATCTACCCATCTATCTATCCATCTGTCTATCTATGTGTATGTATATATTTCTACTTAAAGAATAGTAATGGAAGACCTACTATGTGCCTAATCCTGTGCAATTGAGACCCATTTAATCATCAGAAAGAATGTATTTATCAACGTCTATGCCCCAAATACTATGTTAGTAAATTGGCAGTTAGTGGTAAGCAAATAAGGAAAACTTCATCATAAAATGGATTGTCTGGAGTGGAGCTTTCATCCAGAGACCTGAAGATAAGGAGGCTGTCATGCAGTATTTGACAGGCATCTCCTTGGTAATGTGATGAACAAAACTACAGGCTCTGACCCTTTAAGCCTATGGGGCCATTACAAACAGAATAGACACTGTGATATGTAGCAACCAAATTTACAGGGTCACTCAGGTTCCATAGAAACTATTTATTTAGCTTTAGGTAACAAAATACTTAGAATAATGAAGAGAAATATTCGATGAGTACCATTGGCAGAGCTGCAGGAAATATTAATGAAGTTCTCATCAGAATTGGGCTTCATCAAAGAGAATTCCACATAATGTGTTGTGAGTGTGAATGTAAAGTAAAGAAACTAAATGCTTGTAAATGGCCAGAATAAAGTTTTAAATATATCTAAACATCCCTGATAAGGCTGCATTACTGTTGATATTAGGAAACATTTATTTTTTTATTTATTAATTCCTTTTATGGTTTACAAAATGCTCTGTGTGTTAGGCACTGTGTCCTAGTTGGTGGGGTTGGAAATTAGAAAGGGACAGGTTTCTTGAAAGCAAGAATCTGCCAATCTTGTTGAAGGACAGACTTTTAAACATAATGGTAAAATAAAAGAAGTGCCTTAGAAGTAAGCAAATGTCTTGGGAACATGGAGAAAATACTTTCCTAACTCCACCTGCCCCCTGCTTATCTTTTCAACGTCGTCTTTTGCCTTATTTTAAGGTAGAGTTAACTTGATTATTTAGTGTTTGAAACTTTCTCAGTCTAGCCTTTGTATAGGCTTTGCTTTGTGTCTGGAACACTCTGCCCACCCTCTCATGCATGATTATTGTCTATTGATCACCTAATACATTGTTTTCCAGACCATCTTTCCTAAATTAATGTTTCTCAAAGTGGGGTTCCTGAACCATCCGTATCATAAGTGTCTAGGAATGTGCTTTAAAAATGCAAATTCTTGGATACCTCCACATCAGACCTATTGAATGAGATTCAAAGATATGCATTTTCATACATTTCCCTGGAAAATTAATTTGCATACTAAATTTGATCCCCACTGTCCTAGATTGTGTCAGGGTTCTCTTCTGTGATACCAGAGCCACAATGATGCCTTCCTCCCATAAGACTTACTGCCTGAAATCATTGCTGGTCTGTTAAATATGTCTGCTAGCTGACAATTGTAAGTCCACTGTCTCACACAGAGTGTGATTCTCATAGGTGACCAATAAATAGATGTAGGTCTAACAGAGAAGGAGCGGATGTTATCCAGGTAGTTAAGGGACAGAAGAGCCTTCCAGGCAGAGAGAACATGTACACCTATTAAGGGAAGAGTGAGAAGTTCGGTTCTATGTAGCACAGATGGGGCTGGCTGGGTTTGTGGGAGTTAGCTAGTGAAGGGCTCTAAGTCATGCTATGGAGGTGAGGTTTCTTTTCGCTTTATCAACAATCAATACCTACAGAAAGCTATTAAAAATGGCATAACAGAGAAAAGAAGGACAGAATACAAGAGACTTAGGTATCAGACATGGATTGGTCATGGACTGGGTAATTTGCTTTAAACAGTTACTTGACCTTGTGTCTTAATTTTCCTAACTGGTAATTAGGTATAATTATCTCACACTTTCTTATTTTACAAGGATGAATATTTACATAGGCTGTACAAATGTGCATACCATGAAAAGCATAAAAGCATTAAGTAAATGCCAAGTATTTTTTTAATACAGTTTGACATTCCTCTTTCAGGATTAAAAGCTTTATTTGAGAGACATGAATATTCCCGATAGTTAAAATTTCAGACTGTTTCTCTATTACTGAAAGCCACAAAGTACTCTTGAGGGAAATACTCTTTACTTGTATATATCACTTATATCTTCCATTAATATCAAGTTCTTTATTTATGTTTTGTGATGGTACATTTTACTCTCTCATAAGCCCAGGTTGTGTGGGTCTGCATGACTTGTATTTTGACACTTCATTTTTCAAATGTCATCAATGGCTTTTGACATATAGCAAATTTCATATTACATCTTACAGCAATGTCTGTTCTTAGCAAATTGCTGATCTTTTCTTTTTCTTTTTTTAATATCCAAAAGAAAAAAAAAAACCTGCCTGGATTGGCTCTTTCACTCTCTTAGTGTCAAACAATTGTGACTGTGTAAAATGTTGCACATTCTAGGGCTAACATTGGTTCTGTGCTATTTTCTTTGGTATCAAAAAATCCACTAGTTTTAACAGAGGGACATAGCTTTGCTTTGAAGGAATGAGTGTTTGCAAATTAATGTAGATAGTCAAGTTTTCAGATGCTTAAAGAAGTGAGTCTATACTAACTTAACCAACTGAGTCATTCAAAGTTTTAGTACTACATATATTCAGTTATGAGTCGGTATGAAATGAAAGTTTAGTCTTTATGACAAGCACATAAAAATTTACATCTTAGTTTTCTCATATAAATGCAATATTACTTGGGCATGTTGAGGGGGCTTGAATCTAGGCAAAGGTTTTTGGAACTCTTTGGAAGAGTAGTATGAAGAATAATGATGATGATGATGATAATAATAATAAATTCATGTACAGGCACTGAGCTAGGAATCATGCTTTTTATATTTATTTCCACCACAATTCATGTTGTCAGTACTATTTATCACTATTTTACAGTGGACAAATCTCAGAAATGAGAAAATACAAGTCATATGTTCAAGGGCATAACTCATCAGCTTAGGTCTACCTACCTCCAATCCATGCTATTTCAGCACACCATGCTGCTTCTACGTCAATATTTGAGGGCAGGGAGATAGACTCTAATGAGAATCAGAAGTGATATTTCAGTGATATTTAAAGTGTGTTGGGAGGTAGAAACTATGTCAATTTCAAATAAGAAATTTTCTTTGTAAGATATTTGTGGTTTCTCAAGGAGACGGTATATATTATATAAGGAGAAACCTTGCAGTTCTTCCTGATTGGATGGGACTCTTATATGTTAGCAGAAAACCTTGGGAAGAATGAGAAAGAGAACAGTGGCATTTTCCAGTGGTAGGGCCTTTATTTGCATTCTCATTCAACCACTTCTGAGTAGCCATATTCACTGTTAAGTTTGTCTTCCATATTTATTTTGTAGCTCAGCCCATACAATAGTTCCCTTGCCTAGGTCCTTATAAATTGAATGCAATTATAACCTAAAAATTGAATAAAATGACTTAGAAAATGCATTATTTTTAATACAATCAAGAGTTTAGAATGACTTGTGCTTTCTTTAGTCTTTGCAACCTATTTCTTCTTAGCTAATTTATGTAAAAGTATCTTACAAAAATACCTAGGATATTTTTGGAAGGTTTTTAGGGAGGCAACATAGCTTACATAAAGAGTTTGGCATTTCAAGTCATGAAAACTTTGGTTTAAATCTCAACTTTGCCACATGAGCTCCTGTATATATTTTAATGTTAATAGTGTCAGCTTCTTCACTTGTATACTTTGGATGATAATAGCATATACATGGAAGGGAAATATAAATAATATTTTAAAAACAATTATTGTAAACATAGAGTGACTTGGTGGATAAAAAAACAAGACACATATACATGTTGCCTACAAGAGACTCACTTCAGATCTAAAGACACACACAGAAAGTGAGGTGATGGAAAAAACATACTTCATGCAAATGGAAATGAAAGAAAGCTAGGGTAGCATACTGAAATCAGATAAAATAGACTTTAAAATAAATACTGTTACAAGACACAAAGAAGGACAATACCTAATGTAAAGGGATCAATCTAACAAAAAAGTTATAACAATCATAAATATATATGCACCCAACATAGGAGCACTGAAATAAAGCAAATATTAACAAGCATAAAGGCAGAAATTGACAGTTATAAAATAATAGAGGACTTTAATACCCCATTACATAAATGGACAGATCATCCAGACAGAAAATCAATACAGAAACACTGGTCTTAAATGACATATTAGACCAGATAGATGAATAGATATATACAGAACAGTTAATCCAAAACCAGCAGAGTACATATTCTTTTCAAGGGCACATGGAAAATTCTCCAGGATAGATCATATGTTAGGCCACAAAATAAGCTTCTATAAACTTAAGAATATTTAAATCATATCAAGCATCTTTTCAGACCACAACTGTATGAGACTAAAAGTCAAGAAAAAAATGCAAAAAGACACAAACATGTGGAGTCTAAACAGCATGCTAATAAACAACCAATGGATCATTGAAGAAATCAGAGGGGAAATTTTAAAAATACATGGAGACAAATAAAAATGGAAACACCGTGATCCTAATTCTATTGGATGAAGCAAAAGCAGGTCTAAAAGGAAATTTTATATCAATACGAGCCTACTTCAGGAAATAAGAAAAATCTCAAACAATCTAACTTTACACTAAAAGAGCTAGAAAAAGAAACAAAACCCAAAGGTAGTAGAAGGAAAGAAATGAAGATCAGAGCAGAAATAAATGAAACTGAGCCAAAAAAAGGAGAAAATATCAATGAAACTAAGAGCTGGTTCTTTGCAAAGCTGAACAAAATTAAGAAACCTTTAGCCAGACTCATCAAGAAGAAAAGAGAGAGGGGGCCCAAATAAATGAAATCAGAAGTGAAAGAGGAGAAGTCACAACTAACACCACAGAAATACAAAGGATCCTAAGAGACACCTACAAAAATCATATGTCAGTAAAATGAACAACCTAGAAGAAATGAATAAATTCCTAGAAACCTACAATCTCCTAAGACTGAAATCAAGAATATTAAATATGAACAGACCAATTAACAGTAATGAAATTGAATCATTTAAAATTTTTTTAAAATAATTAAAAAAAATTCTCCCAATGAACAAAAGTCCAGGACCACATGGCTTCAAAGGTGAATTCTACCAAATATTTAAAGAAGAGTTAACACCTGTCCTTCTCAAATTATACCAAAAAATTGAAGAAGAAGGAATGCATCTGGATTCATATTATGAGGTGAGTATCACACTGATATCAAAACCAGAAAAGACTTGAACACACAAAAGAAAGAAAGAAAGAAAGAAAGAAAGAAAGAAAGAAAGAAAGAAAGAAAGGAAGGAAGGAAGGAAGAAAGAAAGAGAAAGAAAGAAAGGAAGGAAAGAAGAAAGAAAGAGAAGAAAGGAAGGAAGGAAGGAAAAGAAAGGAAAAGGAAAAAAGAAAATTACAAGCCAAACTTGTAACCTCTGAACATAGATGCAAAAAAATCCTCTGTATATGCGCTATATTCATGGATTAGAAAAATGAATATTATTAAAGCCATACCACCTAAAGCAATCTACAGATTCAGTTCAATCCCTATCAAAATTACAGTGGCATTTTTAACAGAACTAGAACAAATAATTCTAAAATTTGTATGGAAACACAAACACACACAATTTCAGGACACTGGTCCACAAGAGACCTCCCAGCTCCACACAATATCAAACGGCGAAAATCTTCCAGAGATCTCCATCTCAACACCAGCACCCAGCTTCACTCAACGACCAGCAAGCTACAGTGCTGGACACCCTATGCCAAACAACTAGCAAGACAGGAACACAACGCCACCCATTAGCAGAGAGGTGGCCTAAAATCATAAAAAGTCCGCAGACACCGCAAAACACACCACCAGACGTGGACCTGCCCACCAGAAAGACAAGATCCAGCCTCATCCACCAGAACACAGGCAGTAGTCCCCTCCACCAAAAAGCCTACACAACCCACTAAACCAAACTTAGCCACTGGGGACAGACACCAAAAACAACGGGAACTACGAACCTGCAGCCTGCAAAAAGGAGACCCCAAACACAGTAACATAAGCAAAATGAGAAGACAGAAAAACACACAGCAGGAGAAGGAGCAAGATAAAAACCCACCAGACCTAACAAATGAAGAGGTAATAGGCAGTCTACCTGAAAAAGAATTCAGAATAATGATGGTAAAGATGATCCAAAATCTTGGAAATAGAATAGACAAAATGCAAGAAACAGTTAACAAGGACCTAGAAGAACTAAAGATGAATCAAGCATCGATTAAAAACACAATAATTGAAATAAAAAATACTCTAGATGGGATCAATAGCAGAATAACTAAGGCAGAAAAACGGATAAGTGAGGTGGAAGATAAAATAGTGGAAATAACTGCTGCAGAGCAAAATAAAGAAAAAAGAATGAAAAGAACAGAGGACAGTCTCAGAGACGTCTGGGAAAACATTAAATGCACCAACATTCGAATTATAGGGGTTCCAGAAGAAGAAGAGAAAAAGAAAGGGACTGAGAAAATATTTGAAGAGATTATAGTTGAAAACTTCCCTAATATGGGAAAGGAAATAGTTAATCAAGTCCAGGAGGCACAGAGAGTCCCATACAGAATAAATCCAAGGAGAAATACACCAAGACACATATTAATCAAACTGTCAAAAATTAAACACAAAGAAATCCTATTAAAAGCAGCAAGGCAAAAACAACAAATAACACACAAGGGAATCCCCATCAGGATAACAGCTGATCTCTCAGCAGAAACTCTACAAGCCAGAAGGGAGTGGCAGGACATAATTAAAGTGATGAAGGAGAAAAACCTGCAACCAAGATTACTCTACCCAGCAAGGATCTCATTCAGATTTGATGGAGAAATTAAAAGGTTTACAGACAAGCAAAAGCTGAGGGAGTTCAGCACCACCAAACCAGCTTTACAACAAATGCTAAAGGAACTTCTCTAGGCAAGAAACACAACAGAAGGAAAAGAACTACAATAACGAACCCAAAACAATTAAGAAAATAGGAATAGGAACATACATATCAATAATTACCTTAAATGTAAATGGACTAAATGCTCCCACCAAAAGACACAGACTGGCTGAATGGATACAAAAACAAGACCCATATATATGCTGTCTACAAGAGACCCACTTCAGACCTAGAGACACATACAGACTGAAAGTAAGGGGATGGAAAAAGATATTCCATGCAAATGGAAACCAAAAGAAAGCTGGAGTAGCAATTCTCATATCAGACAAAATAGACTTTAAAATAAAGACTACTAGAAGAGACAAAGAAGGACACTACATAATGCTCAAGGGATCAATCCAAGAAGAAGATATAACAATTGTAAATATTTATGCACCAAACATAGGAGCACCTCAATACATAAGGGAAATATTAACAGCCATAAAAGGAGAAATCGACAGTAACACAATCATAGTAGGGGACTTTAACACCCCACTTTCACCAATGGACAGGTCATCCAAAATGAAAATAAATAAGGAAACACAAGCTTTAAATGATACATTAAACAAGATGGACTTAATTGATATTTATAGGACATTCCATCCAAAAACAACAGAATACACATTTTTCTCAAGTGCTCATGGAACATTCTCCAGGATAGATCATATCTTGGGTCACAAATCAAGCCTTGGTAAATTTAAGAAAATTGAAATTGTATCAAGTATCTTTTCCGACCACAGTGCTATGAGACTAGATATCAATTACAGGAAAAGAGCTGTAAAACATACAAACACATGGAGGCTAAACAACACACTACTTAATAACGAAGTGATCACTGAAGAAATCAAAGAGGAAATTAAAAAATACCTAGAAACAAATGACAATGGAGACACGACGACCCAAAACCTATGGGATGCAGCAAAAGCAGTTCTAAGAGGGAAGTTTATGGCAATACAATCCCACCTTAAGAAACAGGAAACATCTCGAATAAACAACCTAACCTTGCACCTAAAGCAATTAGAGAAAGAAGAACAAAAACATCCCAAAGTTAGCAGAAGGAAAGAAATCATAGAAATCAGATCAGAAATAAATGAAAAAGAAATGAAGGAAACGATAGCAAAGATCAATAAAACTAAAAGCTGGTTCTTTGAGAAGATAAACAAAATTGATAAACCATTAGCCAGACTCATCAAGAAAAAAAGGGAGAAGACTCAAATCAATAGAATTAGAAATGAAAAAGGAGAAGTAACAACTGACACTGCAGAAATACAAAAGATCATGAGAGATTACTATAAGCAACTCTATGCCAATATAATGGACAACCTGGAAGGAATGGACAAATTCTTAGAAATGCACAACCTGCCAAGACTGAATCAGGAAGAAATAGAAAATATGAACAGACCAATCACAAGCACTGAAATTGAAACTGTGATCAAAAATCTTCCGACAAACAAAAGCCCAGGACCAGATGGCTTCACAGGCGAATTCTATCAAGCATTTAGAGAAGAGCTAACACCTATCCTTCTGAAACTCTTCCAAAATATAGCAGAGGGAGGAACACTCCCAAACTCATTCTACGAGGCCACCATCACCTTGATACCAAAACCAGACAAGGATGTCACAAAGAAAGAAAACTACAGGCCAATATCACTGATGAACATAGATGCAAAAATCCTCAACAAAATACAAGCAAATAGAATCCAACAGCACATTAAAAGGATCATACACCATGATCAAGTGGGGTTTATTCCAGGAATGCAAGGATTCTTCAATATATGCAAATCAATCAACGTGATACACCATATTAACAAACTGAAGGAGAAAAACCATATGATCATCTCAATAGATGCAGAGAAAGCTTTTGACAAAATTCAACACCCATTTATGATAAAAACCCTGCAGAAAGTAGGCATAGAGGGAACTTTCCTCAACATAATAAAGGCCATATATGACAAACCCACAGCCAGCATCGTCCTCAATGGTGAAAAACTGAAACCATTTCCACTAAGATCAGGAACAAGACAAGGTTGCCCACTCTCACCACTCTTATTCAACCTAGTTTTGGAAGTTTTAGCCACAGCAATCAGAGAAGAAAAGGAAATAAAAGGAATCCAAATCGGAAAAGAAGAAGTAAAGCTGTCACTGTTTGCAGATGACATGATACTATACATAGAGAATCCTAAAGATGCTACCAGAAAACGACTAGAGTTAATCAATGAATTTGGTAAAGTAGCAGGATACAAAATTAATGCACAGAAATCTCTGGCATTCCTGTATACTAATGATGAAAAATCTGAAAGTGAAATCAAGGAAACACTCCCATTTACCATTGCAACAAAAAGAATAAAATATCTAGGAATAAACCTACCTAAGGAGACAAAAGACCTGTATGCAGAAAATTATAAGACACTGATGAAAGAAATTAAAGATGATACAAATAGATGGAGAGATGTACCATGTTCTTGGATTGGAAGAATCAACATTGTGAAAATGACTCTACTACCCAAAGCAATCTACAGATTCAATGCAATCCCTATCAAACTACCAATGGCATTTTTCACAGAACTAGAACAAAAAATTTCACAATTTGTATGGAAACACAAAAGACCCCGAATAGCCAAAGCAATCTTGAGAACAAAAAATGGAGCTGGAGGAATCAGGCTCCCTGACTTCAGACTATACTACAAAGCTACAGTAATCAAGACAGTATGGTACTGGCACAAAAACAGAAAGATAGATCAATGGAACAGGATAGAAAGCCCAGAGATAAACCCACGGACATATGGTCACCTTATCTTTGATAAAGGAGGCAGGAATGTACAGTGGAGAAAGGACAGTCTCTTCAATAAGTGGTGCTGGGAAAACTGGACAGGGACATGTAAAAGTATGAGATTAGATCACTCCCTAACACCATACACAAAAATAAGCTCAAAATGGATTAAAGACCTAAATGTAAGGCCAGACACTATCAAACTCCTAGAGGAAAACATATGCAGAACACTCTATGACATAAATCACAGCAAGATCCTTTTTGACCCACCTCCTTGAGAAATGGAAATAAAGACAAAAATAAACACATGGGACCTAATGAAACTTCAAATCTTTTGCACAGCAAAGGAAACCATAAACAAGACCAAAAGACAACCCCCAGAATGGGAGAAAATATTTGCAAATGAAGCAACTGACAAAGGATTAATCTCCAAAATTTATAAGCAGCTCATGCAGCTCAATAGCAAAAAAACAAACAACCCAATCCAAAAATGGGCAGAAGACCTAAATAGACATTTCTCCACAGAAGATATACAGACAGCCAACAAACACATGAAAGGATGCTCAACATCTTTACTCATTAGAGAAATGCAAATCAAAACTACAATGAGATATCATCTCACACCAGTCAGAATGGCCATCATCAAAAAATCTAGAAACAATAAATGCTGGAGAGGGTGTGGAAAAAAGGGAACACTCTTGCACTGCTGGTGGGAATGTGAATTGGTACAGCCACTATGGAGAACAGTATGGAGGTTCCTTAAAAAACTACAAATAGAACTACCATATGACCCAGCAATCCCACTACTGGGCATATACCCTGAGAAAACCATAATTCAAAAAGAGACATGTACCAAAATGTTCATAGCAGCCCTATTTACAATAGCCCGGAGATGGAAACAACCTAAGTGTCCATCATCGGATGAATGGGTAAAGAAGATGTGGCACATATATACAATGGAATATTACTCAGCCATAAAAAGAAATGAAATTGAGCTATTTGTAATGAGGTGGATGGACCTAGAGTCTGTCATACAGAGTGAAGTAAGTCAAAAAGAGAAAGACAAATACTGTATGCTGACACATATATATGGAATTTAAGAAAAAAAAATGTCACCAAGAACCTAGGAGTAAGACAGGAATAAAGACACAGACCTACTAGAGAATGGACTTGAGGATATGGGGAGGGGGAAGGGTAAGCTGTGACAAAGTGAAAGAGCGGCATGGACATATATACACTACCAAACGTAAGGTAGATAGCTAGTGGGAAGCAGCCGCATAGCACAGGGAGATCAGCTCGGTTCTTTGTGACTGCCTGGAGGGGTGGGATAGGGAGGGTGGGAGGGAGACGCAAAAGGGAGGGGATATGGGAACATATGTATATGTATAACTGATTAAATTTGTAAAATAAAAAAAAATTTAAAAAAAAAATAAAAAAAAATAAAATTTGTATGGAAACACAAACACACACACACACACACACACACACACACACACACACACACCTTGAATAGCCAAAGCAGTCTTGAGAAAGAAGAAAAAAAACTGGAGGTATAACACTCCTTAATTTCAAACTATACTACAAAACTAAAATACCAAAATATTATGGTGCAAGCACACACACACACACACACACACACACACACACACAGATCAATGGAACAGAATAGCAAACCCAGAAATAAACCCACACTTATATGGTCAATTAATCCACATCAAAGTAGGTAAGAACATACAATGGGAAAAATCTTTCCAGTAAATAGTGCTGGATAAAACTAGACAGCTATATGCAAAAAATCAAACTGGATTAATTTCTCATATCATATACAGAAACAAGCTAAAAATGGATTAAAGACTTCAATGAAGACCTGAAACCATAAAACTCCTAGAAGAAAACAAAGGAAGTACACTCTTTGACATTAGTCTTAGCAATATGTTTTTGGATCTGTGTCAGGTGAGTGAAACAATAGCAGAAATAATTAAATGGGACTACATAAAACTAAAAAGATTTTGCACAGCAAAGGAAACTATCAACAAAATGAAAAGGCAGCTTAGTTAATGGAAGAAAATATTTGCAATTGATATATCCAACATGGGATTAATATCCAAAATATACACAGAACACAATTTCAAAATATTAAAAATATGAGTAGAGGACATGAATAGACTTTTTTTTTTAAAGAAGACATACAGGTGGCCAACAGAAACATGAAAAGATGCTCAACATCACGAATCGTCAGGGAAATGCAAATCTAAACCACAATCAAATACCATCTCACACTTGTCAGAATGGCTGTTATCAAAAAGAGCAAAAAATAACAAGTGTTGTTGAGAATGTAAAAAAAGGGAATTCTGGTGTGCTTTTTGTGGGATTGTAAGTTCATTCAACCACTATGGAAAACCATATGGAGATTGCTCAGAAAGTTAAAAATTGAACTATTATATGATCTAGCATTTTCATATCTGGGTATTTACCCAAAGAAAACAGAAACACTAATTTGAAAAGATCTATACACTCCAACGTCATTGAAGCATTATCTATAATAACCAGGATATGGAAACAACCTAAGTGCCCATGCCCATGGATAGATGAATGGTTAAATTCCTAATTTGCTACAACATGGATGAATCTAGAGGGTATTATGCTAAGTGAAATGTCATACAAAGACAAATACCATATGATCTCACTGATTATGTGGATTCTAAAAAACTAAACAAAATAAACAAACAAACCAAACAATGAACACAGTCATACAGAGAAAAAACTGGTGGTTTCCAGAGGGGTGAGTGGGGCAGGTAGAGGGTGGACAAAATAGGTGAATGGGTTTAAGAGATGCAAACCTCCAGTTATAAAATAAATAAGCCATGGTGATATAATATACAGCATAAGAAATATGGTCACTGATATTGTAATAAATTTGTTTGGGGACAGATGGTTACTAGATTTATCATTGTGATCATTTCATAATGTATGCAAATCTCAAATCACTCTATAGTGCACCTGAAACTAACATAATACTGTACATCAATCACATTTCAATAATTTAAAAAATATTGCATTATTATATAGTAGGTACCCAGTAGGTGTTGACTATTGAACAAATGCATTTTTAGCAAACAACTGTTTCTTACCACATATTAGGTAACAAATTTATAAGAAGTAAATATAATCTGGAACCATCTTAACATTTTTTTTTTGCCTCTCCATATATGTAAGAATCTGAGAAATCATTATGCCAGGCCTCATACTGAGAGTATTTTCTGCTATCAAGGACTCTTGTTTTCTTCATTTCTTTTCAGAACCCTCTCAAGGTTTGCATGCTTTTTATACATCTAGAATAAATTAACTTTCCTAGAGATAAGACTTGATCCAAAACATTTCTTCCATTAAGGAGAGGTGGTCATTTTCTGACATTTCCCCCTATTTATCCATGTGCCGATTCTTTTACCTGGAACTTGGATTCATAGTGGTCAGAATAACGGTATCCTTCAAAGACCTTGTCACCAATACAGTCTTCTTTTTAACTGAATTCTAGGAATAAGATCTGGCAGTTTTGACTTAGACCCTTAAGGCATAGCTACAGTGACATGTCACTTTCCACTGCTTTGAAATCCTACAAGGCAAAATCTTCATACAAGTTTATGCTTCCCTTCTCTTGTCTTCCTTCTGTAAATACTTCTGATCTCTAACTCTATCCCTTGAAAACTACCAATCAGTAGCTAATGTGCATTCTGAATTACACTAGGGTACATTGAGTTCTGTTGGCACTCGACAAATAGCACTTAGTCATAATTAAAGCTTTTTGGTGTGGAAGACTTTTGCATAACAGTGTTTGAGCAGTCTCTTATGCTCATAATCTCAGTCTTTGTAAGCATAGAATGAGAAATAGGCATACATGATGCTTTCATGAGTACGTAACAAATATGTACCACCACTGTAGGATATTTACAGGAATATTTGGAAGACCACAGTTTCCTCCCCACCCCTGCCCCATGTTCTTACACACTTGAAGAGTGTCAATTCACATCTCTATTAGATTTTTATTATCATTAACTGGAAAGTTCTCACAGAATCTCAAGAAGAATGGAGTGGTAGGAAGAATAATGACCCACAAAAAATAGCCAAATCCTAATCCTCAGAACCTGTGAATATGTTAAGCTAACTGGCAAAGAAGAATTAATGTTGCTAACCAGCTGTCCTTAAAATAGGGAGATTATCCTTGATTATCTGGCTGAACCCAGTACAATCAGGAGGGTCCTTAAAAGTGGAAGAAGGGACAAAAGAAGAGAATTAGTATTAAATGTGACTTTGGAAGAAAGATACACAGAAATGCAACATTGCTGGCTTTGAAGATACAGGAAGGGGGCTCTAAGTCAAGGAATGTAGGTGGTTTGGGGGAGTTAGAAAAGACAAAGAGATGGCTTATTCTCTGGAGGCTCTAGAACAAATGCAGATTGACAGCAGCTCGATTTTAGCCCAGTGAGACCTGTATCAGACTTCTGCAGAGATGTAAAACAAAACATTTGTGTTGTTTTATGCTGTCTAAGTTTGTGCTAATTTGTTACAATAGCCACATAAAATTAATGCATGATTTCTTTTCTTTTCCTATAAGCAGAGAGGGATGATAAATTAGCAAGGTTAACATGGGTGTTGAAGGGGGAGACAATAATGAGGACAAAACTAGAAAAAGCACTGCTAAAGGATGTTAATTTCTCATTTTGATCCATATGTCCATTATATGTCTTCCCTAAATGTGGCCAACAAAGTGCTTTGTTGGTGATCCCTGGCAGCACTCTTTGATCATTTATGATGGAAATAAATTATACTTTACCTGATAGAGAGGAATGTCCTTGTCCTCTTCCAGAAAATAAACAGATTATCATAATAAAATATCTATCTGAACAATCTAGGTCTATTGAAACTGTTATGCCTTAAAGGGGGAAAAAAAAGGTTAATCCCGTATTGTAGTTTTATGTAATTGCATCACAGCAATTTGTCCAAATGATCCTTGTTAAAATAAAGAAATGGGCTACTGAACAATCTTACCACAAATCTTGAAGACAATGAGACATTTGATCTTGTCGTGAATCATAAATGCTTGTCTCATTATCTTTTATAAAGACTCAATGATACTTTAAGAGATTGATTTCTGTCATAGAAAATCCACGCTCACCGATCAGTACCACGGACAGAACTAAGCATGTGAAAATCTTGACTAGAAGGTCGGTGTATATAAGCTGCTTAAAACACCAAACATGATAAATTTCTGAGAGGACCACTTTGAATTCTAACTGCTCTGTCTTCCTCTTTTCATTTTTTTCTTGTTATCATTTTGAGTGAAATGTTGTAATGAGCTTTGTAGTACGCTTGAATTAATCACCAGAATCCATAAATAAATGGTGATGGAGATAATGATCTAAATTTTATAAAACATCTAGAGTGTAGAAGAGATTTACTAAATATTCATTACAGTTCATAAAATACATGAATGAAAATTTAGAAGTTTGAAACATTGTCTTAAAGCAAGATAGCCCTAGCAATTTTCTATGATATGTAGTTGATATACTGACACTGGTAGTGGGGGTAGAGTTTGGAAAGAGGAGATAAAGAGAGATGGGGGACAATTTCCTTTATTCAAAAGATAACGAGGTAATTTCTGTAATTTCAGACATTACTTAAAGTAGATATGGAGCATAGTTTAAAAAATCTGATTGTCTTTCATGTTGCAGAGAATCTTGGATTGGATTCTGAAGTTGCTAAAGCAAACACCCTGGGTTTTGTTGGCTGTCTGGCTTCAGTCCAATACAACCATATAGCACCACTGAAGGCAGCCCTGCGCCATGCCACCACTGCACCTGTAACCATCCAAGGGATCTTGACAGAATCCAGCTGTGGCTCGATGATGGATTCGGATGTGAATGCAGTGACCACGGTGCATTCTTCATCAGGTGTGCAAGAAAATACTCAAGGGAACTTCTCGCACCAGTGCTACTTTGATGTCTTCAAGAAGCTTCGAGGCTAAAGGCTAATATTACCCAATTTGTTACCTTGTATGATTACAGGTGGTTAAGAATTATGACTGATTTCTTAGTGATATTTAATATGTTTAGATAATCCTAATTTTAATGAGTAGTTAGAAATAGATATATGTGTATATATTTAACTGTATGTACATTAACATATATGTTATTTAAAAAAAGAGCATCAAGCTTGAAGGCACATTGATCTGGGTTGAAATCCTTGCTCTGACACTTATTGGTCTGGTGACATTGAGTTACATACATTTTTGAATAACAATCTGAAAATGTATATATATATATATATTCACTACTGTTTAAGTGGTTGCTCCACTAAGGATTAAGGAATTTAGGGGTCAGGAAGGCAGGCTGGTTGTTGATCTATCAATAATACAATTCATGTGATTAAAAGCGACCTTCCTTGATAAAAGGAAAGTCCCACAGGACTACCATCCATATACCTTCTCTTATTTTGCTGCTTCCTGAAATACCTTTTCTTAGTCATTGTCATTCTAGGTGTCTTGGAGTGTTCTTAGGATTTATTTTAATCAGGTGTGGTCATCAATTGCCAGATAAGTTATGAATTACAAGCAAAGAAAGGGCACAGAGTTTTGCTGCTGCATGCTCATCACCAATCTTGGTGTTTTCTTGGCAATGGTCAGGTACGTATCCTAGAAAGAACCTGAATACAACACTTGGCAACCCTTGATTGGAATTCTGAATCTTCCATGAATGAACTACAGAACTTTGGGCAGGTTACTTAATGGCTTTGATATAATTTCCTTATCTGTGAGATTGGAAAAAATTATAACCATGTTGTAGTCATTTCCTGAGGATTAAATGATACAGCAATACTAATGAGAGGTGCTATAGGTCCTGACAATTTTATATGCACTATACGCATACCTATAGGATCTTTAATCCCCTTTAATACATTTGCAGATTGTTATTTAAAAATGTATGTAGCTCAATGTCACCAGACCAATAAGTGTCAGAGCTAGGATTCGTAACCAGGTCTATGCGCCTTCAAACTTGATGCTCTTTGTTTTTTTTACACCGTATATGTTAATGCACATATAGTAAAATGTGTGAGGGTTTCTTAGGGGTGCTAATTCACCAGAAATTTGCCCTTTCCTGCCAATGGAGTCAGAAATCTCTTGTAATTAAAGAAACCTCTGAATCAGAGGCAGGTGTGCTTGAGGGAAGAAGTCATTGACATGCATAGGAACTGTCCAGCAAAGAATAAAGGGACTTCAAGGGTAGGCTGAGAGGTAAGCTGTGGGCCAAGGCACATACGAGCAGAGTACCACCATCATGTCTTTTAACCTCTTGTCTTACAACTTACATAGAAACGAACAGGGTCATGAAACTATGGGGTGTAAGCAGTATACTTCAAATGCTTTTTTGGGTATGTTTGGTTTCCTTCCAAAATGCCAACTATTTGAGAGCACCTGGTCTAATACACAGGTGTGTCATCACAACGCCATATTGCAGATCTCCTTCTAAGACTTTGAGTGTCTTTTACACCTTTCAGATCTTTTTGGGAAGACAGATGAGCGGGAACCACTCACCAACGCAGTGCAAAGTGACTCGGCTCTCATCGGAGGTAAACCATTCTTTGTGGCTGAAAGCAGAAAAGATATCAGGGGTTCTGTGTTCTGGAGAAACTTACCTGAATCCTTCCTCAGTGTGGCTATCCAGCACCCAGAACCCTGCATGATCTAAGAACGTGAGGTTTTTCATGAATAATCACACATACTGGGATGATCAAAGGCACCCTCCCCTCCAAGCCCAGTACCAGCAGCTCCATGAAGGGATCCCTCCCTGAACCACCAGGCAGCTGAGCGCATAGTCAACAGCTGGATAATTTACTTCGAGACAGGCAGCGTGCATCCTGTTGATCTCATCCACTTGTCATTTTTCCTAAAGCACAAAGCAAACTAATAAAACTGCATATGGGAAAATGCCATATTGGGGCAGACAGATGGGCAAAGCTGTAGTGTTGTTGGGTTTTCTCCACCAAGTGGATCTAATGAGCACAGTGAAGCCCACGGGACTGTTATTTCCCATCTAGCAGTACATACGATTACAGAGGAAGCTCTTGTCCACTCTGCTGTGAGCTCTGCTCTCCCTCCCGCCCACATCGCTTTTCCATTTTCTCACAGCCTCTTGGCCTCACTGCTCTGTATTCTGCCTCAGCTTGGCTGTTGCCTCCAGTAGCTTGATTTTTCCATCTGGGCCTTGCAACACAGAATGACTCCCAAACTTGTTTAATGTAAGATGCCTGTGAGAGACAGAATTCATTTCCATCTGAGAACCATGGTCCTCACAGGTGGCCCCATCTCTGCTTTCTGGCAGGCTAGATGGACTAATTCACACCAGAGGAAGTTCTGCTCTTAAAAATAAAAAGTAACCATTTATTTAACTGCTATGGAAAGAACCCCCACTATGGGTCAGGACCAGTGCTAAGTACAAGAATACAAGGATGAAAGACATGGATGCTGCCCTGCAAGAACTCACAGCTTGGTGGGGGCAAGGTGGGGTGGGAAGGGGAAACAGGTAACAATAGAACCAGTGAGTAGTGTTTTAGGCTGGGAGGACAAATGGCAAAGAGAGCACAGAAGTGCATTGTTACAATAAGGTTGTGAGGAAACACACGCACACACACACACCCTTTTCTTAAGGAAGTTCTTCAAATGTCTGACCTGAATATCTACTTCAGGGTAAAGAGTCCAAGTTGATTTTTGTTTGGCGACAAGAAATATAGGAAACCATTTGATTCCTGTTTCTCTTCCTATAATTTCTCATTTGACAAATGGAGAAAAGACTTTTGTGACTGCTGACTTTTCCCCACCCATGTACAGGCTTCTATGAGCCTGTTTAAGACAGGAAATTCATCCCAACCCCTGAGAAAAATTCCTGGAGGTTCACTGCCTCCCACCCTGAATAGGATAGAAAGTGGTTCTGTATTTCATCTCTAAATGCTGCAGCCCATTCCTGGGTATCACTCACTATATCCAGTTTATTTCTAGGTTTGTTAACTTACCTGGTTTTACTCTGACTTTGCTATTCCCTTCTCAAGAGCCTTCCTGGCAAAGGTAGGGATAAGACCTTAGGGTCAGTGAGGACAGCTTGCCAAATAGGTCCCGTAAAATCACATACAATCAAAGTAGGATAGTATCTGACACAACAGGGCAGAAGTTTGCCATTGCAGTTGACTCTGGAGGACAGAGGAGTACCATCTTCAAACGAGCCTATGCCTTGCAGAGTGCACAGCAGGGGAGAATGCCCTGAATATTTAGTAAGCATTTCATTATTAGTAAAACATTTTTAGCAAAGCAAAAATATACCATAAACAAGTTTACATCCATAAAGCATGTATTGGGAAGTGAGATATCTACATATTTTCTAGGATGCTAAAGTAGTTCTAAGATACTTATCTGCAAGGTGACAAAGAAATGTGTTAATTAAAAATGATTCAGACACCTTCTTTAAAGCAGGTCTTAAAGGAATTTACTAAGAGATCCTTTGCTAGTCTGATTCCATATCCATTTGATGGCTTTCTTAGTCCATTAAATAAAACCTCCTCTAATTGAAACTAGTTTGAGCACTCACTAGCCTGAAAGAGGATTTTTTTTTGTAACTGAAGCCTGAACGCATTTCAGCCTGTGGTTATTTCTGGATCTGCGGCAGAGTTTGTTGTTTGTTTGTTTTTTGTTTGGTTCTTTCTCCTAAGTGCCTTTCTTGTCTACATTGAATTCCCTCTCTTGATCAGATGATCTGTGATAATTTCCCTCTCTTTCTTGTCCCCTCTTTCTCAACAGGAGTAATAGCAGTGGTGATATTCATCATCTTCTCCATCATCGGCATCATGAGTCGCTTCCTTTACCAGCATAAGCAGTCACATCGTACCAACCAGATGAAGGAGAAGGAATATCCGGAAAATTTGGACAGTTCCTTTAGAAATGACATTGATTTGCAAAACACAGTGAGCGAGTGTAAGCGGGAATATTTCATCTGAAAAACTGCAGGACCACCTCACACTCTTCCTTTGTTGTTCATTTTTGGTTTCTCCTTCTCCTCTTTCTCCTATCTTTCATTTTGGTCATTCTCTTTCTCTGTTTTCCTTTTAGTTTTGGAACATACCTGCATTCACCACAGCATCTATCCCCTCGAACCAGCTCAGAATACCAGGCAGCTATGGCAACTGCCTTCCTCTGTGACAAAGTTATAATGGTGAAAACGATCATTCAAGAGACAGATTACTTTAGACAAGGAAGGGACACATGTTTACACATGTCCATATTCAGTTCCATATTTCCACTTTCTAAGATGCAGCCTTGAGTTCTGCAACCATTAAGTCTTTCAGGCTTACCTTGAACCTGAGCTCTGTGACTTCGGCATGAAACGGTCATCCTCAACACCCTCCCCCATTTCAAGTCCACTCCGACCAGGGAACTCAGGGTACCAAAACAAGATGCTAGGGCCTGGTTTGTGTCAGTGGAACTTTAAAAGGAACAAGAGAGGTTTGTTGTGTGTTAATTTTCCCCCAACAGGAAGCCCATTAGCCTAACTCATCATTGTTGTTCGCTCTGACTTATCCCCTGAGTATTTTCAAATATAGGATTCCTGATAGTCATGAGCTATTGCTTTGTTCCTTTCTCACCACTCTTCCAGGGCTGACACTTTAGAACAGAACACAATAGCATAAACCTAGGGGAAGCATGGAAAATAGTCGCTTGAAACTAGGAGGTAAAAAGAAAGCAGCTAGGAAGTAGATGTTCTGTAACTTAAAAAATGCCTCTTCCAATTTTGTGAGAAATGCTAACTAGGTTATTCCTGGGATTATTATACTGGTATATATATAATTGCTGCAGCAAAAAGCAATTCAAATAAAAGTCTAAATTAGCACTTGGTTCCATGAAAGAGCTTTAACCATCTTAACTCAGCTTTAAAGAAAAACAAAAACAAAAAACAAAGCAAGACAAACAAACAAAAAACTGCATGAAAGCAAAGAAATACCAAACAGAATTCTTTCCTTCCCTCCCCTCACTAAAAGTATGGTGAAGAAAGTAAACACAGGTTTCACACTTTAGAGTAGACAGAATAATCTATGTCTGTCCACTGAGCCATTTCTCTAGGAGGTTTAGGATGAACTGATGTGTGAGGCATTCTGACTAGCTCCAGGGAGACCCCACTGATTAATTTGAGAGGAGCCCTTGAGTCCTACAGCACATCACATTTTCAGATCTGCTTCATCTTGTGTATATAAAGCCCCTCCCCCCCACACACTTTTTTCTGCAGGCATAAACTCCCAGACCAGGCAGTGACACATTTCAGGGTATTTGCCCCTTTTGATACCAAAACATCCATGAAACACAGTTATTCCTTCAAGAAGTTATCTTGGGCACATGCACGAGGTGGCGGTACGAATCCTGGTGATTTTTCTGTAGTGATATTCCTCACTCTTTGCCTCTGATCCAGCTTCAGGAAAAAGATAAGGGGGAAAGGATATAAATGCTCCAGTAGGCTGGGAATGCAAAGAGAATGGTCCACAGAATGTGGAAATTACTTGCTGATTCTCTTTACAAGACAGACTCGATTTGCATCCCATCTTGTTCTCCGTGTGTCTGTCACTTCTGACTATTTAACACTTTCCTACATAATAAGGCTGACAAGGGGGAACTCCTCAGCTTCACCCCATTTCAGGTCTATTCCAGGCTTTTCTTTCAGTGTCAGAGCACATGCGGTAAGGATTTCGTTTGTAATCATACTTCTCAACTTGAAGATGTTGTTCCAAATACACCCTCTCTTTTAAAACTTTTCTGTGGATTCTTACTTAAACATTCCCATTATATCCTTTTGCTAACAAATTTATTGTAAAGTGGTTCTTACAAGGGTAACTTTTTTTTCCTTCTAACTTTAATAAGATGAATAATCCATTCATAAGAGGAAAGATCTTTACTGTTTCCTCCTGCCCTGTTCTCTCCTGTTTCCAATGTTCACTCCTGAATTTTCTCTTTCCATAAAAAGGCTATAAAAATCAGCCTTTTGCTTGGTGACAGAGTCCTCCGTCCCCTGAAATAAAAGTCACCATGAAGTGTAGTGGGTTTAGCCTAAAGCATCTCTAGTAACGAAATGGAAAGGAAAAGGAAGGTGTGAGTAATAAAAGTGGAACTGCTAATCATTCAATCTCTGAGAATTAGGGACTATATTCTGCTGACCCAGTATTGATGGAAGAAATGGAGTACTAACAGAGGCCGCCTTGGAGGATCTGATTTTCTCATCCACTTTTATAGGTTTGTGGGGGGTTCTGCAGGGTGAAAAATTTGGGAAACTCCATCCTTGTCACATCTGCACTACAGAATCTACCAGCAAACCTCCCCACATCTGTAGACTATCCATCCATATATACTACGTATCACAGACTTAATGACGAATGCCAAGACAGTGCGATCAGCACGTCACTCTTACAAGAAGAGTCTCAGGGCTAAATCAGAATTATTTTTACAGGGTTGGAATATTTCATAACCCCAGAGAACACTAACTTTCACCAGATGTGTATGGAAAGCAAGCAAGCTGCTCTCTCCAAAGGAAAACACAATTTGCAATGACAAAGAAGTGCGAACTCTGCCTGTCTTTCCTCCGTGGTATGAAGATCCATGGAGTTTTGTGTAATTGTTGAATTGTGTGAGTGTTTCAATCCTTGAAAAATTATAATCTAAAGCAAACAGTCCTTGAAAGCATTCTAATGCCTCCTTAACCACAGTTTTCTGCTTCAGGTTTCCTGACTGCATGCTCTGGCCAACTGGATCACCATAATCCTACATTTTAACCCTCACTTTTTGGTAATTGCTGTTTACCAACATATTCTATGGAATGTGGTCACTTTACAAGAAAACCAAAAATACCTGTGCAATTTCACATTCTAGGGGGGCTATTTCATTGATACTATTCCCACCAAACAAATCTATTTATGTAAGCAGCAGTGTATTTGCTTACCTTAAATATATATTTAACACTGCATCTCTCTGTGTGTGTATACGTTAGATCACCATGGGTTTTAGGAGAATTTGTCTACAGAATTAAACATTTTCACTTCTCTAGATATATTTTTAAGAAAAGCTTAGCCCTTCTGTACTCTGAACTGCAAATGTAATATCTATTTTAAGGATCCTAGGGCTGATTCTTTTAAAACAGTTTTTATCCCCTTTAATAATAACAGAGATGGTACCCACCTGACTTCCACCTTTTGTCAGACTGATGCCCACCACAAGAGTAGGATCAGGACAAACGAAAAAGAATTGTTCTGTACTTTATTCATTAATGAAGTTTTTATTGAATACCCAATACTCCAAGGGTTGTGTTAGATATTGGTTGTATTCATACACATTACACCTTTTTCTTGCCCTTGGGAAGCCCAAAGTCTAACAGGGGAAGCATGTATTGTTGTAATAGGGGTATACATAAAATGCTGTAGAATATAGGGCTAAGGTTCTACACTATCATTCTTGTAACACCTTTGCTAGAGATGGAAAGAAACATACTTTCTGGAAAATATTTATATATTTTTTTCTTGTTTTTTACTTCCACCTTCAGTAAGCTGCTTTGTTTCTCTTCCTCAAAGCAAATGTCAGTCTACACTGGTGTGTTTCTGTGGAGGGAGATGGGTTGACTCTTTAGGGGTAAGAGTAAATGATACCTGTCTCTAGAGAACTTTTGGGAAGGGTACATTCTCTCCATTCTTGTTTTAATTCTGGGTGGGGGGTTCTGAAAGTCCTCCTTTCATGGGTCAGAACTAAGTGACAACTCGGGGACCCTATTTGAGATAGGAAACAGCAATCTCCACTTCTCCCCCTTCCTTTTTTTTTCAGTTCTTTTTTGCCATGTATTGGTGACCTATTGCATGCACTTGTTCTTCTAGACGTTCCTCAAGGGGTCTTTGTCATACCCCAGCTCCTCCTAAAACCCTACTGTGTCCTGATGAACCACTTTGACTCAATTTAGGAAGATCTCTGAGAATGGATGAAGGATATCTTTGAGTAATTCATTGGCTCAAAGGGTCATGCATCTAAGTGAGGTCTCATGTCTGTGCTCTGGGGGAATTTTTCCAATCCTGAAAATCACACATTTCTCTTCTCTGCAGGAAGCTCATTCAGTTATAGGAGCTACACTGGGAAGCTCCAAGACATTCAGGGGTTAGGAATCAGGCTGGTAAATTCTTTCTTATAAAAAGTCTTGACAGCTTGTCCACCAATGCCTGGTGTCCTTTAAATACCCCCTTAGCTACAATCCATCAAAACAGCATTAGGAATTGGGAAAAGCCTGCCAAACGGAATTTGAGACACAGTGAATAGCTCTGCTACTCATTTTTCCTTAACCTCAAGGCTTGGACATAATTAGTCCCCCATTGTCCTAGAGGTCCCAAGTAGACCAAATAAATAGTCTTCCTTATTCCTGCAGGTGAAAATGTGGTTAAAGGAAGATGGTGTTGGCAAACTCAAAACTTTCAGAATACTTGGAAGATAACTGAGTGCTATTTCGTGTCTCTCATGCAGTTTGATAGTGTTTTCTTTAAAAAACACAGAGTCTGATTGGATTACTTCGATATACTGTTCTTGGGTCTTTCTTGCCCTACCCCCATCTCCTCATCCACACCCTTACTTGTTAAGCCATCTAATTTGCAGATTTTGCTGTCCTTAATTTTCGTCCCTGCTTTCACAACTTCCAAAGAGTTGAACCTCCTAAAGGGAAAAAAAAAAATCACAAACACACACCTACACAAACTCTTTGTCAAAATAGGTTTGTTATTCAGGCTTCCTTTGTGACATTCTCCATACATCTCTGTTTGACAGGGAGAGACACGTTTCCTTTTGAGTTGACAGTTATTTGAAGCCTTCATAGAAGGTTTTCATATTTAACTCTTTTTTTTCTGTTTTTGAGTAACTTTTGTGTTACTTTCCACTAAGGTACTCTGAGGGAGAACAGAAAAGCACACTTTTTTTTTCTTTTTTAGTGAAATATCGTACTTTGTAAGCAAATTGTCTGTCTTTTATAATGTTTATAGTCTACAAAGTGGCCAAACAGACGTGAGCAAAGATGAAGGCAAAAGTTGGTTTGGGTGTTTTGACCACACCCACTGGGAACAGGTTGAGGAGGAAGAGGGGACACATGGAGACAACTGATGACCTTCCTGTGAGAGGAAAGTCACTGCTTCCACCGTGACTCACTGGCAGCAGCTCCTCCCACTCTCCTGGCTCCTAACTCAGGAGTCTCTTTAATGGACTTGGATCATCACCTTAGGGAAAGAGGCAATATCATGGGCTTTGCATGAGAAATTCTTTACTTAACTTGGCATGATATTTTTGACCCTTCCCAGCTCTACGTCAGCTACATCTTTTTTTTTTTCAAGATGTTTATTTCATCAGGAATTTTCCAGGATGCTTTAGAGCTATCACTACAATGATCTAACTGGCTCTGGTTGAATACCCAGACACAACTTTAAGGAAAAGGAACTGTCAGAAAGCTCCCTAGCTCCACTATCCTGAATCAGCAGCTCCATGGGTAGAAGCCCTGAGGTCCTGAAATCAGCGTAAGGGGTCTTTCTCTCCCCTTCATTGGTCCTGCCATGCACAGGCAGGCCAGAATGATGTTGAGGTATGATACTCCCCACCCCTGACAGTGAATACTGCCAGGGACCCACCATCCAACATTATCTGGGAACACTGTTTTCTTCACCCCTCCCCAGCGATACAGGGGAACTTTTGCAAAATAGCAGGAGAAAACAAGAGAGTAATCCTAAGCCATGATCAAAGGTGAAGCTAATTGTTTTAGTGATTAAATCCTAGTCTTTATTTTCAAGAGCATGATATTCTTCCATGCTTCTGATGCCAGCAGTAGCCTCAGAGGACATGAAAACAGGATGCAACAGGATTGTTGTATTCCCCTGCAGACTCTTTGGAAGGTCTTCCCATAAGTAGAATTTTCAGTGACACCTTAGTGGGTAGTATTAATGAGCTTCTGTCTAGTCAGACTTTCCCATTATAGTCAACCCCATCCCCAAGTCTTCACAGGAAATAGTCTCTTCTCTTTGAATGGCAGTGCAAACCTGTGTAACCTTCCACTGCCTTAAATACTCATGCAAAAAATGCCAAACTTTGCTTACAACAGCATAGTTATATGGTGAGAAGGACTTTGTATTTAGTGGGGTCCAACATCAAGAACGTTCTCCTTCTGAATCTGGTAGTTGACAGGCCTCCTGATGTGCTGTGCTGTCTTGGGCTGTCATTTCCCTCGGTGCACTGGAGGAGGCTCAAAAGGTGCAGAGGTGTCATCAGGAATAGGAATGCAGGCTGAGGGGGAAAACACAAGTCTGCCTCCAGGATATGCTAGGTAAGGAGCTAGCAAATTGTTCTGTATAGGGCCAGATAGTCAGTACCTTAGGCTTTATAGAACAGACTGTGTTGCAACTACTCACCTTTGCTCTTGTAGCAGGAAGAGGGCCATACACGGACAAAGAGGCATGGCTACATTCCAACAAAACTTTATTGACAAAAATAGGCAACAGGTCAGATTTGGTCCATGGGCTGCAGTTTGCTGAGCCCTGTGATACCATATTACAATGTCCACTTCAGATGGGAAATCAGTCTTGTTCTGGCATATAGTGGTCCTCCTTTTTGAAGAATGGGAAAGAATAAGGAGATTATTTTTTTTATTATTATTATTTTTTTTTGCGGTATGCGGGCCTCTCACTGTTGTGGCCTCCCCCGTTGCGGAGCACAGGCTCCAGACGCGCAGGCTCCGGACGCGCAGGCTCAGCGGCCATGGCTCACGGGCCCAGCCGCTCCGCGGCATATGGGATCCTCCCAGACCGGGGCACGAACCCGTATCCACTGCATCGGCAGGCGGACTCTCAACCACTTGCGCCACCAGGGAGGCCCAAAGGAGATTATTTTTAACAAGGAAACAATAAAATACAAAATAACCTCTTCAAAAATATAGATGTCAGATTCTTATTACGGCAAAAGCACAAAGCAGGTCACCTCTCTCTGTAGATCTTCTGGAGTCTAGCTTTTCTTTTTGACCTTCTAATTTTTGTTCCTGAAACAGAATCCCAAGTGATGTTACCTCGTTCCAAGTCAGTTTTGTAGACCATGTAATGTGTCTTAATATACTGTATGGGGAAAAATAAAAGCTAGCCTTAGATTTCTTTGTTTTCTATGGCTCCTGTTGTACAGAAGAAAGACTTACACTGTAAATAATGTATATTTAATAAAGAGAGAATTTTGTATGATTTTGTGTGGAAGACAAATGCCTCTTGCTGTGATTTCTTGGGTTAATGAAGAGTCACACAATTAATCCCTTGGTGCCCATTCTTATTCCTTAGACCATTAACTCCCAGACAACATGACCTGTGGGGATTCTGGAGAAACATGAACCTCCCACTTCATGGGTTTATTGATTTCACCAGGCTTAAAAGGGTTGCCACAGGCTCTCTGAGCCCTCAGCGGTATTTTACTGGCTTGTGTGCCTGGCTCAGATGTGTACAAGAGCAAGCTCATTGACTTGGTTAGAAGTCAAGTTCAGGGCTAAAAAGCCACTCTGGTTTCAAGGATGCACATGAAACCTAGGTTGGGTGGGGGGAGCTCTCCTAACCCTTACTCAGCACCCACCCACTAACTCACAGAAGCCACTTGCCTCACCTTGCCTTGGCTTCCCTTTCTTCTCACAGACAGTCTTAACTCCAGCTGTTTGAGATGCTAACCATGCATCGTCATGAAACAGAACTCACTTCATAGTGTGTTTATTAAGATTTCTATGTATGGGGTAGTCAGTCAACATATAGAAATTGAAAACGGACATAGATTTTCAACAGGACAATATCATGACACCTTAGATTTAACATTCATTTTTTTAATTCATTTTATTGAAGTAGAGTTGACTTACCATGTTGTGTTCATTTCTGCTGTACAGCAAAGTGATTCAGTTATATATATAGATGTATTCATTCTTTTTCATAGTCTTTTCCATTATGGTTTATCACAGGATAGTGAATGTTGTTCCCTGTGCTATACAGTAGGATCTTGTATGATATAACTTATGTGTGGACTCTAAAACATGACACAAATGAAATTATCTATGAAACAGACTCAGATTTAACTTTCAAAAACTCATCTAACTGCACAGTGGAGAGTGGACCCTAGGGAAACAAAAGCAGAGGAATATGTATAGTTGGTAAGCATTTCAGAAGCCTGAGGGAGAGTATGGTGGCTGGGACCAGGGCTGTCATAGCAGAGGTTGTAATAATAACTGGGTCTAGACAGAACCAAAAGGGCTTGCTGACAGATTAGAGGGAAAGCATGAGGAAAGCAAAGAATCCAGAAAGATGAGAATTTTTGGCTTAAGGAACTGAATGGATAAGAGCAAATTGTTTTGTTTTGGGGGAGGGTGGCTGTGAAGTGGGAAAAGTGGATAACCTATTCAGCTTGGGATTTGTTAAGTTTGAGATTCCAACTAGCCAACAAGTGTGGATGCAGAGCAGGTATCTGGGTATATATGTCTGCAGTTCAGGAGTGAGGTCTGGTCCAGAGGGACACTTGAGAGATATATGTGTATGTATATGTATGTTTAGGTATGGACATATATGTGTGTGTGTGCACATGTATGAAAGAGAGAGCAAGAGAGAGGCTCATTGAGATCATCTAGAGTGTGAGTGTAACTAGAAAATAGAGTCTGGAGCTGTGGCCTGTCAGAAGAGGAAGGGCCACACATGAAGGAATGAGGAAAACCAGATGAGTACATCGGAGCCCAGAAAACAAAGTGCTTAATCAAGAAGAAGTAGACAATCCTTCAATGCTACTGAGAAACTAAGTCAGATGAGAATAAATAAATATCTTTGTCCTGAATATGAAGGCATCCATGACCCATTTTCGAGCCACTTGATGAAGAAGTGGGGAGGAGATTCCATTTGGAATCATCTGACACCATGGAGAAGGCAGGGGACAGCAGAGACCAAGGCTCAAAGGAGTCTAATAGGGTGGACATGCATGAACTTGGAGCCAGGCTCACCGGGGCTCAAATCACATAAAATCCCATTCTCTAATTTTGTGCCTTAAATAAATAAACCACTGTAATCCTTACTTTTTTTCAGACGTAAATGGGGAAAAAATACAAAAAAGAAAAAGCTTCACAGATCCTGAGGAATAAATGAAACAATACGTGCAAACCACGTAGCCAGGTCCATGGTCTGTGAAGCCCTCCATAAAAGCTCCATGTCTTTATCACATTACCACCTCCTAACCCGTAGGAAACAATGGCACGTGTCACACAGAATTTAATAAAGGGAGACACAGAGAAGGCAGGGGTGCTTTGTTTGTCAAGGGGGTTTGGTAGTTGTTTGTAAGTGGACAGGATTAGGAAGATGTCTTGAGTCCTAGCTGTAGCTCTGCCATCGATGAGCTTTGGAGATGCCTCGGACCCCGCCCCCAAAAGAGAGTCCGTGATTCTAAATACTGAAATGAATCAGGTATCTTAAAAGAAGCTTTTGGAATATGTTTTGCTATCAGAGAAACTGATTAGAGAATTTGACCAGACAGTCATGACTTCAAATTCCAACTCTTGTAATTAGTAGCTGAGGGAAAGTAAATAAATAAGTCCATTCTCATTTCTGAGGTTCAGTGCCTCATCACTCAATAGAGTTTAAAACAATACTCATGTACTAAAATAAATATCAGTTTTCCTACCTTCACATAATCGGAGGGTACAAGAAGTTAGTGAAGGACTCTGTAATCTTAACCTCCTGTTCATGTCTTCATATCTGCCTTTGGATTAAGCCTATGAAATGAAAGAGGGGAAAAAAGATGGCTCTCAGTCCAGACATATAATAGGTGGGGGAAAAAACCCTCATGGTATTTTTAATAATAAATGTTTGAACGATATATGAATTTTATTTTTCATGACACTTTAAAAATACATTTCCAAGGGCCTCAATTTGATCTGGTAAATGATCTCTCAGAATCTGCTCGTCTGAGCCAGGCTGAAAGCACTTTGAAGGCGTGCCAGCCATGAAGGAACACAGTTCTGACACCAACACCCACCGGGCTGCTGAAAGCCAAGTCTGGAATATGAAATCCATCCGTGGGGAGGAAACATGAGTGCTAATGACAGCGCTGACTAGTTGAAAAGGCAAATCCAGTTCAGCCGTGTCCTCTGAGAGCCCCAGCTGTTCAAATGGGCCTTAGAGAATCAAAGCCTGTCGTAGAGCATGTCTTTCACTGAAAGGAAGAGAAATGCCATCATCCCAGAGTGCACGAAGATGCTCCCCTGAAGAAAGAGCTGGCGCAGAAGCTCTAGCTTCCCTGAAACTTTGGTTTGGAAAGTGTGACAACTTGTCCTTGGCTCCCAGGGCCCTTAGTTGTGTGCAAAGCTCTCATTTAAGAGCTACAGTCTTTAAAAAGAGAACTTGCATAAGTCAAATATTCTCATGCAGTAATAAGGCAATAATAATATAATTACCTTACCAATGGTTGTGGACTTATTGTATATCAAGTACATTATACACATTACTTCTTATTGTCACACAAAACCTATAAGAGAGGCATTGTTTTTTTCATTGTGTGGATAAAAATACCCAGCATGAGAATTAATTTGCTAAAAGAACTACATAGTCTTTGCTGGCACAGCACTTGGATTCCATGTCCAGTCTGTTATCTATGTAGCTTTAGACAAAGCTTTTACCTGATCTCTTTCCTCTCTGTTCCTCAACTGGAAAATAGGAATATTGACACCTATTTCTCAGAATCATATAGCTAGTTGATGAAGGAGTAAAGATTTATCTTAAAAAATTTTTTTATTGAAGTATAGTTGATTTACAAAACAGAAACAAACTGACAGACATATAGAGAACAAACTTGTGGTAGCCAAGGGGGAGGTGGGAGGAAGGGATGGATTAGGAGTTTGGGACTAGCAGATGCAAACTGTTATATATAGAATGGATGGACAATGAAGTCTTACTGTATAGCACGGGAACTATATTCAATATCTTGGGATAAATCATTAGGAAAAGAATAGTAAAAAAGAATGTATATATGTGTATACAGGAGTAAAGATGTAAACAGTTTCGGCCTTAAGTCACACCTAGCTATCCCCAACTGCTGCTAGGACTAATTCAAATAGTACATTTGGGGCCTGGTGCATCTGCTCTTTCCCTGACTTCTACTGCTCAGTGTAACTAGAAGAATACCTCCATATGGAAAGATAAATAGATGATGAAAAGAGTTGTTAGAGGTCTTGAATACCAAAAGGAGGTTTTCTCAGGCTATAAGCAGTTGCATGGAATCAACATTGAAACTGAGATACCAGTAGAGTGTGACTTGAGACTGTAGGAATCATTTTGTAATTGCAAAAATTCCTCTGTGATGCACCTACTCTCAGGGCCAGTCCCTTGTGAATGGGAACATGGGGAGTGTAGCTGATATTTTCTCTGTATGTGTCTAAAAAGGCATAATCTCTTCTGGAAGGATAATGCTCACCGAAAACTGGAGTCAATAAGAAACATTTTGAAGCACATAAATTTTCAACCAAGTGAAAAGCAAATATGTTCCCTCTCAATAACAGGTAGAGATCTTTCACCACCCATGGTACCCATCTTGGAATTTTGGTGGTGCACTCATGTAATAGAATACTCCAATCCCTGTGGATCTTGCCTTTGGATCTATGAAGGAGATGATAAGCTTACTTGGGAATGTTATGATGTGATATTAATTAAGAACTTGCAGTGTGCTAGATACTGAAGTGCCCATTTATGCCTTCTCTATTTAAATTTTATAAGATAAGCAAACTTACATATCAAACTGCACGAATTCAAATATACAGGGATCAACTTAATGTTGATGTGTATACAGGTTCTTCAGTGTTTTATCTTATATGAATACACATCGTTCAAATTGGTCATCCTTTAGGATTTGTAAGATGACTTCACAGTGTTAATATCATGGTGTATATATTATATAATACCACTTCTATCATATATTATCTGATAGTAACCATTCATTTTCTCCCTCATTCATTCAACAAACAGTTGTCAGCTCTTTTGATGTGGATTTTGAGTGAGATGATGACAATAATCACATAAGAGGACATGACATCTACTGGCAAAGGCCTTATGGGTCTAGCTGGGGAGGCCAGCAGGTAAGTGACAAGCTGTAGAGCAGGTACTATAGAGAATGGCCCAGAGTTCTAATTAGTACAAATGATAAGGGAGCAGGCATTTGACCAAAAAGTGGGTGTTGCTTCATTCTTGTTTAGACCCTCAAAGGTCTAGAGAATGATTAAAAGTTAGGTTTAAAATGAAATACAAGGGGGCTTCCCTGGTGGTGCAGTGGTTGAGAGTCCACCTGCTGATGCAGGGGACACGGGTTCATGCCCCGGTCCAGGAAGATTCCACATGCCGCAGAGCAGCTGGGCCCATGAGCCATGGCCGCTGTGCCTGCGCGTCCAGATCCTGTGCTCCGCAATGGGAGAGGCCACAGCAGTGAGAGGCCCACGTACCAAAAAAAAAAAAAAAAGAAAAAGAAAAAAAAAAGAAATACAAAAAGGAAACAGCATTTGAAAGAAAACACCGAGCCAAGAGCGAGTGTGCCAATTCAGGAGCTTGTACGTAACTCAATATGGCTTAGAATAAGGTTAGAAAGTGGTTATTCAAATATGACAGGCAACCGAGCAAAGATGTGAGAATGATCTTTCACATCTAAGTTTCTGCATAAGGATAAGGAAAACAAAGGTGACAAAACAGGATATGTGTAAAAGTGAGACAGAATTATATTTAGGTTATATCATGTCCAGGCAAGCATTAGGTTGGATTTGATGTCAGAAGATTTCCATTCTGTTCCAACTCTCTCCTTTCTGGCTGTGTATACCAGGGAGAGTTGAATCAATATGTTGAGATTTGCATGTCTAATTTGTAATGTGAGCACAGAATATTTACTGAGTTGTTATGAATAATTAATAAAATAAGAAATGTGAAAGTATTTTTTAAACTACACAGAGCAATACAAATATTAGTTTTTATTACATCTTCAAGCTTGCAGTGGGAAATAAGTATCCATCGATTACAGTAGGGCCAGATAGTAAATATTTTAGGCTTTGAGGGCCAGTCTCTCATTCAACTACTCAACTCTGCCCTTGTGGTAAGAAAGCACCTGTGGACACTACATAAACAAATGAGCATGGCTGTGTTCCAATAGAACTTTATGTATGGAGACTGAAATTTAAATAACATATAATTTTCACATGACATGAAATTTAAAAAAATCTTCTTTTGGTTTTTTTCAACCATTTAAAAATGCAGGCTGTACAAAAACAGGCAGTTGGACAGATTTGACTCACAGGTCATAGTTTGCTAACTCTTTAATTAGGCAAATTATTCATTGAATTTGAAGTCCAGGCTCTGCTAGTGTGAGAAGTGGAGATATATATATATAAAATATTTGCTCTTTTTCTTTTACCCAATACTATTAAAGCATGCACACAAATATAGAAAATACAGTTGAAATTCTGAGAGCTCTCTAGAGGTGTGGAATTCAAAAGAGACCAGTATTGCTCTCTAGTGAGTTGAATGGGAAGGATTTAAAATAGAGGGTCCCCTTGGGCCACAGCTTTGACTGGCATGAGTTGGATGACCTCAGTTTCCTGCTTACCTCAAAGGGTTGCTATGAAAAAATAAAAAAATAGAAGTGGCTGTGAGTATGAAAATACTTGTTAACCATAAAGCATATACAAATATGAATTATGACAGAGATGAACTCTCTTTTTATTATAATCTTGCTTGTTTGGTTTGAGAGACCCAAAAGAATGTAGAAACTTTGGCAGAAGCCACGGGTTATGAGCAGATGATACATTTAATTATACAATCAATTATTATTATAATTGTTTTGTTTGTTTGGCATAGATAGTGTTAATGTATAGGAAGATTCAAGAGGTCAATTCTAAGCTTCCAAACCTGTATGCCTTGCATGGATAATGGGTGTGTAGTAAGATATTGATTGATTCCCTAAGTCCTTAGTAAGAGATGGCAGTGCTTTGGATGTCTGGAATACCCAAGTTGGGAACCATGTCAGAAGCTCCTGAAATTATGGCCTGATTAGAATGGACATTGCTGGGATGGTGAATCAAATTCCATAACCCCAATTCCATAACCCCAAATCTCCATGTTGGAAAGGGGATAGATAATACAAACCTAATAGCTAAGCAGAAAGCAGAAAGCAATTGAAAGGCTACTTAAGGACTAAATATAGGAAGCCTATAGCTTAACAAGATGATGCTAAACAAAACCAAAAAAAAAAAGAAATTAAAATGTACATAAGTCAATTTGTCAAAAGTTTTGTGTTCTTCCAGAAGAGAAGAACTCTTAAACAGAAAGCCTTAAAAATCCTAAGGGTTTGTATGATTTATTCAGTTCTCATTTAAAAAATAAAAGGCTGGATGTGAATTTTTTAGTAGAGTAACTGTCATTTTGTCACAAGGTCAAATCTCAGTGTTGAAAGATAAAGAAGAACCAGGAGGAGTGTCATATTTAAATCAGAAGAATTAAATGTCATGTGCTTCAGACTTTCAATGGGCTTGGTCATGATCCCTGGCATTGAACCTAGGTACCTCTCCTTAAGAAGGGAAAAGCAACATTCTAAAAATTACAGTCCAGTCAGAAAAAAAGAAAGAAAGAAAGAAAGAAAGAAAGAAAGGAAGAAAGAAAGAAAGAAGCTAGCAAACCATCAAATAGCCCATTGCAGGTAACCTAAAACAGCATGAGATGTTATGGTATTAGAACACAAGATTCTGAAAAGAACAAATCTTTCTAGACTAATTTAATTTATTTCAACGAAAATGTACAAAAATGTGTGAACAAGATGGAAACAATAACAGCCATCTATTTTACCTCCAAGAAGTCTTTGATCAATTCTCTCTCATAAGACATTCCTCTCAATAAGTGACGAAAGTGAAGACTTGATTATAATATTTTGGTTGAAAAGTAACTGACTTTAAAGTGGTTATCAATAACTCAATCTCAAGTAGGGCCATGTATATTATGTAACAATAATCAGTCCTAGAATATGTTATATTTTACAACTTATGATAACCCTCTTTATAAATTGGGAATATCCTTATCAAATATACAGGTAAAACTGACTAGGCAGAAATATTAATATAGAAGAAATAAATGTATTTCAAGATGATATTATAAACTGATATTATAATCTGATGATGCTATAACTATTGGGAAAAAAAGTGACAAAATTTGATGAAAATGAGGGAAGATAGCAAACACACATATTCAGAAAGGGGAAGCAGGAACTTCCTAGCAGTCCAGTGGTTAGGATTCCATGCTTCCAGTACAGGGGTCTGGGGTTCAATCTCTGGTCCAGGCTAAGGGAACTAAGGTCTCACGTGCCCTGTGGATCGGCCAAAATAACAAACAAGAAAACAAACTGAAATGGGGAAGTATTTGTATAGGGGAAGATAACTTAGGTCAAAGAAGACCATAATTTTAATATAAATAAAGGTGAAAATGAAGGACCCTCTCTTCATTGTGGATTATTCCTATATGCCAAAGATGTCTGCCCCTCAGATTTTCTGAGATTGTAACATAAGTATACCTCTGTTTGCATCCTTACCTGTCAGTCTCTGAGATTCCTGAGGACAGTGACGAAACCGTAGTACCCTTCCATATACCTTCCTGAAAACATAGAAAGCTTTGGGTCCTCTTCATTAATATTGTTGAATATTGTTCAATATTAATATTGTTGAACTCAGTGGTTTGTCAGATTTTGATACCATGATAACTTGTGTGAGAAATATGGGTCAAAGAGGCCTCTGATGAGTGTTCAAAAAATAATATAAAATATTTGAAAATAAATCCCATAAAATATGTGAATTTGATGAAGACATAAATGAAGTCAGGAATAAATTTCTGAAAACATTGAAAAAAGTGAATAATTTGTTTTTCCCAGAAAACTCAACTATTATCTTTAGTTTCTTGTCACCAAACAGTTACTGATTTTCCATACACTGAGTTTCATAAATGTCGTTTAAATATTTTTTAACATCTTTATTAGAGTATAATTGCTTTACAATGGTGTGTTAGTTTCTGCTTTATAACAAAGTGAATCAGTTATACATATACATATGATCCCATATCTCTTCCCTCTTGTGTCTCCCTCCCTCCCACCCTCCCTATCCCACCCCTATAGGTGGTCACAAAGCACTGAGCTGATCTCCCTGTGCTATGCGGCTGCTTCCCACTAGCTATCAATTTTACGTTTGGTAGTTTATATATGTCCATGCCACTCTCTCACTTTGTCACAGCTCACCTTTCCCCCTCCCCATATCCTCAAGTCCATTCTCTAGTAGGTCTGTGTCTTTATTCCTATCGTAGCCCTAGGTTCTTCATTACTTTTCTTTTTTCTTAACTTCCATATATATGTGTTAGCATACGGTATTTATTTTTCTCTTTCTGACTTCACTCTGTATGACAGACTCTAGGTCCATCCACCTCACTACAAATAACTCAATTTCATTTCTTTTTATGGCTGAGTAATATTCCATTGTATATATGTGCCACATCTTCTTTATCCATTCATTTGATGATGGACACTTAGGTTGTTTCCATCTCGGGGCTATCGTAAATAGAGCTGCAATGAACATTTTGGTACATAACTCTTTTTGAATTACTGTTTTCTCAAGGTATATGCCCAGTAGTGGGATTGCTGAGTCATATGGTAGTTCTATTTGTAGTTTTTTAAGGAACCTGCATACTGTTCTCCATAGTGGCTGTACCAATTCACATTCTCACCAGCAGTGTAAGAGGGTTCCTTTTCTCCACACCCTCTCCAGCATTTATTGTTTCTAGATTTTTTGATGATGGCCATTCTGACCAGTGTGAGATGATATCTCATTGTAGTTTTGATTTGCATTTCTCCAATGATTAATGATGTTGAGCATTCTTTCATGTGTTTGTTGGAAGTCTGTATATCTTCTTTAGAGAAATGTCTATTTATGTCTTCTGCCCATTTTTGGGTTGGGTTGTTTGCTTTTTTGTTATTGAGCTGCATGAGCTGCTTATAAATTTTGGAGATTAATCCTTTGTCAGTTGCTTCATTTGCAAATATTTTCTCCCATTCTGAGGGTTGTCTTTTGGTCTTGTTTATGGTTTTCTTTGCTGTGCAAAAGATTTGAAGCTTCATTAGGTCCCATTTGTTTATCTTTGTTTTTATTTCCATTTCTCTAGGAGGTGGGTTCAAAAGGATCTTGCTTTGATTTATGTCATAGAGTGTTCTGCCTATGTTTTCCTCTAAGAGTTTGATAATTTCTGGCCTTACATTTAGGTCTTTAATCCATTTTGAGTTGATTTTTGTGTATGGTGTTAGGGAGTGATCTAATCTCATACTTTTACATGTATCTGTCCAGTTTTCCCAGTACCACTTATTGCAGAGGCTATCCTTTCTCCACTGTACATTCCTGCCTCCTTTATCAAAGATAAGGTGACCATATGTGCGTGGGTTTATCTCTGGGCTTTTTATCCTGTTCCATTGATCTATATTTCTGTTTTTGTGCCAGTACCATACTGTCTTGATTACTGTAGCTTTGTAGTATAGTCTGAAGTCAGGGAGCCTGATTCCTCCAGCTCCATTTTTCATTCTCAAGATTGCTTTGGCTATTCGGGGTCTTTTGTGTTTCCATACAAGTTGTGAAATTTTTTGTTCTGTGAAAAATGCCAGTGGTAGTTTGTAAGGATTGAATTGAATCTGTAGATTGCTTTAGGTAGTAGAGTCATTTTCACAATGTTAATTCTTCCAATCCAAGAACATGATATATCTCTCCATCTATTTGTATCATCTTTAATTTCTTTCATCAGTGTCTGAGTTCAGGGTTTTTGAGCACAAACAACCTGTTCTCCTTCCTTGGACCTGCAATAAACCTTTCTCTTCTCCAAACTGATGTTTTGGTTTTTTTGGCCTCACTGTGCATTGGGCACATGAACTTGTGTTTGCTAACGCATTGAGAGTTCAGAAATATTTGACAGCTGCTAATGAGTTTATGTTATATATACTACCTATTGTGCATTATCTCTAATCCTCAGGGTACCTCTATAAAGTAAGCCCTGGCATTTCACTGTAGTTCCAAAAGATCACAATAATTCTTATTCTAATCATTGAAAGAAGAAGGAGAAATCAGGTGTGAGAAATTTTTTTCTTCAGCATAACCAACATCATTGTATTCTCCTCCTTGTGCCATCTTTTTTTCTAATTAATTAATTAATTAATTAATTAATTTTTTATTGGAGTATAGTTGATTTACAATGTTGTGTTAGTTTTGGGTGTACAGCAAAGCAATTCAGTCACACATATATACTTTTTCAGATTCTTTTCCCATATAGGTTATTACAAAATATCGGGTATATTTCCCTGTACTACACAGTAGCTCCTTGTTGTTTATCTATTTTATATAGAGTAGTGTGTATATGTTACTCCCAAATTCCTAATTTATCCCTTCACCCCCTTTCCCCTTTGGTAACCACGTTTGTTTTCTATGTCTGTGAGTCTGTTTCTGTTTTGTAAATAAGTTCATTTGTACCAATTTTTAGATTCCACATAGAAGTGATGTCATATGATATTAGAAAGGAGTGTCCTAAGAGTAGTAAAGGATAAAATCCAGAGTTGTAAGTCTGGGAGCCGCTGGTTAATATATATTTGGTGGTTGACTCTGAAATTACTACACCCAGGAGTGGTCCTAATTACCAGTGAGTTTACTAGGGTTAGGATGGAAACACATATTGATAAGTCCCCCCACCCATTTTTAAAATTAAAACCAAACGTATAAAAAGAATATTTGATATGTGTTGAAAACTTAAAATGTTGGGTATTATGCTAGAAACTTTATGTTTATTTTCTCCTTTAATATAACAGCCCTATGAAGTAGGCATTATATTTTTCTTTCTTTCCTAGTTTTCAGATAAGGAAGCAGAGGCTGGGAGAGTTTAAGCACCAAGGTCTTAGAGCAGGGACTCAAGAACACATCTTGAATCCAAATCCCATGATCTCAACGACTGTCTTCTACTTCTATGCAGCAGCCAGTAGAAAAATATATGTGGTGAGAAAGCCTGAGCTAAGGTATGGTAATATCAGCTCTGAAAACTGGGTGAGCAGATGCAGACTTGAGTATCCTCAGTGTATGAGATGCATCCATGTGAGGCTGTTAATTCAACAAGAGGTTAAGTGCTTTGCTCTGGAACAATCATCCAGCTAAATCACTGAACTGGGTGATTTGACCTGTAAACTGGGCTGTTTTCCAAACCTAGCAGTCACTTACCTCAAAGCTCAGCAATGACCACCTTTCAACAGTGATGTAAAGGACCTGTGGTCACAAGAACAAACTAGCTGGTACATTATTGAATTTTTGAACATTGGGACCCTAACTACAATCTACATTATTTTTTTCTTCTTCCTTCCTTCCTTCCTTTCTTCCTTTCTTTCTTTCTTTCTTTCTTCCTTCCTTCTTCTTTCTTTTTCTTTCTTTCTTTCTTTCTTTCTTTCTTTCTTTCTTTCTTTCTTTCTTTCTTTCTTTCTTTCTTTCTTTCTTTCTTTCTTTCTTTCTTTTCTTTCTTTCTCTCCTGGAGGGAAAGGGGTACTCTTATTCAAATTGTAAAGACAACGCTGGGTGCACACTTCTCTCCCCATCCCATCCCCAATAAGGCCCCAAGGAAAGTCACAATTGGGGGATTGTAGGGTTTAAGAATAAGCTATAGAAGAAACCTTGGAGTACATTTAGCCTAATACATTTATTTTTCAGATGAGAAAACTGCCCACTTTAATGAAACTTGCTCATTCATCCCCAACTAGTTACTTAAAAATTATTTGGGTTCAGAAAGATACTCAACTTGTCTAGATCCTCAGGTGTCTCATCTGTAAAAGAGAGATAATAATAATAAAGCCTACTACCTGGGATTGAACAAAGAAATAAGCAAAAGCATGAGTAGAAATCCTCAGGGATAGCACCTAGCCCAGGGTTTGATAAATGTTGGCAAATTTCAGTTCACATCAAATATCCTATTCTAAGGTCTGTTGAGATCTCACTTCTGTGAAGCTTCCCATGAGTACTTAAGCCCACATGGGATAGCCTTCTTTGGCTACTTATTACTCCAGAAAAGTTTTCACTGAATTATAAATCTAAGTGGTTTACTTATGTACAATTGGTTACCAATTCCATGTTTGCTGCAGAGTATATACTGAAATTTCTCCTGCATTTTCCACATTCCCCACAGTGCCAGCTTCAGTTCCTAGGTCATAGTAAGTATCCACAGCTAACTTTTAATTGAATAATTAAGTTTTAAAATAATTAATCAACTTAAAATATGTGCCAATTTTAAGAGGCAAAAATGACTGATAAGTCTTATAATTAAAATAACAATTTTCTTCCCCATCTATATCTGCCCCTGATTTTAACTCCCCCAAAGAAAAGACTTGACTCTATTTCAATTTTTTCTTCTGGTACCAACCTTTTTTTTTTTTCTAAATAACATGTTTATGCTGCTAACTTTTGACTTTTCAATTTTGAAGATCACTATGATTTTTCTACTGTGGACAATAAGGATTTAGCTTTCTTATATACCCTCTACCATCCACCCAGAACAATTAATGCATAATTGTTGGTTACACCAATATTCAGTGTTTATATCATTGTGACTACATATATATTAGCCAGCCCAGGCCAATTAATGTGTAATAATTGCATTTATCCTTTTGCAAATATTTATTTTCTTATATTTTCACCTGTTTCATTGGGTATATGCCTATCACAAGTTTATCATTAAACTGCCTGAACTGTGAATCTCCTTTCAATATGCTGAAATACCCTATACTGTATTTGCATTGTATTCCCTTTGTCTGGATACCATGCCTTTCTATTATTTGACTCTTTCCCTCATTTTGGGAGAGTGTATCTTGAGGAAAATAAAAAAATTTAAACTTTAGTTATATGTAAAGTCTTAGCTCTTTTCTCATACCAGATTACTAACCAGGTGAAATACATAATTTTTAGCTTGAAAATATTTTCTCTTAGAATTTTGAAGTCAGTGCTCCACTGCAATTGTAGCTTCTGATAGAGGGCCTGGGAAATCTTATACCATATAAATTCCTTATTCAATATAGGATGACTGCTATTGTACACTTTCTAAAACCTTGAGGGTTTTCCCTTTGGGGCTGTTCTGAAATTCCATGATGATACCATTTGGTATGAGTACTTTTCTGTTCATTGTGTTTTGCACACAGCAAACCCTTCTAGGCTGTAGTTTGAAAAGCTCAAGTCTTCTTTGATAAATTTTTCCTTTCTGATTTATCTGTCTGTCTTTGTGGAACAAAATGATTTGGGGCATCTGGGTCTGATTATCTCTCTCTTTTTTTTGGTCTATTCTTCCATCATTTTACTCTTCTTCCTGAGCATTTTTTTAACACGTTGTCAGTTGTGTTTTTGAGCTTGGATAGCTTCTGCCATCATAATTTTGCTTTCCAAGAGTCCTTTTGTATTATCTTAATGTTTCCTTTATTTTAGTATCCTATTCTTTTTTTCCTTCATCTTCTATCTTCTTTCATCAAAATTAACTACATTACAAATATGAGTTTGAGCAAATGTGCATTAAAAGTTTGAACAAATTCACATTGTAATATAACTTTGAGGGGAAAAAAACTTATGAGTGAAACTTACTTTTAGACAAACTGCCCTGTTTAAACTAGATTTACTCAGACATATATTTGTGATTCATGGGGGGAAGAATGCTCCTCCCCAGAGATATCAGCCTTAAAGCAGTAGGATTGTGGGGACAGGACAGTAGACTAACCCCCTCCCTTCCCTTTTTGGGTTGGTTTCATTGACCTGTCTTCCCAAAGACCTGTTAACCACACTTCATCACATCTTATCAGCTGATGCTTTGTTGTCACATATTATTGAAATAAACGCAGCATTCGAGAATACTTGTCAGTCTTTTCTCTACCAGGATTCTTTTATGGACTGAATTTTGTCCACTGTCAAATTCATAAGTTGAAGCCCTATCCTTCAATGTGACGTATTTGGAGATAGGGGCTTCAGAGAGGTAAGTCAGGTTAAATGAGGTCATGGGGGTAGGTCCTTAATCCAATAGGGCTGGTGTCCTTATAAGAAGAAGATTTGCCAAAGCACCCTCTCTTTCTCTCGTGCTCTCTCTCTCTCTCTCTCTCTCTCTCTCTCTTTGTATGAGTGCACAGAGGAAGTGAGGTGAGGAGGGGGTTGGGAAGGAGAAGAGGAGGGAGGTGGTGGTAGCCTTCTGCAAACCAGGAAGAAAGCTCACACCAGTACCAAACCTGACAGCCCCTTGATCTTGAACTTTTAGCCTCCAGAACTGTGGGAAAATAAATGTTTCTTGTTTAAGCCACCCACTCTGTAGTATTTTGTTATGGCAACCTTAGTAGACTAATACAGTTATCTAGTAACCAAATCAAACATTTACAAACTACTTTAATGGCTGTTCTATAACAGTGCACTGAATCCAACCACTAATTTCTATGACTTATCAACTTGGAAAATAAAAGCAACCATTCTCTATTCCTGGTGTAACACTTTGTCTCTATGACTTCCTAGTGGTCTTTGAGAACTGAAATTCTAGAGGTATTTCAGATCTCAGATTATCATTTCAGTCATTTACAATGTCCAGAATTAGTTATTAATCAAAACTTTACTAGATTTAAACTTAAAACTCCTCTCCTTCCCAAGCAGTGGCTGCTACTTCTAGCTAGAAGGCTGTTTACAAGTGAGGGAGTAAGGAAGGTAATTTTTTTTCTTGGTCCAATACCCCACCCTTGAAGAACTCACAAGCTGATGTTTCCAAATCCAACAGGGGGAGGCAGGAGAGTGAGAGACTGAAATGTGTTGCTGGACCCACCAGACACATTCACTTGAAGAAAGTTAGGAATGGTTGGAATCGTTCAAGCTTGCTTGTGGAGCTATGTCTCCAGTGCCAGTGGAGATTGGCAGATTTCTACACAGATTTCTGTAGAAACAAAAACAATGATAACACAGTGATGAAAACATGAAGAAATAGAACTTCAGTTACTTCAATGTGATCAACTGGAAATCATATTTGATTAAATATTTTGCCAGCTTTATTGAGATATAATTAATAAATAAAAATTATGTATACTCAGAGGGTGTAACATGATGATTTAATATATTTATACACTGTGAAATGATTATCATGATCAAATTAATTAACCCATCCATCAAAAAGTATCAACTGTGAGGTATAACATTTTTGTTTCATAAGTATAAAATTTTATTCATTCATGACATATTATTAATACATGCATAGTGTCTTTAAAATAGAATTGGTTTGCCTTTTTTTGTACTGTATTTTTCACTTTACCTTTTTTTAAATCTTTATTGGCATGATTACAGAGACAAAGTTCTTTAAAAGAACATTTTTACTAACCATATTTCCTTTCTTTGCCATTGAGATTGTTAGTTTTGTTGAATTATTAATACTGAAAATAGTTTTGTCTACTAAAAGAGAGGATTGATTTTAAAAATGACTTGCTGTGGTTATAAAATATGCCAGTTATGCCACTGGGGGAAAGTATAGCATTTTTTTTTTTTTTTTTTTTTTTTTGGTATGCGGGCCTCTCACTGTTGGGGCCTCTCCTATTGTGGAACACAGGCTCCGGATGCGCAGGCCCAGCGGCCATGACTCACGGGCCCATCCGCTCCACGGCATGTGGGATCTTCCCGGACTGGGGCACGAACCCCTGCCCCCTGCATCGGCAGGTGGACGTTCAACCACTGCGCCATCAGGGAAGCCCTAGCATTTTTCCTGACTTAGCATTGAGACCCGGAAGTATCTACAGCAGAGGAGCTCATGAAGGCATCCTGCTCTCTGTCCACTTTGAGGACCATCCTTGACTTTCCCTCGCTGTCCTCTTCACAGCAGCTTGTTCCAGCCACTACATTTTCACAGTGGCTCCCCTCACACCTCTATACCATTAGTTATACAATTTCTTCTAACTGGAATTTCTGTTCCCAGTGTATATCCCTCATGAATCCTTAAAGGCCATTAAAGACTAGAGGTAGTTTAATCTTCTTCATGAAAAGACCTTTCTTGCCCTTGTTCCAAGAATATTGTTCAGTGCCTAACCTGAGCCTCACTGCACACCATAAATTCTTCTCTATTGTCACCTATATAATTTGCTCCTTTTTTTTGTGAAATATTTCAAATATATCCTAAGACTACATTAATTACATCCTTTTGGGGGAAATTTTTCAAATATGGTTAAAAGTACAAAAAAAAAAAAAAAAAACAAATTCTCATGCACCAGGCAACCAGATTTAACAAACAGTAACACTGACATTTTGGGTTCAGATGTTTTAACTTTTATTAAGGACATAAAATGTAATATATACCATGAAGGTAGTTTTTCATTTCCATTCTTGTCCATTCATTGGTAAAGGTAAACCAGTATTCTGAAGTTGATACATTTTCTTCTGAGTGATCTTCTATACACTTACTATATATGTGTGGCCATCAAAATATATCAGTTATGTGCATATATTCATTTATATATATATGCATATTAGATAAATGCATAAGTGTTTACATATGTTGTTAAATTTCTTTTTAAAATTTTTTCCTTTTAAAAAAAATAATTGGTATCATAGTGCTCATATCCTTCTACTACTTGTTTATTTCACCTCACCATTGAATTTTCAGGTTTTATTCATTTTGATCAGATTTATTACTGAAAGCTATTGTATAAAACATTCTATTGTTTATGCCACAACTTATCTATTCATCTAAGGACAGAAATCTTAAAAACAATTTATTCTTAGGTCTTCAAAGCGGGGAGTTCCTGCTTCTCTACATTTTTGTCGACTCTTAGAATTTGTGATCCTGTGATTGATGGGTTTGAAATGAAATCTTGGTATTTTGAGTTTTTTCCTAATTAGTGATAAAGTTAATTTATTGCATTGAGCATCTGCTATGTGCTTACCACTCTTCTCACCTCCTGGGATACCTCAGTGAACAAATTAGAGAAAAAATGCCTCTTCTATGGAGCTGGTATCTGTGGGGTCAGGGGATACAAATGATAAGCAATTATCAGTAATACATAAGTCAATTAGTGAGTACGTAAGACCTCAGGGGCACATTACACACCTACTATATTTACAAAGTGTGAAATACACTAATCAAAAAGTTAGGGGCAAAAAAACTTAATCAGATACAATAATTTTTACGTTCCACCCAGAACAACTGAGGGATCGTTTTCCCTTCCTAATCAATTGTTTCCATATCAGGCAAAACCACCCATATAGATAGGAAAAATATTATATCATAATGTTGGTTGGTCTCAGTACTTTGGATTATAACCTTAGATTAACTGAAAAACATGGTTACCTCTGGTGGATGTTACCTAGTACTGTTTTCTATTACTGCATAGCAAACTGATCCAAAACTGTAGCTTAAAACAATTGCAATAACCTATTTTGGTCACTAATTTTGGGGCTGACTGGGCTCAACTGAGCAGTTTTTACTTGGGGTTCCTCATGCATTGGTGGCTGAGGACAGAGCTGCCTTGGAAGTTCCTTCCAAGGAAGTGCCTTCCAAGGAAGTGCCTGGCTTCTGGGCTGGGGCGGCTCAAGCAGCTGGAGTCTGAAAGAGCTGGGGCTCCCTGGGCATCTGTCTCTATGAGGTTTCTCCACTTTGACTCCCCATATGGTGGTCTCAATGTAGTGGGACATCTTGCATGTTGGCTCAGGGCTCTTGGATTGAGTGTTCCAACAGAAACTGGCATAAGCTCCACGTCCTTTTTTAAACTAGCTGTGAAAGTCATGCCATGTCATTTTTGCCACTTTCTATTCATTGAGACAGTCCAAAAAACTCAGACATGTCCAGGGATAGGAAATATAGACTCTGTCTTTTGATGGCAAGAGCGTCCAATAATTTGCAAATATGTTTTAAAACAACAATAGTAGATCATGATCACATGCCAAAAAAACCCATATTTCTACTTAAGCTACTCATTTTGCAAATCCCTAAAAAATCAAACTCAGAAGACCTACCAGTTGTATGCACAATGGAGGCAAATAATTTTGGTGAAAATCCTTTTCTAAGACTCTTCTTAACAAAGAGAACCTGTTCACCCTAAAATCATCACTTATGAAGAGCATTTTTTTCCCTGCTGAACTATTTTACTGTCAGAGTTTTATCTCAGTAGGAAAGAAAAAAAGGAAAAGAAATAGCTCAGTGTTATACAGACTGCTATGGTCTTCATGGATAGACTTCTATGGACAAGGACCCTTGAAAAATGTACTGGGGACAAAACAACTTCAGAGAAGACAAGAACCCCATAAAAAGAGAGTTAAATATTTTACTAAAAAGATACCTTCTACCACCATATAGCACCTGATGCTTGAAAGTTTCTACTGCACAAATCTCCCATCGCACATAATAGCAACTGGGGATATTGGATCAAAATGTATTGAACGTCTTTGATCTTCAAGGCATTGTGGTACATGCTAGGATACAAAACACAAGCAAAATCACTTTGGTACAGGTTATCTGTCCTCAAAAGGTCATAATTAAATAATGACAACTGCAGCTACTACTTCTGGAATGTTTACTGTATTCCAAATACATTCTGAACATGCTGCTTATGGCATCTCTTTATTCCTGGCTAGATTGATGATGTGTGCATTTTCTACTCATTTCTCAGCTAAGAAAAAATGAGGGTGAGAGACGTTGTCACTAACCATATTCATGCAGAATGCTTTTAGGTACTGTACTACACTAAGGACCACTTTCACTGCCAGTATATGTAATATGGGTGATACACAATGATTGGCAAGAATCCTAAATATTGTCTCAGTTCAGACACAGGAGGCATGACATTTGTTTTGGGCATAGTTAGAAAGCACTTCCTGGAGGAGAGAAGGAACTTAAGGTGGCCCTTGAAAGATGACTAGGTGGGATTCAGATGAGCACTAAGAGGCTTTAGTAACAGAAAATGTTTTAAAGTTTTTATGGCAACATGGAGAAAAACACTAAGTGGTTTTTTATGTAATATATCATCTGGCTGAAAGATAAATTGGAAAAAAAATAATAAAAACAATTTAACTAGTATTGTATATGAAAAATGCTTGAGAAAAAAGTCATTATATACGTCATTCAAATAAGAGTTTGTAGGTTCTTTATGGAGTCTTTATGGATTTTTTAAATGTATTTGTGTGTATTGAATGTGATAGTTTATGGAAAACAAAATCTGTGACATGCAGGAAGGGGAAATATCCAAGCTACAACAAGCTGTAACCCTCAGAATGATGGTTCTGGACACAGAGGGAAAGATTCTCGTTCTTCCCACACTTGATCAGAACCTGGAAGGATGTTGCCTGAGGGCTGCAGGCAGCCACTTTGGGATCTAAGGGAGGGTTTAACAGTGACTGAGACAAAAATGTGGAGAATAGTAGGCTAAAGGAGATCAGAGAGATGAAGAGAAAGCAAATTCACATTAGTACCAGAATATGTACATCTAAAGCCAGTCTTATTACTGAAGATTTTGTTACATGGGTCTTCTTACTTAAGCCAACTTGGCTTTTTTTCCGTATGTATTTGCAATTAAAATATTCCTAAGTTGTACACCATCTTAAGATGTGGCGTCAATTTATACATACAATCAGACATGAAACACAATCAAGTTAACCAACACATTTGTTTTTAATTTTATTTTTTATTGAAGTTTAGTTGATTTACTATGTTGTGCTAACTTCTGCTATACAGCAAAGTGACTCAGTTATACACATATAATATATACATTATTTTTTATGTTCTTTTCCATTATGGTTTATCCCAGGAGATAACACATCCATTTTTAATCAGTTATTTATCAAATATTTAACTTTATTTCTACCTTGTAAATATATCTAGCATCTAGCTGAAATATAGAGATGAAAAGTTTATTGACCTTTCTTCAAAGATTTCATAGTCTAGTAGGAAGTTCTTTATGCAAATGGTTATAATACAAGGTGATAACTGTGATAATGTCCCCCTAAATTGTTCAACCAATGTTACTTAAACCTGGAGCATCTAGATCTGTTTTGCACAATGAAAAAGGCTTCAGATGGGAAAATTTGTCTAAAATGTGACTTAAAACATGTCCACTACATAATCCTTACTCTCCACTTTTTAATATCTGTCTCAAAGAGCATTAATTTTTGAGGTTATGTATAGCTGTATTTTTCTTCCTAAACCCTCTTCTGAGCAATAGTGTTTGAGCTAACTTCAATGAAACTGTGTGCTTGGAAACTTTCAGTGGTAATAAAACACCAAAACTCCAGGTATCAGGTTAAAGGTATCAATTTAACCACAGGCAGTGGGATTGTTGCTGAAAAGTTTCATAAGGCAGGAATTGGACCAGCTTCACTGGAGGTCAGCAACATGTGCTGTGCGGTTTTGGAATAAAGTTCACATCTTTGACATGTAAATGGAACTTTCTTGGAAAACATAGATTTCTTTGTATCTCTCAAAGACAAGGGAAAGAGTAATGTGTCTGTTTTCTGTTCAGATGATCTCTGAGCTAAAGTGATAACTTTGAGAGGACTCCATAACCCTGCTCACCCAACCTTTTCTCTTGGCTTCTTAAGAACTCAAACCTTAGAAGTACAACTAGAGCAAGAAACACACCTTAGGTGTTTAAGAAAACCTACAATCTCCCTGATTTTTATTTATTTTTTATTCTCATTTTATTTTTCTGACATTGTATTATGAAAATTCTCAAAGATACAGCAAAATTGAATGAATCTTGCAGTAAACACCTCTAGATTCTATTAACCTTTTACTATGCTTGCTTTATCATATACTTGTCTTCCTATTTGCCCTTATCTTCAGCTAGTAGATCATCTCTTTTAATGCATTTAAAAGTAAATTAAATAAATGTACATAATAAATACTCTACAATGTATATAATTATAATATATCTTATATAGTATTTTGTTAAGTAGTGTTTTTCCCCTTTGAAGTAACATTTACAGATGATAAGCTGCATATACCCTTTTATTTTTGCTAAGTTTTAACAAAGGTATACATTGTATAACCAGACCATTATCAATATACTAAACTTTACCATCAGCTCAGAACATTTCTTCATAATCTCTCTCAGTCATTTCCCACCAACACGCACACTCCCCCACACCCCCAAACAATCCCAACTCTGATTTTTTTGTTGTTGTTGTTCAACCATAGATTGAATGTATTTAAGGAATTCATATAAATGGAATCATGGAATTTTTCACATGAGGTTTCTTTTACTCAGCGTAATATTTTCGAGATTCACTCAAGATTTACATAGCTCTTTTCTTTATATTGCTGAAAAAATTTTTTGTCTGAATATACCACAGTTTAATCCTGTATGTCAGGCTGTTTCCATATCTATTCCTGACAACAGTTTGTTTTCATATTTTGTCTATCATGAATAAATTTTAAAAACATGTAAAAATCCTTTAATATGTGGATATATGTTTTGTGAATATATATTTTTTGAGGATACATATCTCTTGTGGATATATATTTTCATTACTCTTAGGTATAAACATAGTTTAAGAGTTGCTGGGGAGGTATGTGTTTAGTATCATTTTATATTCATACCAACACTGTAGTAGAGTTACTATCCCATATACCTGTTAACATTTATTGTTATTAGTCTTTAATTTTGGCCATTCTACTGGGGGATTGTTGTATCACACTTTAGTTTTCATGGATTTTTTTGTCTGTTATCTAATAATTTTAAAGAATTTTTCACATGCTTAATGACCATATTTATACCTTCTTTTGTGAGATGTCAACATATTTTGCTCAATTTTTCTTTTTAGGTTGGTTGTCTTTTTATTATTAAAATGTAGGAGTTCTTTATATACCTGAATACCAGTCCTTTGCCAAATACAGGTATTCTTTTTTGGTTTTAATACATTCTCACTGTTTGTGACTTATAAATTTTTCTTAACAATGCAATTAATGAATAAAAGTTTCTATTTTGTCAAAAGTCCATTTTTTTCTATTATTCAGTTTTTTATTATAAATAGTTGCTTTTACTGTGCTTAGTCTTTATTTATTTATTTTTTTATTAGTCTCTGCTTTACAACAAAGTGAATCAGTCATACATATACATCTGTTCCCACATCCCCTCCCCCCTGCCTCTCCCTCCCTCCCACCCTCCCCATCCCACCCCTCCAGGTGGCCACAAAGCATCGAGCCAATCCCCCCACACCACATGGCCACCCCCCACCATCCATCCACCCCACGCCCGGCAGTGTATACACGTCCATGCCTCTCCCCCGCCCCGTCACAGCCCCCCTCCCCATATCCCCAAGCCCACCCCCAGTAGGTCTGTGTCTCTATTCCTGTTTTACCCCTAAGTTCTCCATGACTTTTTTTTTCTTAAATTCCATATATATGTGTTAGCATATGGTATTTGTCTTTCTCTTTCTGACTTACTTCACTCTGAATGACAGACTCTAGGTCTATACACCTCATTACAAATAGCTCAGTTTCATTTCTTTTTATGGCTGAGTAATATTCCATTGTATATATGTGATCCTTTTGGACCCACCTCCTAGAGAAATGGAAACAAAAACAAAGATAAACAAATGGGACCTAATGAAACTTCAAAGCTTTTGCACAACAAAGGAAACCATAAACAAGACCAAAAGACAACCCTCAGAATGGAAGAAAATATTTGCAAATGAAGCAACTGACTAAGGATTAATCTCCAAAATTTATAAGCAGCTCATGCAGTTCAATAGCAAAAAAACAAACAACCCAATCCAAAAATGGGCAGAAGACTTAAATAGGCATTTCTCCAAAGAAGATATACAGACTGCCAACAAACACATAAAAGAATACTCAACATCATTAATCATTAGAGAAATGCAAATCAAAACTACAATGAGATATCATCTCACATCAGTCAGAATGGCCATCATCAAGAAATCTAGAAACAATAAGTGCTGGAGAGGGTGTGGAGAAAAGGGAACACTCTTGCACTGCTAGTGGGAATGTGAATTGGTACAGCCACTATGGAGAACAGTATGGAGGTTCCTTAAAAAACTACAAATAGAACTACCATATGACCCAGCAATCCCACTACTAGGCATATACCCTAAGAAAATCATAATTCAAAAAGAGACATGTACGAAAATGTTTATTGCAGATCTATTCACAATAGCCCGGAGATGGAAACAACACAAGTGTCCATCATCGGATGAATGTGCTTAGTCTTGAAAACTATCTTAATCCCTTTTGAGGTATAGTCAGACATAGAGATAAGGAGTAAAAGTGGCTGGAGTATATATCTGCTTTCTATGATATTGATAATTCACTTACTCATTTTTTTCTCTTTTTTTAGTTCCATTCATATAAGAAGTAATCTGTAAGAATACAGTAGTGAACAAAGAAAAAAGATCTCTGCCCTCCTGGACTACTGGGAGGGGGCAAACGAGGCAGGGAAGGGGGTCAATGAGTGATGGAGAATGTTATTTTATATAAAAGGGACATGATATACTTCTCTGATTAATTAATATTTAGATAAGGACTATAGTAATAACCAAGGTGTTATGACACACTTGGGGACCTTACTATGAGCCAGATAGGCAGTCTGGCTTCACATGCATTATCAATTCATTCTTCACATTATTTTATAAACACTCACTATCCTTAGAGGTGTGTAATACTATCATCTCCTCAGTATAAGAAAATGAAGAAAACAGGAGAAGAGGAGGAAGAAGAAGAAGAAGAGGAAGAAGAAGAAGAAGAAGAAGAAGAAGAAGAAGAAGAAGAAGAAGAAGAAGAAGAAGAAGAAGAAGAAGAAGAAGAAGAAGAAGAAGAAGAAGAAGAAGAAGAAGAAGAAGAAGAAGAAGAAGAAAAGAAGAAGAAGAAGAAGAAGAAGAAGAAGAAGAAAAGAAGAAGAAGAAGAAGAAGAAGAAGAAGAAGAAGAAGAAGAAGAAGAAGAAGAAGAGAAGAAGAAGAAGAAGAAGAAGAAGAAGAAGAAGAAGAAGAAGAAGAAGAAGAAGAAGAGGAGGAGGAGGAGGAGGAGGAAGAAGAAGAAGGAGGAGGAGAAGGAGGAGGAAGAGGGGGAGAAAGAAGAAGAGGAAGAAAGGAGGAGGAGGAGGAAGAAGGTGGCAGAGGAAAAGAAGAAAGTGAGTTTTAGGTAAATAAGGTAAATATTGGTCTACCTGAGCCTAAGACCTGAACTCTTAACTACTACACTTCATGAATAGACTAATTTCTAAAAATAGAAATAATATACATATATATTTGTGTGTGTGTGTGCTGGTTAAATTTATGGGTCAACTTGGCTGGGCCACAATGCCAGATATTTGGTCAAACGTTATTCTGGATGTATCTTTGAGGGTGTTTTTTGGATGAGATTAGCATTTAAAATTGGTGGACTTTGAGTAAGCAGACTACCCTCCATAATATGTTTGGTACTCACCCAATTAGCTGACGGCCTTACTAGAACAAAGATTGACCTTCTCCACACAAGAAGGAATTCTGCCAGCAGATGGCCTCTGAACTTGAACTGCAACATTGCCTCTATTGATTTTCCACAGTGATTCGATCCTCAATTAAGTTTTAAAAAATTGAAATTAGACAAAGCATCTTTTCCAACCACAATGGAATAAAGCTAGAAGTCAATAAGAGAAAGACAATGTACTTTGGCAAAGGGATGAGCACAAAGATTAATGGAACAAAACAGAGAATCCAGGAGATCTCGTAAATATACCCTGATTATTTTTGAAGGTACAGTTGTAATTAAATGAAAGATAGTATTTCAAACAAGTGGCTCTGGAGCCAGAAGACATCTATAGGAATCATATAAAAAATAACTCAAAATAAATCAGAGACTTCAATGTAAAAGATAAGCTATAAAACTTTTTTAAAAAAGAGGAAATCTTCAGAATTCAGGACTAGCAAGAGTTCTCAGACAGCATCAAAAGCATGAACCACAAAAAGAAAAATTTGATAAATTAACTTCATAAAATTTTTTTAAAATTTGCTCTGTGGAAGACCCTGTTAAAAAACAAAAACCTGTTACTAAGTGGGAGAAAATATTTTCAAACCACATATCTGATAAAGTGCTATAAGTCTAACTAACAATTTTTTAAACTAACAAACAATCCAATTAGAAAATGGTAAATAAGCACATTATAAGATGTTGTACATCATTAGCCATTAGGGAATTGCAGATTACAACCACAATGTGCTATCATTACACACCTATCAAAATCGCTGAAATGAAAAATAGGCTGAACAATACCCTATTGTGTATGTGTATTTCCATATCTTGGTTATTATAAATAGTGCTGCAGTAAACCCAGGGGTTCATAAATTTTTTGAGTTAGTGCTGTTGTTTTCTTGGAATGAATACTCAGAAGTTGCATTGCTGGACCAGACAGTAGTTCTATTTTTAATTTTCTGAGGAAACTTTACACTGTTTACCATAATGGCTGCACCAATTTACATTCCTACCAACAGTGCACAATGATTCCCTTTTCTTTACATCCTCACTCATACTTGTTTCTTGTCTTTTTGATAATAGCCATTCTAACAAATGGGAGGTGATATCTCATTATGGTTTTGATTTTTATTTCCCTGATGATGAATGATGTTGAACATCTTTTCATGTACCTGTTGGATATCTAAATATCTTCTACAAAAAAAATCTATTCAGATCTTCTGCCCATTTTTTTCATCAGATTGTTTTGTTTGTTTGTTTGTTTTTGCTATTGAGTTGTATAAGTTCTTATATATTCTGGATATTAACCCCTTATCAGATATAATATTTGAAAATATTTTCTCCCATTCAGAGGCTTGCCTTTAATTTTTTGATGGTTTTCTTTGCTGTGCAGAAGCTTTTTATTTTCATGTAGCCCACTTGTTTATATTGTTTTGGTTGCTTTTTATTTTGGGGTCAGATTCAAAAAATCATGGCCAAGACCAATGACATGGAGCTTACTGCCTATGCTTTCTTCTAAAAGCTTTATGGTTCTAGGTCTTACATTCAAGTCTTTAATCCATTTGGAGTTAATTTTTGTATATAGTATAAAAATAAAAGAATAAAATCTTTGCAACTGCATGGATGGAACTTGAGAACGTTATGCTAAGTGAAATAAATCAGAAAGAGAAAGACAAATACCATATGATTTTTCTTATATGTGGAATACCCCAGGGGATAAAGAGACATAGATAGATGCTAGATAGATAGATAGATAGATACATGATAGAACAGATTGGTAGTTGCCAGAGGTGAGGTGTGGCTAGGTGGAGAAATGGGTGAAGGAGATCAAAAGGAAAATCAATAAACATAAATAAAATGAAAATAAACAATTAAAAATAACAAAATTAAGTTAATTCACAGATTTTGATAACTCTTTGAGAAATATGAAATAATTCCAGAAATATTCATTGGAAATAACAAGATGGAGTATCACAAAACTACACCTGGGGGAAGAAAAAGACACTTCCCATACCAACTCTCTAAGTTGTTAGAGGGATAATTATCTAGTAGAATTTAGATTAAGACCAAGAATCCTGTCTTTGTTCAGAGTCTGTCCTGCTAGAAATATTTTCACAATTAGAATCCCTGGTAAATCAATCAACATTTGTAGTAAATTTTTAAAAAAGAGAGAGAGAGAAGAGGGAAGAAATGAAATGAAAAGAGAAGCAGGGACAACAATGCTGTCCAGTATGAAGAGAAACTGGATCTCACATACATTGCTGTGGGAAGGTTAAATGCTACAGCGCAGCCACTCTGGGAGGGGAAAAATTGAAGTTTCTTAACACAAAATAAAACAAGACTCCCAAACAAACAAACAAAAAAAATGCAGCTATCATGCAGCTTTAATCCCAGAGAAAAAGATTAACATTTCCACAGAAACCTGTGCACGAATGTTTATAGCAGCTTTATTTGTAATGTCCAAACACTAGAAAAATCCAGATGTTCTTCAGTGAGTGAATGGGTAAACACACTGTTGTAAAGTCATACCATGAAATACTACTCAGCAAAAAAAAAGGTATAAATTATTGATAGAAGCAACAACTTTTGTGAATCTCCAGAGGATTTTGCTGAGTGGAAAAAGCTAATCCCAGAAGATTTCATGCTCTATGAGTTCATTCACATAATGTTCTTCAAATAACAGAACTGTAGAAGTGGAAAAAGATCAGTAACAATTGCAGGTTATGGAAGGGATGAGAGTGAGAGGAAGGTAGGTGTAGCTTTAAAAGGGCGACGTGATGAACCCTCATGGTGATGGATCTGCTCAGTAAAGTGACTGTATCAATGTCAGTATCCTGGGAGTGATGTTGTGCTGTGGCTTTGATGTTATTATTGGGGGAAACTGGATAAAAGACAAATTGCATCTCTCTGTATTATTTCTTACAATTGTGTATGAATCTGCAGTTATCCAAAAAATAAGTTTAATTAAAAGAGTATCATATCTATGAATATTTGATGATAAAACACAGATCATAAAGAGGAAATAAATGTATCAAAATGAGGACCACAACACTACAGAAGGTATAAAGGGAATGATGGTCAGCATTTAGATATATTTGACATTATGGTCCCTTCATTAGGTTTTAGTTGTTTATTTGGTAGACAACTAACAGGTAAGCTAATAGCCAAATTAAAGAAAATAGTGTGTTTTACTCAGATTGTGAATGTCTAACATTTAAAAGACAAGTATAATCTATTCAAAATTTATGATAAATATGAATAAATTGGATTTGTTCCTTACATTTTTTATTTTTTATACCATTACCATATTAAAAAATCATTCTTTCCATCTTTCCATTAAACATAAAATTTGTTTTATTTCTCTGTTCTCTCACCTATCCCCTGCTTGGAAGTCTTTCTTTTATTTGCATTGCATTTTTATGGTTTTGCCTAGTTTTCATTTATGTTTGTTTGTTTATTTATTTATTTATTTACTTATTTATTTCTAACAATTGCATCTGGTATTCCCTTCTCCTTTTTTCAATATCCTTTTTTTATCTCAACGTATTTCCAGGAGGATCTGTGAACTGTAAACTCCTTTTGACTGAGGTTGAATTCACCCTCTTTCTTGAATGACAGATTGCTTTGTAGAGAATTCTAGATTGACCGTTATTTTCCAACAGCACAGTGAGAATAATATTGTTTCACATTTCTGTTTTTGCTTTTTGTTTTGTTAACTCTTATCTCAAACATTTGATGTTCTATTATTTCACTAAGAATTTCTGAGTGTGGATTTAATTCCCTCTATCTTTCTCAAGACTTGGCATGCTTGTACAATCCAAGGATTCATTCTTTCATTGAACCTGGAGAATTCTCAAACATCATCTCTTATATTCATTCTCTCAATTCACATCCATATCACCTTCTGAGTATTTGACAGATATTATTTCATTATGTTTGTTTCCTTACTGCTCATTTATTTATTTACTTTTTTCTTCTCCATCTCTCTGCATTTCAAAGAGTTTTCTCTTGTCTATCTTCAGCTTGGTTTTGTCGAATCTGCCGTTAAACTTACTAAGCTTTTTTTAAATGATTACATTTTCCTTTCTTAGAAGTTCTAGTAAGTACATTTAGAAAGTTGCTCTATTTTATTTTTATAAAAGTATCTTCTTTTATTTTGATTTCATTCCTATTTTTATCCCTTTATTCATCTTAAACATATTTATAGTGTCTTTCAAATTGTCTTATTATTTAAAGTTCTTTGGACTATTCATCATTCTGACTCTTCTGTTTGCATTTCCCTAATGACCTGTGTGGTTTGCACGTTTTTTTTGTGGGCCCAATACATTTGAGGATTACTTTTTCTGAAATATTACTTTATCCTATGTTTATGGAGGTGACTTTAGGGAACTAGGTGCATGGCTTACAGACCAGTTTGTGTGTTAAATTCTTAGTTTGGAGTTTCACGTTCAGTGTGCAGCATGTAAATTCTTCCTCTGTATTCATGGGTGCCATAGATTTGGGTCTAATATTGACTTGACATTTTCTCAGGTCTTTGGGTGAGGTATTTTTAGTCCCTCTTTTAGCAAAAAGACAGCTATTCCAGAGCTTTTTTTAACTCAGAATCATTAGTTCCAACTTCCTCTTCATACAGGCTGTGTCTCTTGCCCAAAGATGATGTTACAACATTATCCCCCGACTATTAAAGCCCATATTTTCATTGGGTGTCATTCCTGGCTACAGTAGCATCAGCATAGTGTATTAGAAAACTGAGTCACCTCAAAACAAGGTCAGGTGCAACTGACCTCAATTTGCAGTTGGTGTGGGATGCAAATAAAATATTGGTCAGCCTTGACTCTCATCCAGGGATATTAGTTTATAAAATGTGAAATATTTCTGAATAATATGTTTTCACCTGTAAACCAGGTTTTTTGCTTCATCCTTAACATAAATGTTATGGGGAGTATCTATTGCAAAGCATTTAATGGCCTTTTCTGACTGATTGACACTGATTTGTGCCTAATCATCTTGGAAATTCGCATTTACTGCTTAGATTTTTAAAAAATGATATGCACACATATTTCCAACAACAGGCTCCTACTCTATTCCTTGCAACTTATTTTGTTCCATTTGTTTATTCACCATAACATTAATTATGACTTATCTACAATAGTTTAATTTTTAAGTAAAAGAAAAATAGTCAGTTTTGGAAATCTCCTGTTTAGAATTCTAATGTTCTTCCCATGTTTTGAAAGTGATGTCTGACCTTTATTGCTTCAAACCGATGAACAGTTTACATAACTTAGAGACAGAGTAAATTTTAATGTCAAAGTTATGGCATCAAACTTTGAGGTTTATTTCAACAGCTCTTGAATAGGTAATCCTGTGAGTAAGATATTATGCAAATAATATTAGATAAGTCATTCACTCTTTTTATTAACTAACTAAATTTTATTAACTAAATAATTATAAGTTTTATATATAAATATATAAGTATATGTATATATAATATATAAGTATATATAAATAATAATATAATATTATAATCTGCTGATAATCATCAATAATGATAACCAGGGTAAAAATTTAGAACTATTTTCTAGTGGAATTAGAAGAAAAATATATTTTCTCATCTTTCATTAGACAAAAAAGAGGCAACCACATTACAGTTCTGATGAGTAACATTAATCTGCATAGAAAATTTCCCCTTAACCCTGCAAGTCATTTTATAATGCTTTATGCTTAACTCTTACAAAGACTCGAAAATCTTCTTCTATGGCACGTGAGGAGACTGCAGCAAGAGAAGACCTGAGATTCCCAAAGTCCCACATTGGCCAGCAGGACAGGTGAGGCTGATGAAGATAGCACAGCACAAGGCATTAAAACAATGCCATTCAGTCAGGTGTTATGTACTTTCAATAGCATCATTGGAGAAAATACCAACACCCAACAGATAAATCACTTTCTGTGGTAAATCAGATTTCCAGATAAAAGGAAAGACTCACAAGATCAATAGGAGCACCTCAATACATACGGCAAATGTTAACAGGCATAAAAGAGGAAATTGAAACTAACACAATCATAGTATGGGAATTTAACACCTCACTTTCACCAATGGACAGATCATCCAAAATTAAAATAAGTAAGGGAAAACAAGCTTTAAATGGTACATTAAACAAGAGGGAGTTAATTGATATTTATAGGACATTCCACCAAAAATCAACAGAATACACTTTCTTCAAAGTGCTCACGGAACATTCTCCAGGATAAATCATATCTTAGGTCACAAATCAAGCCTTGGTAAATTTAAGAAAATTGAAATTCTATCAAGTGTCTTTTCTGACCACAATGCTATGAGAGTAGATATCAATTACAGGAAAAAATCTGTAAAAAATACAAACACATGGAGGCTAAACAATACACTACTTAATAACCAAGAGATCACTGAAGAAATCAAAGAGTAAATCAAAATATACCTAGAAACAAAAGACAATGAAAACATGACGACCCAAAGCCTATGGATGCAGCAAAATCAATTCTATGAGGGAAATTTATAGCAATACAATCTTACCTGAAGAAACAAGAAACATCTCAAATAAACAACCTAACTTTACATCTAAAGCAATTAGAGAAAGAAGAACAAAACCCCCCACAAAGTTAGCAGAAGAAAAGAAATCATAAAGATCAAATCAGAAATAAATGGAAAAGAAATGAAAGAAACAATAGGAAAGATCAATAAAGCTAAAAGCTGGTTCTTTGAGAAGGTAAAGAAAATTAATAAACCATTAGCCAGACTTATCAAGAAAAGCAAGGAGAAGACTCAAATCAATAGAATTAGAAATGAAAAAGTAGAAGTAACAACTGACACTGCAGAAATAAAAAGGATCATGAGAGATTACTACAAGCAACTATATGTCAATAAAATGGACAACCTGGAAGAAATGGACAAATTCTTAGAAAAGCACAACCTCCTGAGATGGAACCAGGAAGAAATAGAAAATATAAACTGACCAATCATAAGCAGGGAAATTGAGACTGTGATTAAAAATCTTCCAACAAACAAAAGTCCAGGACCAGATGGCTTCACAGGCGAATTCTGTCAAACGTTTAGAGAAAAGCTAACACCTATCCTTCTCAAACTCCTCCAAAATATAGCAGAGGGAGGAATACTCCCAAACTCATTCTACAAGGCCACCATCACCCTGATACCAAAAACAGACAAAGATGTCACAAAGAAAGAAAACTATAGGCCAATATCACTGATGAACATAGTTGCAAAAATCCTCAGCAAAATACTAGCAAACAGAATCCAACAGCACCTTAAAAGGATCATAAACCATGATCAAGTGGGATTTATCCCAGGAATGCAAGGATTCTTCAGTATACACAAATCAATCAATGTGATATGCTATATTAACAAAATGAAGGAGAAAAAGCATATAATCATCTAAATAGATGCAGAAAAAGCTTTTGACAAAATTCAACACCATTTATGATAAAACCCCTCCAGAAAGTAGGCATAGAGGAAACTTACCTTAACATAATAAAGGCCATATATGACAAACCCACAGCCAACATCGTTCTCAATGGTGAAAAACTGAAACCATTTCCTCTGCGATCAGGAACAAGACAAGGTTGTCCACTCTCACCACTATTATTCAACATAGTTTGGGACGTTTTAGTTACAGCAATCAGAGAAGAAAAAGACATAAAAAGATCCAAACTGGAAAACAGGAAGTACAACTGTCACTGTTTTCAGATGACATGATAATATACATAGAGAATCCTAAAGACTCTACCAGAAAACTACTAGAGCTAATCAATGAATTTGGTAAAGTAGCAGGATACAAAATTAATGCACAGAAATCTCTTGCATTCCTATACACTAATGATGAAAAATCTGAAACAGAAATTAAGGAAACACTCCCATTTATCACTGCAACAAAAAGAATAAAATACCTAGGAATAAACCTACCTAAGGAGACAAAAGACCTGTATGCAGAAAACTATAAGACACTGATGAAAGAAATTACAGACGATACAAACAGATGGAGAGATATACCATGTTCTTGGATTGGAAGAATCAACATTGTGAAAATGACTCTACTACCCAAAGCAATCTAGAGATTCAATGCAATCCCTATCAAACTACCAATGACATTTTTCACAGAACTAGAACAAAAACTTTCACAATTTGTATGGAAACACAGAAGACTGTGAATAGCCAAAGCAACCTTTAGAAAAAAAATGGAGCTGGAGGAATCAGGCTCCCTGACTTCAGACTATACTGCAATGCTATAGTAATCAAGACAGTATGGTACTGTCACAAAAACAAAAATATAGATCAATGGAACAGGACAGAAATTCCTGAGATAAACCCACACACATATGGTCACCTTGTTTTTGATAAAGGAGGCAGAGATATACAATGGAGGAAAGACAGCCTCTTCAATAAGTGGTGCTGGGAAAACTGGACAGATACATGTAAAAGTATGAGATTAGATCACTCCCTAACACCATACACAAAAATAAACTAAAAATGGATTAAAGACCTAAATGTAAGGCCAGACACTATCAAACTCTTAGAGGAAAACATAGGCAGAACACTCTATGATATAAATCACAGCAAGATCCTTTTTAACCTATCTCCTAGAAAAATGGAAGTAAAAAGTAAAATAAGCAAATAGTGCCTAATGAAACTTAAAAGCTTTTGCACAACAAAGGAAATTATAAACAAGATGAAAAGACAACCTTCAGAATAGGAGAAATATTTGCAAATGAAGCAACTGTTGAAGGATTAACCTGCAAAATTTACAAGCAGCTCATGCAGTTCAGTGTCAAAAAACAATCTAATTCACAAATGGGCTGAAGAAATAAATAGACATTTCTCCAAAGAAAATATACAGATTGACAACAAACACATGTAAGAATGCTCAGCATCACTTATCATTAGAGAAATGCAAATCAAAACTACATTGAGGTATCACCTCACACCGGTCAGAACGGCCATCATCAAAAATCTACAAATAGTAAATATTGGAGAGGTTGTGGAGAAAAGGGAACACTCTTGCACTGCTGGTGGGAATGTGAATTGGTACAGCCACTATGGAGAACAGTATGGAGGTTCCTTAAAAATCTACAGATAGAACTACCATATGACCCAGCAATCCCATTACTAGTCATATACCCTGAGAAAACCATAATTCAAAAAGAGTCATGTACCACAATGTTCATTGCAGCACTGTTTACAATAACCAGGACATGGAAGCAACCTAAGTGTCCATCAGCAGGTGAATGGATAAAGAAGATGTGGCACATATATACAATGGAATATTACTCAGCCATAAAAGGAAATGAAATTGAGTTATTTGTAGTGAAGTGGATGGACTTAGAGTCTGTCATGCAGCATGAAGTAAGTCAGAAAGAGCAAAACATATAGCATATGCTAACACATATATATAGAATCTTAAAAAAATAGGTTGTGAATAACCTAGGGACAGGAGAGGAATAAACATGCAGACGTAGAGAATTCACTTGAGGACACAGGGTGGGGGAAGGGTAAGCTGGGACGAAGTGAGAGAGTGTCATGGACTTATAAATACTACCAAATCTAAAATAGATAGTTAATGGGAAGCAGATGCAGAGCACAGGGAGATCAGCTCGGTGCTTTGTGACCACCTAGAAGAGTGGGATAGGGAATGTGGGAGGGAGATGCAAGAGGGAGGATATATGGGGATATTTGTATATGTATAGCTGATTCACTTTGTTATAAAGCAGAAACTAACACATCATTGTAAAGCAATTATACTCCAAAAAAGACGTTAAAAAAAAAAGACTCACAAGATCAGAATTAGAAAAACAAAAAAACAAAAACAAAAAACAAGCCTTCAAATTCCAGTCACTGGTTTTTTTAGCATTTGATTTTTCTTTCTTTTGCACAGATACTCTGACACACCAAGAATTGTAATAAGACAAAACTAATAGTGCAGCAGATGACATTGTGATTTGCTTAATCCTTCTAGCAACTCCACAAAGTCTTTAATAATACCTCTTTTAATGCAGAGAAATGGAGGTTTACAGGTTAAATGACTTTCCCAAAATCTCAAAGTGTGACGTGACTACAAATCTATCACTAGACTTCTAGAACACTTTGGTTATTTATCGATCTTGGTCTAAGGATGTAAAACAGGAAATGGTTTTGTCTGAAATATTTTGAAAAAAACGTAGGGATTAGGAAATCCATTAGAAAGAGGCATGGAAGCATTTCATATACCGTGATAGAAATATTACTGAAGCACAATTGTTAAAAAGACTGATTATTTGATTCATCCCTTCTGGAGAGCAGAACATTTACTCTGGTAGTCAGAGGTAGTCCAAACACCCATCTCTAACACTATCAGGAAACTCAGTACCTTAAAAATATAGCAAGGTTTTATTGGAAGTGCAAGAACCCACATTTCAGAATAAATTATGCACAGATATCCTCAATAAATGACAAGGGACAGTTCCCATACAAACTTTAGTGTATCTTTCCTAAGAAACAGATAAGAGCAAGAAATCCCACTTAAATATTCTGTGTTCCTGTCTTTCCAAAGCCTTTTCTCATGCTCATTTTGCATCACTTTTGTTTCACAGTTATGGACAATACAATTTTTCACTCTCTTGTGTTGTCTCTTATGATTGGTTGATCATTCTTAGTTTTTGTTTGAACTTCTAAGAGAACTTGTTTTTGCTAATAAGATTTCCTGTAACTTCGGTTCAGCCCATGTAAGCAGTCCTCTTGTGTGATGGCTTCTGGCTGGTTGTAGCAAAAGAGACTTTCAAACTTTCATGTCGGAATTTGCAAGCATTTCCTACTCAGGTCAATTCCGAAAACAAGTTCCCATGTGGGAAGGTATATGGAGACCACGACATTTCCTCCGTTCCTGTGGGTTATCATCACACATCCCCTCAGCCTCAAACTTTCCACAGCAGCTCTGTGAGTGACCTTCCTGTTTCAAGTTAACTATTACATAGTTAACTTGATGTGTAGTTTAAACTACATTTCTGAATTAAAGAACATTAGTCTCCAAAATGTATTATCAATTGAAGTCTATTATATTAACTGATTAAATGGGGGCTCAACAACCCTTTAGAAGCAGTGTACAAAGGTTTGACCCTTCGTTCTTTAGGAATAAAAGGGGAAATGGCCTTAGGGTTGACCTATTAAACTGGAACAGAGGAGAATTACTGCTTTGTATAAGTGGGGGTTGGATCATCACGTGTGCATTTCTGTGTGTATGTATGTGTGTGTGTGTGTGTGTGTGAGAGAGAGAGAGAGAGAGAGAGACAGAGACAGAGAGAGAGAGAGAGAGAGAGAGAGACTGTCACAGAAAGAAGGATAGGGTTTTGTCATGACTTTCAATGAGTAGGAAAATGTTGACTGGAAGAATTGTATTCTCCATCATGACCCCAAGATTTCTGTGGAATATCGTGTATATATCTCTGCATTTCAACACTGCCTCTCTCTATTGTAATATCTCTAAATCAGATATAATTACTCTGGAATTGAGGAGAAGTAAGCCTAGGAAAACTATCAATTTAGTCCCCATCCACGGAGTAATTTAAGACCGTTCTTTTGTGCCATTCTGAGTGTAAAATATTGCAGTTTACATTTTATTTATGGAAATATAAGTGTGCTAGCAATTCTCTTCACATAAAACAGATGTGTTGTCAAGAAAACATATACTTCCCATGTACCCATTTATAGATATATGATTCATCTCGGAAGCTGAAAATATTTCGAATTTTTTTCTCTCAAATCCCCTTAGAGTTCATTATCTGCTTACTGTTTTTATTTGATTTTATAAAAAATTAGAAGTATGTGATACAGGTTGCTAACTCAATTAAGGCACTTGGTTTTGCAACTTGAATCTCTCGTTACTAATAAGTAGGATTTTTAGAATTTCCTTTATATCTTCAGTAAAACAGTACCTTTGAGTAAACTTTCAGGGTTGAAACTCTGTGTCTATTTTTAATCAAGGATAAATGTGACATTTATACATGTCAATAAGATGAACTCTATGCATGTATTAAAATAGATGGAAAAGTCTTCTTTTCTCATTACAGTGCTCCATGATTTACTTATCAAATATGTAAATGTTCTACAGACTTTTGTAAGTGATTTCAAATTCCCCAAATTCGTTGGGGACATGATGAGTGATGTATACATAAATCATCTATGATATTCCAACTTGGCTTAGGTTTCCATGTTGAAAAACCTGAAGAAGTTTGGTTATCCATCCAATTAGGTGTGGTAATGGCAGGGAAAGAAGAAGGGACAGTGTGTCAGATGAGTGCATTGACTTTTCCCTTTGGAATTTCATGTTCCCCTTATTTGATCTGATACAGTGTTATGGACTTCCTTTCAGGAGAAGCACATCTGCTTCCTTCCTCACTCCCCAGTCAAAGCAGGGTTCCTCACTTAACTTTTAGCATTTAATCCAAGACTAATCATGTCTAAGAATCAGGTTCTACCTGAAGGAGTACTGGGAAGCCTCCAGGGTGGGACAGAGTACAGCCCCTTTTGTTTTACACACCCAGGACTAATTGTCTTAACTTTTGGCTGGGTTCAAACTCAGATTTCTCAATTATAATGTCAGGTTGCCCAAGCTCTTTGCTGACTTTCCTCCCCCCTTGCTTTCCTTCACTTTCTCACTTTTGTTTCCTTTTTTTTCTTCTCCCCTCCTCCCCCCCAAAATATGTATTGAGTACTCCATGTTTTAACAAATGAGATATGCCACTACCTCCCAGACTCTTTCCTTCTTTTATTTATTTTATTTTTAAATTGAAGTATAGTTGATTTACCATGTCATGTTAGTTTCAGTTGTACAGCACAGTGATTCAGTCATATATATATATATATATATATATATATATATATATATATATATATATTTTCTTTTTCAGATTCTTTTCTCTTATATGTTACTATAAAATATTGAATATAGTTCCCTGGGCTATATAGTTGGTCCTTGTTGGTTATCTATTTTATATACAGTAATGTGTATATGTTAATCTCAACCTCCTAGTTTATCCCTCCCTCCCCTATCCTCTTTGGTAACCATACATTTGTTTTCTATGTCTGTGAATCTATTTCTGTTTTGTAAATAAGTTCATGCAGACGCTTACTTCTTCCCTCCAAGCCCCTCAAATAAATATGGTCAGTCAGCTACTTTACATATTCAAAGATATGGAGCAAAGTCTTCAATTGTAGTAAACCAACGTATTTTCTTTCATGATTTTACAATACATTAGCTGTTAACCCTTCTGAGAGAGAATGACAGCTGCTCCTCTCAGGATCCCTGTAGAAAGAAGAGTTAAATCACGTAAGGGCAAAATGATTTAAAGACGTAGGACTCTGCAGGGGAAATGAAATTGCAGTGCTTGTGTTTTTCTGTGCTTCATCTTAAGAAATCTTCATTTAATTCTACAGGAATTTTTAGAAATGTCAGTTCTCCCCAGACTTGAATTAACAAAAATCCAGTAAACTATGGAGACAGAGCCTAAATAATATGCTTCAGGAAATCACTATCCAATCCTATCAAGATGCCTACCTTCCCCACAGAACACTCTGCCCTCCAGTCTACACTCATCTTAGGCAGGATATAAAAAGCTTCATTTCTTTTTAGTGGTTGGTCTGTGGAAAATTGTATCTTATTGTTTTAAGCTGTGATCCATAGGCAATGAGTGCAGCATTTCAGTCAGCCCGGGGAAGTGGATGAGTCTTGCTTTCTGTGCGCTATGTAAGGAAAGTTTTACATGGCCTGCAGAATTCCAGAAATCCAGGAGAGCACGGATGGTGCCATTACTGTCTGATTTCAGCTGAATGGAACCATCTCAACATGAAATTGGACATGAATAAATCCAGGCTGTTCTCCCCTTTCCAGCTGCAACTCAGCTCAGTGTTGTTGTGAGATGAGGTACTTATTTGCTCTCTTATTCTCTCACTGTAGAAACTACTTTCATATGAATCATGCATATGCATCTCCTTGTACCATTTTTGATGCTTTTGGTCTGCCCCACTCTATCCATATCCAAAGGCATAGTCACTGGCTGAAAGACCCGTGGTAGTGTGGGGAGGAGAAAATTCTAGAATTTTTCATGGACTCAGTACTGGATTTTCAGACAGCTGTTTCCCCTGATGACAGCAGACTTGACTGAATGGTGAGCAATCTCTTTCAGACATTTATCTATGCAGGAAGGCAAAGTTTAGTTTAAGTAATATTTCTCTAGGGACATGTAAAGGACTTACTTATTTCTGGAAAGATTCTAAAGTGACAGCAATTTGTCTGCTGTGCGTTTTCTCTGCCAGCCCCCCACACCAAAGATTTTAAGAATCCTGGTGTCCAGCAAATACTCAGAGTCTCTAAGGATGAAATTCAAATATACACATGTTTAAAGCTCCCCAGCTGATTCCATTGTGCAGACAAATTTGAGAAATAACGTGTGAAGGAATTTCAGGCATTTGCAGTTAGATATGGATGTATCGTGAGGGGACATAAAATTTTCTGGAGGAGTTGAACTCATAATATTTCAGTAAGTGTTTACTCTGCTTAGAATATAGCTGATATCCTTGCCTTGACAGGAGCTTATGCCTTGTTACATCCTTCACAGTTTAGAATCTTGCCTTTTCTTTACTAGACTTGTAACTTGACTCCATGAGAACCTAGAGAAAATAGTTCTGAAATGTCAGTTTGTCAGTTTGTTAATATATCATTAATGTGTCAATAACCCTTTCTATTGACAAGGGTGTTTGTGTCTCCTATGCTAGGGCTTGTGAAATATGAAATTAAAGCAGAGATAAAGAGAGAGATACTTTAAAAAAAACCTTTCATCCAAGAGATGGTGAAGCTTAATAATCAAGTGCTATCTTCCCTAAAAGAAAGTGTCTTATAAGGTCTAAGTTGCTTATGACTGCTGGTTTATCTCTTTCTCTTGAGATGCCATAAAAATATGCCATCTCTTTCTATGTTTTAGTGGCATTCCGTTCCCAATTTTAAAAGTATTGATAGACTCACATAAATAGAGAACAGACTTGTAGTTGCCAGGGGGAAGCGAGGTAGAGGAGGGATGGATTGGGAGTTTGGGATTAGCAGATGCAAACTATCATATAGAGAATAGATAAAGGACAATGGCCTATGGTATAACACAGGGAACAATATTCAATATCCTGTGATAAACCATAATGGAAAAGAATATGAAAAAGAATATAAATATATGCATAACAATCACTTTGCTGTACAGCAGAAACTAACACAATATTATAAACCAAATATACTCCAATAAAATAAATTATTTTTAAAAAGTATTGATAAAAGCA